>NC_056624.2:182025923-182347035 GCF_002870075.4 Lactuca sativa | reverse complement strand
ATTATTATTATTATTATTATTATTATTATTATTATTATTATTATTATTATTATTATTATTATTATTATTATTATTATTATTATTATTATTATTATTATTATTATTATTATTATTATTATTATTATTATTATTATTATTATTATTATTATTATTATTATTATTATTATTATTATTATTATTATTATTATTATTATTATTATTATTATTATTATTATTATTATTATTATTATTATTATTATTATTATTATTATTATTATTATTATTATTATTATTATTATTATTATTATTATTATTATTATTATTATTATTATTATTATTATTATTATTATTATTATTATTATTATTATTATTATTATTATTATTATTATTATTATTATTATTATTATTATTATTATTATTATTATTATTATTATTATTATTATTATTATTATTATTATTATTATTATTATTATTATTATTATTATTATTATTATTATTATTATTATTATTATTATTATTATTATTATTATTATTATTATTATTATTATTATTATTATTATTATTATTATTATTATTATTATTATTATTATTATTATTATTATTATTATTATTATTATTATTGTTATTATTGTTATTATTGTTATTATTATAAGCAACAATCATTAAAAAAAATTAAATTCATTTTTATCAATACTATTAAATAAATAAACATATAAATACATATTTATACATAAAATAAACATATAAATGTAATAAATACATAAAGAAAATGCATTCATATCTTTTTAGACTTTAAAAGCATTTTTAAACTTTTTTTTTTCCGATTAAACGTATTTATTTATAATATTTATAAATAAGATTACAAATACTTTTAAACTTTGTTCTTCCAATTAAATGTATTTGTAATCTTACTTATAAATATTACAAATAAATACGTTTAATTAGAAAAAAAATATGTTTAATAGGAAAAACAATGTTTAAAAACGCTTTTTAAAGTATAAAAAGATATAAATACGTTTTCTTTATGTATTTATTACATTTATATGTTTTTTTTACATATAAATATGTCTTTAAAATGTATTTATATATTTATTTATTTAATAATAATAATAAAGACGATTTTTTTAATGATTTCCGCTTCTAATAATAATAATAATAATAATAATAATAATAATAATAATAATAGTTATATATGATACCAATGGAAGAAAATCATGTAATTCCCAAGTGACCAAGGATCGAATCATTATTTTGTACGGTTTTTAAAATTTAAAAACTTTGGTATTTAATAAATATATATAGGAGTGAAGGATTAAAATCAAATGAAACATTTGGCTAAATCTTGGTATTTAGTTGGCTTTGTTCTACGGGGGACATATGTTCGATTCTTTCTCTCTGCATTTTCAAAAAAAATCTGATTTCTTTTATTAGTCAGAAAGGATTTGACGTGACATTACGTTTCAGCCTGCCACATCAATAGGGGTTCCAAGGTGGAGTGCCATGTCACCCGCCTAAATGGGTTAAAAATGATTAAAGTGTAAGAATTAGTCGGTTTCTTGGGTTTTTATTATATATATATATATATATATATATATATATATATATATATATATATATATATATATATATATATATATATATATATATATATATATATATATATATATATATTCGGGACTAAATTGAATTTTTTTCCAAAAGTTTGAGACTTTTTTTTTGATAAAAACTCATTTCTCTCCACCAAATTGTAGATGGATTGTTTTCCATTTGTAATCTGCTCTCTTCCCATATGCTATTTTACCTTTTTTTTTTTAACTTATGTTTGACTATGAAATTGGTAAGGTTGACTATAAATTCATAACATATGAGTATATTTTATATAAAAAGAAGCAAAAATGTATAACTTATTAGTTATTTCTTTAGACATTTTGTTTTGGTTCTCTTTAGAAATTTTGTGTTGGTTTTTCGAACTTAGGAACCTGAGAGCGTTTTTCGAACTTAGGGGATGGAAAAATAAGGGTTTCCCAAAAAAAAAAGGTATAAATACTAGCATCGGTCAAAATCACAGATGAAAGTCTATCTATGAATGTACAAGTCTTTTATGCACACTTCATTCATTAATGACTTGTATGATAGACTTCCATATGCGATTTGGCCCCATATCCATCTACGATTTGGTTGGATATTTTGCTTAATTGCCTAATTTTTTGTTGTTTTTTGAAAAGTCATTAACAAAAATGACTATTTGCAAATTTCTTGTGGCGTTAAAACTATCTGAAAATTTGTAAGTTTTTTTTAAAAGTAAAACAAATTTGGAATAAAATTAGGCTTTGAAACAGATCTTGGGTTTTAAATTTGACATTTATGAACAGAACTTTGAAATTTGGATTGTGCTTTAAAGAAATGAGATATAGACACAAACTTTGGAATTTTCTATTGAAAAGTAACATGTAAACTTATAATTTTCATCCACGAAGATAAGATTTATGAAATAATCTGAAAACCTTTCAAGATGATTGACTAGACAATACATCGTTATATTCGTATTGATCTTCCAATCTTCAAGTGTGATTCAGATACCGATAGCGAATCACGAGATGAAATGTCATTACATACTGAAGTTTTGTATAATGGGAGAGAGAGAGGGTCATTTGGTACTTAAATAAGTATGAAAGGTTGAATGAGTAGAGGGGAAATAACGTTTTATATGTATGGGATGTTATTTCGGAGCTTGGACAACAATGTTATATATGGGCATGGCTAGAGGGTTTATTAGAGCCTTAGAAACATATTTTAAAAGGGTTATAATAGAAATACAATCCTATCTCTTAGACCAACTTCAATGATAAAACACTAAAATGGTGATGTTTACATATTAAAATTGTATTTTCAATCCAATCACACACTAAAAAGGTGGCTTTTAAATGCAATGTATTTTGACATTTATATTTGGTGTCTAAAGTTATTCCACACACTAAAATGGTGTTTTTTTTAGAGGTTGGTTGGAGTCAAATAGCCACTTTTTTGGCTTCTAAAATGGTGTTTTAGTGTTCCATTGGAGTTGCTTTTAGTTGTCAAAAGATAAAATGTCTAAAGGCAAGTGATCAATGGGATACTAATGTAAATTTTCAACTATTTGTAAAGTGATGCAACAACTATCAACTAATAGATAGTTAACTAGAGAGTTTAAGTCATTTTTAGTCATTGAACTTTTCTAGGGAGTTTTGTACAAGAGCATTGTGTTTTTTAAAAGTATTTACATATCTACAGTACTTTTAAATTTATTTACTAAAACATTGTAAAATTTTAAAACTCATGTGGACCTATCCCTTTTATACCAAAAATATAAGAAATTAATTATGCGCCTCCCCACCGCTCCTTTTTCTCGCATTTGTCGCCGGAAAATGATGACCAACAAGATAATTTCAAAACATTATAAAAAGATTTCTCTTTCGCTTGTTTGCTCGCTAGAAAATGAAAACAAACATAAACGGTCATAAATAAAAACAACCAAACACGAATTAAATATATTGACAGATTCAGATTCTTCCGGCTGCGAACTTGGTTTGCTCATTGGAATATGAATACAACCAAACAATTTGGAAATCGAAAAAGAAATTGTTGGAAATGCACCACGTTCATAGATCTTGTGCCAAAACATTTCTCGTATATATTTGTTTCAAACATTGGTCGTTCAATCAATGTCATATAACTTGGAAATTTGGAGGGGGAGGGGTTGTTTAACAGATGATACCGAGGGTTATGAATGGGTTAGTCGGTGGCAAGGCGGATGTAGAGGTTCATCCGCAGTGTGGTTTGGGGAGAATTTCAGCAATGTTTTGGAGTTGACGATGTCGGACAGTGATCGTGTCATAAGTGTAAACACTGCACAACACAACATGTAGACTAGGTATTACTGGCAATGCTTGTTATGAAAAAAATAAAAAACCAGTAGACTTCAATCGTTGAAGCAGGGAAAATGTGGTTGTGGTAGGTTCAATGGATGTATGCGCACTCATGCACAGTAGGGGTTTGCAGCGGTGCTAAGGGTTGCCAAATGGTTTTGCAAGTAATGTGAGCATCAAAAGACAATTAACATGATTTCATTTATTTTATTTAAGTACAATTAAATGGGAAATAATTTTAAAAGTACTATATTTTGGTAAATATTTTTCTTAACCGCTACCTTTTAGTAAAAAACTCATTTTATAGGTGTTTTATTTTGATCATTTTACTTTGTTTAAATTATTATTGGTTATTGAACTCGTTTACTTTATTCATTTTTTGTCACTCTAACCAGGTATAACAGATGTCTAATACTAAACGATGTTGTCGATGTTATAATTAGTCATTGAACTTTTATGGGTGTTTTATTTTAATCATTACATTTTGTTTAAACTACCATTGGTCACTGAATTTGTTTATTATTATTTTTTTTCATTTTAATCACTCTATTTTTTTATTATCATTTACAACAACAACAAAAAAAAAAAAAAAAAAAAAAAAAAAAAACTATTTTTTCATTTTTCTCCACAACTAAACTTGTTTCATCAATTATTTAGAGTGAATTATATAAATAATCCTTGTGAGTTAAGGTAAAGTGTACATTTAGTCTTTAACTTTTTTAATAAAAAGACTATTTTATAGTTATCCGTCGCATCACTCTTGTCACCGGTAGAAATGCACCAAATTATCATTGATAATCAGTTTTACGTTAGTTAACCTCGTGGAAAGTCTCCGTATCGGGTGGCCCAAAGCAAAAAATATTTCGATATTTATGAATTAACTGAAAACACTAATAATTCTACTTCTAAAAGCCCAAATTAGGGGACTCGATCATCCTTCAATACATAAAGAGTATGTTTTGTATGAAGCAGTTGAAAACATTAAACATGCATGCTCATGATCACAATGATTATTCATATAATGACTCTAAAATAATTGATATAACAAAGTTTAGTTGTGGAGAAATAGAAAAAAAAAGTTTGTAGTTTTCTTTAATTTTTTTATAAATGATTATAAAAAATAGAGTTGTTAAAAAAATTTAGTAATCAATGGTAGCTTAAACAAAATATAATGATTAAAATAAATCACCAAGAAAAGTTCAATGACTCGTTATAACACTGACAATGTTATAAACCGACTATTAAATAGTGACCAAAATGACAAAAAATAAACAAGTTCAATGATCAATGCTGGCTTAAACAAAATATAATGACCAGAATAAAACATTTAGAAAAATTTGATGACTAAATAAACCTAAACCCTTAACTAAAATCATTTCTTTTCTGTATTTGCACTTATATTCATGTTAAAAGAAGAGTTGGAATATATCGTTAGCAAGTAGCAACAACGAGAAGAAAGTTACAAAAAAGAAAAGGGTAAAGTGAATGGAATAAAGGATACCAAATTTATGAAATCAATGAAAAAATAATTCTATTTCTCCCTTCATTCTACAGCACAATGATCCAAGCACATGGTACAATAGCACTGTATCAGAAAGGATCAACATGTTTTGTTTGACCTTCATCTTCCCCCCTTTCACATAATAATAACTCTGCGTCTACAACACCCAAAACAAAACAAAATGAAAATATGCAAACCGGGTAAAACTGGAGCCGAATGGGATTTTTCATTTACCTCTTGAAAATCGCGATTTATGAACACCATTGCGAGTGTTACCTTCTTGTCTCCCATTGGTTGTATGTGCGTGACGTAGCATAGGACCCGAGTATCGTTTCGTTTCTTCTTCTTGTTCTTGATGATCCTGCAGATACACCAACATTCAACATCAAGGATTCCAAATCGATTCTTCCTGATCGAAAGTTGACTTACAGATGATGTTGATGATAGATCTTGCTCATAGATGGGCTCAAATGAACGAACATCTTGACTCGTTGGGGTCACAAAACTGACATGCTTTCGTCTTTTTGTTGACCAGCCACCAAGGCTTCCATGTGATGAGGTCGCTCGTGGAGGCAGCGAACAAATGGTGTCAGATTCAGATACATCGGCGGTTTGTGAAACGTCCGATACCGTGTCAAGATTATCAGCTGATGCTCTAGATCCATTCAAATAACCAGTTCGTCGAGCCTGGAATTCCATAAATCAACTTAGAAATGTTAAAAAACTCAAAGGAATAACAATGGCGTGGGAGAAAGAAAGAAACCTCTGATTGAACAACTTTAGACAAAGTACTTTGTCGGCCTCTTCTCACATTTCTCGATCCCCCAGATGCCCTTATTCTGCCACTAGCATTCTTTCTGAAATTTAGGGTTCTTCAAGTTAAAATTTATCTATATTTTATAAGATCTAAGTTAACAGATAAAGGAGGAGACTCACCTGTTTGCTTCCTCTCGAAATTTCGCATCGATCTCCTTGCTGGGTGGGTACGTTGGCAAGCTTGTTGGATCACAGGCGTAAGGTCTCGAATGAAAGTACTGAAGATGAACAAAACATTAAAGCAAGATATGAGATTTTAGGTATAGAATTAAGAGAAGAAGACGAATTCATAAATGTTACCTCAGATTGAAGAGCGGAAGTAGCAGTCATACGTTTTTCTGGTTCAACAGAAAGGAAAGACGCGATTAGGTTGACGGCAGATTTCGGGAGTTCGTTACACCTTTCCCTAAGAGAGCTTTCATAAGCATGTCGGGGTTTAAACATTGTTGCAAGAGTAAGTGACGAATTTTTCCAAAACTCATCTGGTGGATTGCCACAAAGCATGAATATTTTATGCAATTGTTCAACCTGCAATGTGGTTTGGCTACCCAATCAAACAAACAAATCGCAAGTATAAAGTCAAGATTTTGAATCCTTATTACCTCTGTTCTCCCTTTTAAGATGGGTCGACCGATAAAAAGTTCAGCAAAAACACATCCCACGCTCCACATATCGACATTGGTTCCATAATTTGATGACCCTAAAAGAAGCTCAGGAGGACGATACCACAATGTCACTACACGACTCGTTAATGGCTGCCTGCTTGCTGCAAAATTGGCAAGACCGAAATCTGCAATCTTCAATCTTCCATTGTTATCCACCAAAATGTTTGATGTTTTAATGTCACGATGGAGGATTCCTCGTGAGTGACAGTGCTCGATTCCTTTCAACAGTTGCCGCATGTAGCATTTGATCTGGGATTCGGTGAATCTGATGTCGGGGGATGATATAAGTCCTGCAAGATCATGTTCCATATACTCAAAGACAAGGTAAATGTTACACGACAAACGTGACGTGATTATTCCCTCCAATTTCATGACATTTTGATGATCAAGCCTTCGAAGGATTGAGATTTCACGAGCCATGAATCTCACGCTTTCAGGTTGGAAATTGTCGAATCGAACCTTCTTCAGCGCCATCATTTTACCACTTCTGAGATCGCGTGCACGATAGACACTACTGTATGTTCCTTGTCCAATCTAGATGTGAAGAAAGAAGATGAGTGTATAAATGTTTGCGAACGTAAGAAACTGAAATGGTATATTATTACCTTTTCAAATCTCTCGAAGTTATCGGATTTTTGTGGAACCCAACCATCAATGGCTTCACCAGCGACGGCGCTAAGCCAGGCGGGCCAACCGGCGGCGACATGTTCTGCTACAGTCGATCTTCCAAATCTCGTGCTTAATGAAAAAGCAGGCTTTTTGGGAGAATGTTGCACGACAACATCACCGACGGGATCATCGTCATTACTGATCTTATCATCATCGTCGTCGTCTTCTGTCTCCTGTTTAAACTTCCCTTGTCCATAATCCTGATTCTGATTAGGATTCGGAAAACGCCTGGCGGCTTTATCATCATCAGCAAGGGTCAGCGAAGAATCATGAATAGGGGAAAGAGTAGCGATGACAACATGTTTTGAACTGATACAACCCATTTAGATTCACCCCCAAAACCCATCAACGAATTGACAGATTTTGGGGAGACCCAGATGGACCCGACGAAGGGAGAATCGGGCCTCAAACTGGTGAAAGTCGGACAATGGTCCCTTCAATAAGAGGGACCAGAGGAAGAAATTTGCTAAAAATCGATACAATCCCTAAACAACGAACCTCGTCTAATTCCAATAATTTAATTTCGTGGACGACTAGTTTTGGGATTTATGTGTGGCGAGATAATCGGAGGTGGGAGAGAAGAAGTTGGAAATGCGGCAAACATTCGCCAAACAATTCCTCTTGATTTTCTCTGTGTTCAATATTACCTGCCATTACCATCGTTTTCGTATATTGGTCCATCTCACCTTTCTGCAAATTATTTGATTTGCATTGTAGTCGGAGGTGGAAGACAAGGTTTTGCCATCATAAAAACCTTTTAAAATGACAAAAATGGTCCCTTTGGTTTGTTAAAAGCCACAAAGTCAGTCCCTCATAATTTTTTTATGCAAATGGTCCTTGTGATTTGCAAAACTTGGACATATGACCATTTTTACTAACTCCGTTATTATTCAGCCGTTAGGTAAGGGCATTTTCATCTTCTCAGGTTAGGTAAGGGCATTTTCATCTTCTCAGGTATAAAGGGACTAAATTCGTAATATTTAGTAAACCATACAAACCATTTTTGAAATTTGTTTGAAAAAGTGAATTTTTGGCTGAAGGATGGGGGGAGGGCTCGAACCTGAGACCTCCAGCCAAAGCTTTAACCAGTGGAGCTACATGTACACCTGGTTTATATTTTCCAAATAGTAATTTATATAATAACGAAAACGTTAAAACATAAACAATAAATAAATTACAAAAAACATTTTTTACATATATTTTTTTAAATAAAACAAAATGTATTTTAATTGTATAATAAAAAAAATTATAAATAATTTGTATGTATTTTTATGTATTTATTTTACATAAAATGTATTTTTTTTTTCTTTAAAAAATACGACTTCGTATAAAAAATACGTTTTCGTAAAAAAAAAATTATATCTTTAAAAAATACGTTTTCGTATAAAAAATATGTTTTCGTAAATAATAATAATTAACACTACTCATGACATAAAAAATATATAAATTCTTTTGGATCGATAGTTTTAAAATCGGTGTTAATTATTATTATACGAACACGTATTTTTTAAAGACGTAAAAAAATATTTTACGAAAACATAATTTTAATACGAAAACATATTTTTTAAAGATATAAAAAAATATTTTACGAAAACGTATTTTTTAAAGTAAAAAAAAAAAATACATTTTATGTAAAATAAATACATAAAAATACATACAAATTGTTTGTAATTTTTTTATAATACAATTAAAATACAATTTGTTTTATTTAAAACAAATATGTAAAAAATGTTTTTTATAATTTATTTAATGTTTATGTTTTAACGTTTCGTTATTATATAAACTTTGGAAATTATAAGCCAAATACTAGTTATTAACTTATTATATAAACTAGTATTTGGAAATTATAAACCAAATATGAATGTAGTTCAAGTCCTCCCCTTTCATTAAGCCAATTTTTTTTTTTCAAACAAACTTCAAAAATGCTTCATGTGGTTTACCAATTATTACCAATTTAGTTTCTTTATACCTGAAAAGACAAAAATGACCTTATCCTAACGGTTGAATACTTACGGAGTTAATAAAAAGGACAATCTGTGCAAGTTTTGCAAACCATAAGGACCATTTGCATTAAAAAAAATTAGCAGGGACCGACTTTATGACTTTTAGCAAACCATAAGGATACTTTTGTAATTTTGTCTTTTAAAATCTTTAAAACCATTTGTTTGGGTTAAATGAATAAAATAATATAAAAATCATTCGATTTCTAATTAATCACTGCATTTAAAAATATTAATTAGATAACAAACAATTGTTTTTAATAAAATTAAAGGTATTTTTTTTTGTACGGTAAAAATAACTATTAGGTTTTAAAGATATATAAACTTATATAAAAACTAAAAGTTAAAAACTACTTAAAATAGTTCTTTTATTATAAATTTTTTATTTAACATAAAATTAAAATATAGTAGAATTTTTTTTACTTATATATACCCGTCAAACCTCAATTCAATTTTATTTCAATCTATATCAACTTCGTTTTATTTTCTCACAATTCTATTCCAACCTTCTTGAGTAACATTTATTTTCTTTCTATAACCTTTCAACAAAATGAATTAAAACATCCGAAAAAATAGTAATGAAAAATAATCCCTAAAGTTCATCTCCATCCGATGATGAACCTAGCAACACTAATTTGTTAGTTGCATTATCTCGTACTACACAAGTTATGTTTTAGAATAATGCGAGTTCAAGCAACATTCATATGAGAAACACAATCAACATAGATCGTCTAGAGGTTGAATAACTACTAATTTGAGATTTCTTTGCTAGTGATTCAACCTTTGCTAACGAGCAAACATTTGTTTATGTGACTTGTTGGTGACATGAAGAAGAATTATCATTTTTTAAACAATATGAAATGCAAGAAATGAGAAAAGTTTCAGTGCGCTACAAAAATGAACCTCAACAATACGTCAAATAGCATACAGAAGCATCTTGGACTCATTTGATGAGTATATGAATATATAAGAAAGAACTTCACATGAAAGTCTTCAAAAATTATGTTATGGTGTTATCCAACTGTATAAGGTCGGAAAATTATGTCGTCCAACACTCACTGACATTCAACTTTTGTACGAAGCACACGAAGCCAAACATGGATTCCCTGGAAATTCTTGGTAGCATTAATTGCACACATTTGAATTGGAGGAATTGTCCAACAAAATTGAGAGGCCAATACACGAGGGGGTAATCATTAGTATCCAACATGATACTAGAAATGGTGGCAACACAAGATTTATGGTTTTGGCATGAATTATATGGTGTATCCGATTCGAACAATGATTTAAACGTCCTCTACCAATCACCGTTGTTTTAGGAAAATATCATGGACTATTTGATGAAAGTAGGTTTTCATCAGTTGCAAGGTCTAGAGACCTGGAAAGCCAATATGACTCTGATACCCGAAGGGCCGATTCTACAACCCAAAGGGCAGATCCTAAAATTTCAAATGTTGAGTCTGAGCTTGATGATTAGTTTTCTGATGAAGTGGAAAGGGTGGTACCTCTTTGGAGAAGCCAAAGAATCCTTAATAGAGATCTTAACTCAAATCACCGGATATATTCGGTGGAAAGTTCAAGGGATGAACATGGATCAAAACACTTTTATTGTATCAGTGTTGAGGATTATCCAAAAACCTTTAAGGAGGCAATGAAGTCTCAGGATGTTACATTTTGGAAGGAAGCTGTGGATGATGAAATGTCACCAATCCTTGAAAACAACACTTGGGCATTATCTGATCTACCTCCAGGTTCAAAACCATTAGGTTGTAGATGGATCTTCAAAAAGAGGGAAATTGTCAGAAAAGTCTCAATATTTACGGAAAAGTTACACTTTAGTCCCAAGATTTTTTTTGAACAAAAAAGTCCTAAAAACCGGAAAAAATTGCAGTTTGACCATTTTTGACCGGTTGAAACCGGTACCAAATTAATTTGAGACTATTTTGTAAACTAACCCAAAATATTGGGACTTTTCTATAAAAAAATATTATGACTTTTCTGCAAACAAATCCCTTATTATTATTATTATTATTATTATTATTATTATTATTATTATTATTATTATTAAGATAACCTATGTAAAATTACCTGCTTTATATTTGATGATCTTAATCAGTAGAATGAGCTCTATTATATGGCCTGATCATGTGTAGTATGGTAACTTCTTTTACTATGAACGCAAAAACATATAAAAATATAAGATCAATGATGACCTTAATATAAATGTGGTATCTAGTTGTTACTATGTACAGTCTTCTTGTTGTTGTTAATAGTCTAATGACATTCCCTACTTCACTTTGTTTCTAAAGTAATTTAATATCATTCTACTTCAAATCAACATTATAAGCATAAAACATTAAAACATTTAATCTGTTTATCTAGCTTTTGTTTTGCTTGTTCACTATTTATTAAAATTTTCTATTAATTACCACAATGACCACCATTTATTCGTTATTCACAAGTTCCATTTTATTAGTTTTTTAACCAGTTTGACAAGTCTGTAATTATCCAACCAAAAAGTGCATGTGTTTCTCTGTCTATGGTGGCAATGACTGTAGAACAAAGGTGACATGGATTGGGTAGATGAGGTTTTGTGACACAGAGGGTGGTGGCACCATGGCAATATGAGGCCGTTTATATGCCAAATATGGAGTCTTTGGACAATAGTATATTAAAAATCATCAAAGTTGTTTAAAATGCATATGATATTTGTATTGTTAGCTCGATTGGCAACACATTGATCTTTTTGGTGATTTATCCTTCATTTTTAGTTTCTTCATTGGTCTCTTCTCTTGATCACTAAGCCCAAGGCAGACAACTCTTTTTCTAGATAAATCTCATCATTTTTAACATGCTTATGTTATCTACCTCAATCCTGGCTTCACCAACGACTATGTAATTAGCTTTCTGCCCTAATCAGTGTATGTTCTTTGTTTGCAGAAAAGTCCTAACAACAACAACAACAACAACAACAACAACAACAACAACAACAACAACAACAACAACAACAACAACAACAACAACAACAATAATAATAATAATAATAATAATAATAATAATAATAATAATAACACCAACAACAATAACAATAACAATAATAATTTTGTTTGCAGAAAAGTCCTAATATTTTTGTTTACAGAAAAGTCCCAATATTTTGGGTTAGTTAACGAAATAGTCCCAAATTAATTTGGTACCGGTTTCAACCGGTCAAAAGGGTTAAACCGCAAAATTTTTCCCGTTTTCAGGACTTTTTCGTTCAAAAAAAATATTGAGACTAAAATGTAACTTTTCCGAAAATATTGGGACTTTTCTGGAGATTTCCCTAAAAAAGAAGAAGAAAGTGGATGAGACTATCAAAAAGTTCAAAGCAAGGTTAGTCATTCAAGGCTTTAGGCATAAGTTTGGAATTAACTACTTTGATACATATGCTCTTGTAGCACGAATTTCCACTATAAGGTTATTGATTACCCTTGCATCATTCCATAACCTTGTGATCCATCAAATAGATGTCAAGATTGCATTATTGAATGAAGATCTTGATAAAGAAGTTTACATGGTTCAACCTAAAGGGTTTGTCGTGCATGGACAAGAGCATAAGGTTTATAAACTTGTAAAATCATTTTATTGGCTGAAATAAGCTCCTAAGAAATGGCATCAAAATTTTGAGGAAGTGATTTTGTCTTTTGGTTTTGTGTTAAATCAAAATGACAAGTGTGTGTGTAGTAGGTTTGAAACTACTAGACAAGGTGTCATCATATGCCTCTATGTTGATGACATGCTAATTTTTGGAACAAACCAAATTCAAGTAGATGAGGTGAAGATGTTGCTCTCATCTATGTTATTTATCAAGGATATGGGGGAGGTGGATGTGATTATTGGTATTAGAATCTGAAGGCTGAAGAAAGGCTTATCCTTGACTCAATCACACTATATTGATAAAATGTTAAAAAGATTCAATTTTAATGATTGTTCACATGTTAGTACTCCCATGGATCCTCAAGTAAAGCTTATGCCAAATATTGGAAAACCAATTTCATAATTAGAGTATTCAAAGGTCATATGATGCTTGACATATGCCATGACAAGCACAAGACCTGACATTGCTTTTGTTGTTGGGAAGTTGAGTAGATACACTAGTAATCCTAACGATCAACATTAGAAAGCAATACATAGAGTACTCAAATATCTCAAGGGTACTATGAATCATAGCTTGAGCTATTTGGGATATCCTTCCGTATTAGAAGGCTATTCTGATTCAAGTTGGATTTCCAAATTGGAAGATCACTCTTCAACCAGTGGTTGTGCTTTCCTCTTGGGAGGAGATACAGTTTCTTGGGCATCAAAGAAACAGAAATGCATAATAAATTCAACCATGGAATTTTAATTTTGTAACGTCCCAAAATTCAAGACTAAAAATTTCTTTTAATAAAATATCACTTAGAGTAAAATCATCGATTTGAAGCATAATCAAAGTAATGATTTTCAAAACACATGTTCATTATTAGAGTAAAACATTCCCAGGCTGACTAATCTATGGTGTGTGCCATGCGATCATCCCGAGCTCCATCATCCGCTACCGAAAGTACCTGAAACCAAAACTGAAAACCGTAAGCACGAAGCTTAGTGAGTTCCCCAGATACCACATACCATACAAACCATTCATAGCCAAGAACCATACATAACCGACTTATCCATAATCAAGTAAGGTGCTATGTGCCAAACATAGTCTTGCCATTACGCCACGCGCCGCGCATGGTCTTTCTGGTCAAGCCTGGGCCACTCCCTGGGTCTTACAGACAAGTGCCAAGGGCCACCGCTTGGTCTTATAGACATGTGCCAAGGGCCACCCCCTGGTCTTTTATGCAAGTATCACAAAGACAACTGTACATACTACTCTACTTAGCTAAACAGCATACAGTGTGCCAGAAGCCACCTCCTGGTCTTTCATATATAATAGCATACAATGCGCCATGAGCCACCTCCTGGTCTTTCATACATATTGCCTAGGGCTAACCCCCGAGTCTTCCTATCATCAATATTAACATACTGTGTGCCACGAGCCGCCCCCTGGTCTTTCATGCATATTACTTAGGGCTAACCCCCGGGTCTTCCAACCATACATAATAACATATTGTGTGCCAGGAGCCGCCCCTGGTCTTTCATGCACATTCTAAATGGGCCGGCATTGGTGCCTTAGACCCATACAAACAGTGAGGAGACTCACCTCGCACTGCTGAACTCTGCTAATAATCCTCTGGCTGCTGACCGATAACTCTCTGAACTCCTGCTCCACTCGCTCCCCGAGCTACCAATGTCAAAGCAACACTGAGTCTAACTGACCCCCGAAAGACAACCAAGTAAACTCTGGTCAAAGTCAAAGTCTTGGTCAAAGTCAACCTTCCAGGTCAACCCTACTCGCCGAGTCACCCTATTGACTCGCCGAGTTCATATGTTCAGATTCCTTCTCTTTGCGACTCGACTCGCCGAGTCAGTCCATGACTCGCCGAGTCTACCGATTACCGACTCCTGACCTATCCAACTCACAGAGTCTCCATTCGACTCACTGATTCGAGTCTCAACTCGAAGGGTTTGGGGTTTCGCGACCTGACTCGCCGAGTCCAGGACAACCTTCAACAGACTCGCCGAGTTGTTCATCCAACTCGCCGAGTTCCTGCCCAACATCATCTGACTCGACGAGCTGTTCATCCCACTCGTCGAGTTCCTCCTCGTCTTCATGCTACTCGTCGAGTCCACTCAAAGGACTCGCCGAGTCCATTCAGATCTCTAAACATGCAGAGGACTTTTGAGTCATGCAGGGACTCCAAACCATAGATCCATACTTCCAAAGCTCGATCCCCACGTAAAGTTGCAAACTTTACGTATAACTAAAGAGATCTAGGCTCAAAACATACTAGGGTTTGGTTTAAGGACAAAAGGGCTTCACCAACTACTCATCTTCTGATGCTTTATGACATATTGAACCATCCTAACACTAGATCTGAAGTGGCAACAACAAATCTAAGCCCCTAAACTCGAATTGGGTCTCAATCAACCATAAAACCCCTAAATCTCATAAGAAAAATAGACCTAGATGCAAAGAAGGGAAAATGGCAGCTTAGTACCTCTAAGATGAACACAAACTGAAGTAGATCTCGGATATACACCTCTCCTTTGAAGCAACCTTCTTGATCTTCAAGTTCCTTTCCAAAATTTCCTTCCTCAAAAGCTATTTCTCTCAAATGATGGAAGCTCACACGAAATCTAGGGTTTACAGGTTCTCTAGGATGATATGGAGGCTGAGGGAGGGACATAACACCCTTTATATAGGATACAACTCCCAGAATTAGGGTTTTCCTTGCACAGACCAGACTCGCCGAGTCTCCTTGGCCGACTCGCCGAGTTGGTCACTTACTCCTTGACCCGGATCCCGCTCGTACTCGCCGAGTTCCTCCTTGGACTCGCCAAGTCTCCCCTTAAAATTAGGGTTTTCTTTCCTTTCTTGGCCTTCAAAACTTTGGGTGTTACAAATTTTTAGCTTTAGCTGCTGCTGGCAAGGAAGTTGGGAGGTTATGAAACTTGATGTTTGAAATACCATTAATTCTTAAACCTATTGCTCCTATATCTATTAGATGTGATAATGTTGCAACATTAACTAAGGTTTATATCCAAGTCTATAATGGAAAGTCTAGATACCTGGGTGTTGGACATAACATGATTAAGGATTCAATCATGGTCATAATCATCTCACTTGATTTTGTGATAACTCATCAAAACTTTGCAGATCACAATACCAAAGGGTTGGCCAGAGACTTATTGTACAATTCTGGAATAAGGATGGGATTAAAGTCCATTTAATTTTCAATGATGAGATGCCCAATTCCCCTTGAATGAGTCATTCGGGGATGAATTCAATGTGATTTTCTCGTTGTTGTTAGATTGGAACACATTATTGAAATCATCCCAAGGTATGTGTTTAGTTCTACAAGTGGCCATGTTGAAGTTTTGCTTCTCAATAGATCCTTTAATAAAATGTATGCGTAAGTACATGATATAAAGGAGTTACATATGTGATTTCTGAAGTCTAGTCATGCTTCAAGAAGGTTTTGGACTTGACCGTTGATACGATCATGAGAGGATTAGGACTTACGACTTTACAATGGTGTTAAGGTTTACTTCTTGAGTAGTAAAACATGTATGTAGTTTATAGCCAGCTAGTCAAAATGGGTTGAAGGGTTCAATTCTTAAGAACGCCCCGATTCTTGGTAATTTAATATATAAATTACTAAATGAGAATTCAATTGTTTTGATATTTTCATTATGTGCATGTTTTTGGTTTGTTAAACTCGTTAAAATGTAATCTCATGGTAACTCTAAAATGGGGGAGTATTGTTGGTTATTTTAGAGTCACAATGGTCGGGTTGCTCTAATGGATTCACCTGTTTTTATTTGAGTTGTGGAGATTGTATTGTGCCAATGATATTCTAAATCATGGTTATAATGCAAGCAAAGAGGCGTGGAGTACACACTTGCATAAACCTAGACTAGAATATGTATATAAAAGGTTTAAGGAAAATGAATCATGTTTAGACTCTTAGACTAAACTTGGAAAACATGATATCAATTAAGTTAAAGTGCTTTCAAATTGAAATCCTTGGTATATACTTGAAACTGATGAAATCATGTATAAAATCAAGTTATTAATACATTCTTATGTCTCTTATCCATTGTGAATTCATGAACTTGAGTTTAATTAATACGTTAGGAGTTACACTTATTAATGGAATGTAATTAACACTTTGGGGGTTGTTGTTGGATTAGGTGTCTAAACCAATAACTGATTTAGTATAATCTTGAACTATTAACAAAGTCCTTTTGGGTTGCCCTCAAACCTAGTAATTGAATATGATGACTTATATACATACATATATATATATATATATATATATATATATATATATATATATATATATATATATATATATATAGAGAGAGAGAGAGAGAGAGAGAGAAAGAGATATTGATTTACTGATTTATTATATGATTAATAAATAACAATAAATGAATTTATTAATATGTTATGAAAATAATATATCAATTAGAAATAGTAATATTTAATTAATTAATAATAAGAAATTAATTATATTAATTTTGGGATTAATTGTATTAATTAAAAGTGCGAGGGTTAAAGTGCAATTGTTCAATAGTTGAACAAGAGAGTCCAGAACCTTCCTTGGAAGGAGGTGGACGAAATTAGGCTATTCCATGGTATCTGAAATATTTATTGCAGATAAATAGGAAGCTGAATAATCACTAAATAGAATAAATATTATTTTATTCATTTAGGGTTAGCCCTAGCAAACGTTTCGTGTCGTTTCGGGTTCGTGTCATGTCAAGACATTAAACGGGTTGAAAGGGCTTTACCCTAACCTGATCCGTTTAATTATTGCGTCGTGCCGTGTCAACCCGTTTATTTTCGTGTTGGTTTTATGTCGGATTTCAGGTTAAGGTTTAGACCTTGTAAATATGATGTGTCATGTCGGGTTGAAATATTTTAAAATTTGGAAAGTATGAGTTATGGAGGCAAAAAGGAAAAAATGAAACACTGGAGTTATGAGATGGAATGACAAAATTTATAGTAAGTTTAGAAGGAAAAATGAAAAGAGTTAAAGTGGGGGAGCAAAGGGATACGTGGTGAGGATGACTAAAATTAAGGAACATTGAAATTTTGAATATTACTTATAATTATTGAGTTTGACCCACTATAAGTCTATAACATATAATATATTTATAAAAATATGAAATTTATAATAAATAATATCAAGGTTGCAAAAAACGTTCGACGCTAGCTAGTCGGTGGACTAGGGTCAAGGGATTAATCGGCTAGGCGGAGATTAATCGGGTACCATTAATTGCTAATTTGTTGAATTTAAAAAAAAAAAATATGACTAATATCATATCAAAGTTCGTAAATACCACTAATATGATAACAAAATAGGTTAATATGATTAATAAAACACTAATCATGCCTCAAATAGTTTCCATTGAGAAAAAACTTCTTCAAAATGTTAAATTTTCATCTTTTTATAATGTTTCACTCATTATGTATGCAAGGATTAATCGCTAGGCTCCCTCTAATTGGTCGAGTAGCGCCTAGGGATTAATCGGAGATTAATCGGGATCTGGTCGGGATTTTTACAACAGTATATATAATTACACGGATCATATTCGAGTCATCTTCGAGTTGAAAATCTTGACCCTAACCCTACCCGTTTAATTATCATGTCGTATTGTGTCAACCCGTTTACATAAACGTGTCGTAATCTCTGACCCTTACCCGCTAATTTCATGACGGGTTCTCGTGTCGTGTCATGTTTTGTCAGGTCTACCTAGGGTTTCCAAGTTGCACTATAAAATGACCCTTTAGACTACAATTTTCGGTCACTTGATCCTCAAGAGCCCTAGGCCGAAAATTAACATCCCCACTCTTCTCTCAAAAGCTTCTTGTTGCTAGTGTTGGGTGTGAACCATCAGAGGCAAAACATTTTTGTTGCTAGCTTCCAATTTATTAGAGAAAGGATTCTTCATTGTTTACTTCATCAATCAAAAGGTATGTTGTTACTTTTACAATTTTTGAAACTACCTAGGGTTAGTGTTTTCTTATTGTTCAATATAATGTTACATTAATAGTGTTATGAATTAGATCTTTAGGTTGCATGTACCCTTAAGTGTAACGGATTTTCCGTATTAATACATGTAAAACCCATCAGTGGTATCAGAGCGTATGATTGTCTAACAATTAAATGTACATTGCTTGAACTTGAACAAGGAGGAAAACAGAATCGTCATTCTCTCACTCCACCACATGATCTGCGAATTCACGTACTTTTTCGTCCGAACACGACATGGTAATTGTTTACCATGACGTGGTGGACCCTCAGATCAGCTAAAATTGGTTTTGCTTAATTCATAGATTGATTAGGATAATTACCTTAGATAATGTTTTTAATTATATATAAAATTGAGTAATTATCTTAGTAATCAGATATCTTTATATTGAATTTGTGAATTATCCTTCTGTTTTAATTATATTTAATTATTTTATTAATTAAAATATAAAGATCAAAAACATAATTGGTTTATTTTAAATTAAATTAATTTCTTAATATCGAAAATTTGATTTAAACCTTGTATTTTTGAAAAGTTTTAAAATACATCTTATACACACACACACACACACACACATATATATATATATATATATATATATATATATATATATATATATATAATACATTAAAAGTTAATTACTATATGTATAATACTAAGCTAGTCAAATCGCTAATACGACTCATTCACAAAGCCATACTATAAGGGGAGTTTAAGGAAGCGGCCTATAAAATGACCGTCATTGGGTATCCGTTCTTTCTTACCGCTCTCTTTTATGGTGGAGGGTCATTAGCCAAACGAATTTGATATGACATAACTTCACTAATAAGTATAATGACATAAAAAGTAACTAAACATCTTTTATAAAATCTCAGTCTTAGGTACTTTAGGAAAATATGAAAAATATGTTAATCCATAAAATTGCACATTATACTTTATAGTAGTTAGTTGTAACACCACGGTTTTCAGGTATTTTCAAATTCACCCGTGTGCCTTAATTTATGACATTTTGGTCCTTTTATTAGAAGGAAGTAGCCATGAGAAGCCCAAGAGCAATCCATATATAAGCTGAGGGTCGGAGACCAAGTTTGTCCACGTTTGGCCTAGACATTTAATTCATGACATTAGAAGGAAGTAGCCATGAGAAGCCCTAGACATTTAATTCATGACATTTTGACCAAGTTTGACATTGAGGGTATTTTGGGATTTTGATGGAATTGGTCACTTGGTGGATGTAGGCATTGAGTAGAGAGCTGAGATTCGGAGTCGGGCCTTATCAGTTATGTTAAGCTTGTGAGGTGAGTTTTTCCTCACTGTACTTACGGGTCGAAGGCACCAAGGCCGACCCATTGGTTTGATAACCTGATAGCCGTTGATATGTTGAGTATGGAATAGATATGCACACTAGTTTTGATATGCTAGTCTCAGTAGTTTGGTAGATCTATAGGACTAATTGTGATATTGTATGTTTATCTGTGTATGTTTTTATCTGTTACATGTTGACATATTGTGTGGGTTGTGTTGAGGTTGTACTGCTCCGTGCTCTAGCCAACAAACCCTAGAGCAATCCAGAAATGAGATAAGGGCCGGGGAGGGCATGCCAGACTCATAACGAGGGCTCATGAGCATTCCAGATGCGAGTTGAGGGTCGGGAAAGGCATTCCAGACTCGTACCGAGGGCTTAGTGATATTCAGTTTGAGGACTGATCAGGCCAGGGAGCAAGCCAGACATAAGTTGTGGGCTAAGGGGAAGCCAGACTTATTCTGTGGTCTTAGGGGTAACCCAATATGTTAGTTGTGGACCTATTACGTGTTGTTATTATATATGTGCTATTTGTTATGTATTGGTATTTTGGGGGAAACTCACTAAGATTTGGGCTTACAGTTTTGGATTATGTTTAAGGTACCTCAGAGGATCGCGGAAGGCGAAGATGTGATTGTGCACATCCTCGTGTTTTGTTTTATGATTTTGGGAAAACTCTGATATTAAACCTGTTTTGAAAACTATTTGTAAACAATGATGATTTCTGGGTTGTTTAAAAAGTTTAAAATTTTCATGAATTTTATGGATGTTACATTAGTGGAGCGCGTGTGGTTAACCGACATACTAATAGTGACTATAAAGAGTAATAATGGGCATCTCGAACTCTATCGTTGATTAATGGAGCGCGTGTGGTTAACCGGCACATTAAAATGAGATGATAAATGTCATTGAGAATGTCAAGCTAATTTGTATGGTTATTCACATCTTGTTTGTGATCATCGGTATCCTAGTCACAAATAGAAGAGCATAATCTGAGATTAAACATGCCATTGATAGATTCAATGAATCTCAAAAGATCTAGGAATTTCATAGTTTGAAATTGGTGAATTGCTTTTACCTACCTTAATAAATTTGCGATAAGATTACGACATCCCTCTTCTTAGTTGTGAATTGTTATTTTGGATCCGAGCCTTAATCATTTATTATGGGTTAAACTATTAAGTATAATTGTCATCTAACTAAAATTGTTCATCTTTTTATCTATAGATGTCTACTCCTGTTGACGCTTCTGCTCCATCATCTTCTACCCACCACTTGGGTTTCTCCCTACTCTCCATCGTCTCCAAAGTGACTTTAGATAGCTCCAACTATAATGATTGGATTCACAACATTAGAATGACTCTTCGCTTCAAGGGAAAAAAATATGTCCTTGAAAAGAAACTCATTTAAGTCGATGAATTTACTGTTCCTCCTGAACAACTAGCCTCCTACTATTAACACTACGATTATGCAACAAAAGTTGCTTGCATCATTGTACCACAATGACTCTAGAATTGCAGAGGTCCAATGAGGAATATTGGTCTTTTGAGATGAACAATAACCTTCTGGAAAAATACCACAAGAGAGATCGGCAAGAGAAGTCTGAAGTGGTCAAGTACCTCATGTCTTGCAAGATGAAAGAAGGATATATATTCTCCTCGACATGTTTAAAGTGGGGTCAGTGATCACAGGGCAATCATGTAGAACAAAGAATGTACGAGTCTCTACAGGATCATTGGATTCAACAGATGTAAGAGGGGCTTGGGTATCAGATCCTCCAGACTCTTGTGACTTCAGCCCAGGAGCACGAGCATGCCTCTTTCGTTTCGGCGGGGAGCCAACAACCGACAGATCAGGATGATTCATTACGCCCTCCCAAGAAACCATCTTTTCCAAACCAAATTTCCTTTAGTAGAGGAAGACAGAGGTTTCCCACTGCCTTACTCCATCTTCACATTTTTCTTGATCGGAAAGGAGGCGGTTGATATCAAAGCTTATGAAGACGGGAATATATTAATAATCCTTAAGTGTCCTTTCTCTCATTTAGTCCATCCAAGTGTTTCAATGTCATGCAACCCTAATGAACCATGTTATTCGGGTCAACTACATTCTAGAAATAGTTATGAACTTAGACACCTAATCCAACAGGTACAACAACTTCTTCGATGACCACATATGAGTCTGCTAATCGTTTCTTATGCAAACGGTATACCAGAGTTATTTCTCGACCAGTCATAATTTCAACCGGTTTCTTACACAGTTTGTTCCAAAGAGGACTCAGGCCAGCCATTCCTAGGGTTACCTTTTCTGGGTCTGCCCACTTAACATAGTTCCGAGCCAAGAGGTCAACAGTTTCTTGCTCTTCAGCGGATAAGTCGGGCGGAGCATCAAAACCCCTATCAGCAGTAGCATCATATGCCATGGGGGCCGAGAAAGTAGAAGCGTCAACAAAAAAGAACTCTTCCACCATTTGACAAAAGTAAGAAGACCATCACATAGTTCTACCAAGTCATGGCGAAGGGAATGGAGACCCAATCACCATTAGACATGGTAATATAGAAATGACGAAACAAAGGGATAGAAGGAGGAATATTTAGGGAATAACACATGAGCATGAAACAAATTAGCTTCTGAAGCCCGTTTGGAGAATATTCTTTACCACAGTCCAGTGAACCTTGTCAGGGTTCCCCTAATATCGCCGACCATGCTCAATGCAAAGGCCACATCAGGAAAATTACAAGTCATAACATACATAATCGAGCCTACAGCGGAAGCATATGGTACTCGAGTCATCTCAGCTATTTCAACCTCTGTACTCGGGCTCTGAATCTTACTCAGTTTGGCGTTACTTTAGATCGGTAACTCTCCTTTCTTGGAATTCTGCATGCTGAATCTATTCAACACCTTTTCCAAGTAGGTACTCTGACTAAGTCCAAATAGTCTTTTACTTTTGTCTTTCAAAATCCTTATCCCTAGGATATAGACAGCTTCTCCAAGGTCCTTCATAGCGAAACACTTCCCAAGCCAGGATTTCACCTCCTACAGAGTTGGGATGTCATTTCCTATAAGTAGTATGTCATCCACATACATTACCAAAAAGCTAACTCTACTCCCACTAGCCTTGACATATACACAAGATTCATCTTCACGCCTCGAAAATCCAAACTCTTTGACTTTCTCATCGAAACAAAGATTCCTTCTGCGAGGTGCTTGCTTTAATCCATAAATGGATTTCTCAAGCTTACGCACTCTATTAGGGTACTCTATACTGACAAAACCCTCTGGCTGACTCATGTAAACATCCTCAACCAACTTTCCATTATGGAAAGCGGTTTTGACATCCATTTGCCATATTTCATAATCATGAAATGCAGCAATGGCTAACATAACCCTAACAGACTTAATCTTCGCTACTGGTGAAAAGGTCTCATCATAATCAACTCCCAAAGTTTGAGAAAAGCCTTTTGCAACCAATCGCGCCTTATAAGTGTGTACATTACCATCCATGTCGGTCTTCTTCTTGAAGATCCATTTGCACCCAATTGTCTTATGACCTAGTACATTGTCAACCAAGTTCCAAACTTGATTGTCATAAATGGATTGTATCTCACTGTCCATAGTCTCTTTCCATTTAGCAGCCTCAGGGCCTGTCATGGCTTCCGTGTAACTGTTAGGTTCATCCATACTTACCAGTGTGCTATCACTGATAAGTGTATCACCTTCCGCAGTAATATGGAAACCATAGTAATGCTCAGGTGCATTCCTAACTCTCATGAAACGCCTCATAGGTACAAACTCTACTGTCGGATCAACATGATTTCCCTCCTCAGGTTGATTGCTAGGATTTGAGGTTCCTTCACCACTTGACTCTTGAATTTCTTCAAGGTCAATTTACCTCCCACTGTTTCCTTGGCTCATGAACTCTTTCGCGAAAGACTCCTCTCCTTGCTATAAAAACCACATTATCCTTGGGTCTGTAAAAGAGGTAACCAATGGATCTCTGTGGGTAGCCGATGAAAATACACATCTCACTTTGAGGTTCGAGCTTATCATGAGACTCGCGCCTCACAAAAGCCTTGCAACCCCAAATCTTGATGTGGTCCAGATTGGGAACTTTTCCGGTCCACATCTGATGAGGTGTTTTGGCAACCTTCTTTATAGGGACTAGATTAAGGATATGGGCAACAATCTCTAAGGCATACCCCCAAAATGAGATTGGTAGCGAAGCTCGAATCATAATGGAACAAACTATATCCAACAAAGTTCGATTGCGCCTCTCAACCACACCATTAAGCTGTGCTGTCCTGGGAGGTGTCAATTGTGAGATAATCCCACATTCCTTAAGATAGTCAAGGAACTTTGTACTAAGATACTCACCACCTCGATTGGATCGAAACATCTTAATGTTCTTGCCAAAATGATTCTTCACTTCCTGTTTAAACTCATTGAATCTTTCAAAGGTCTCTGACTTATGCTTGATTAAGTAGACATATCCATATGTACTATAATCATCAATAAAAGTCACATAGAAGCGGTTAGCATACCTTGTGGCTGTTCTGAAGGGTCCACACACATCAGTATGTATGAGATCCAACAAACCCTCACCCCTAGCACAAGAACCAGTGAAGGGTGACTTTGTCATTTTCCCAAGCAAACAAGATTCACAACTATCATCTGACTTTAGGTCAAATGACTCCAAGACTCCATCCTTTTGGAGTTGGCCTATGCGTTTCTTGCTTACATGTCCAAGACGAGAATGCCATAATGATGCTTTATCCAAGCTAGTGGAAGAATCGATACACAATACGTTATTTCCTAGGTTATCAACAACCGACACAGTCTCATATACACCATCACAAGGTAATGCTTTAAAATAAAGAACATTATTAAAGAAAGCATTAATACCACCACATTCATTATCAAATGAAAAAGTAAAACCTTATTTGTACAAACCATGAAAGGAAATAATATTTCTCACCATTTCGGACGAGTAACAACACTTATTCAAATCTAACACTAACCCACTACTTATCAACAAAGAATAAACTCCAATCTTGGTGATAGGTGATGCTTTCCTATTCCCCATGATCAAGTTTATCTTCCCATGCTCTACATTCTCACTTCTTCTTAGTCCCTTCAAATTAATACATACGTGAATACCACAACCTGTATCAAGGACCCAAGAATTAGAATGAGGTGAGTTATTAGTCAATATAGTGTATATACCCGCATGCATGGTTGGGTTTTACTTTCCCATCCTTAACATCTTGTAGGTACTTTGGGCAGTTTCGCTTCCAGTGCGACTTCTCATGGCAATAGAAGCATTCAACCTCTTTAGGGTTAGCAAAAGGAGCGACGAAACCTTTCTTGGTTCCACTTGAAGAGGAGTCATCACCTTGGTACCATTCGAAGGGCTCTTCCTCTTGTTTCCTATGCCTTGCTCGATTGCTAAGACAAGGGCCACAATAGGAGTAGGAGTGGCAACAACCGATTTACTCTTAATACCGGTTTTTGTGGTCTTCAAGAGTCCTTGAAGTTTGTTGAGTGTAACTTCCTCCTTGTTCATGTGGTATGTCATTCAGAATTGATCATAACACAAAGTTAAGGAGTGAAAAATGATATCAATTGCCAACTCCTCGGGGAAGTTCACATTCAATTTCAACAAACGGTCCACATACCTTTGCATTTTCTGCATGTGGCCCGTGATGGGTTCACCATACTTCATCCGGGTTGTTATCATGGAGGAGATGATTTCATACAGCTCTTGACGAGCACTCTGATGGTAGTGGTCCATCAAGTCCTGGTGCATCTCAAAAGGGTAGTAGTCATCATAGGACTTTTGGAGCTCAGTTGTCATAGTGGCCAACATGATACATGCCACTTTGGTAGCATCTCTCTCATGTGCCTGGTAGTCAATGATCTCCTCAGGAGTAGCAGACGACTCAAATTCCTTAAGCTCCTTGTCGAGGACATATTCCTTTTCCTCATACCGAGTGACCATCCTGATGTTCCCGATCCAATTCATAAAGTTGGATCCATCAAATATGACTCTCCCATAAAGGTTCATGAGAGAAAAGGAGCCGGTAGGTTTTGAGACAAAAGCAACATTGTTGGAAGACTGAATAGAAGAAAGAAAAGTTTAGATTAGATATAAAGATAGTCCTTAATAAGACACCCAAATGTAATATTAAGGCTAGGACCCAACACAATATTTTATAACTTAGAAGATGGATGTTGTAATCCAATCTATAAAATATTTGAAGGTAGGTGAATGACGATTCACCAATTTCCACCTTGAAAAACGAAATAAATGATTAGGTTTTAATTGGTTTTGAAACTCCTAGATTCTTTGAGATTCATTGAACTTTTCAATAGCATGTTTCAATCTTGAGTGTGCCCTTCAGGTTTTGTGACTGGGATGCCGAGGATCACAAAACAAGGTGTGAAGTAACCATGCAAATTAGTTGGTACCCTTAATGTTTATCACTCAATCGATGTGCCGGTTAACCACACGCGCTCCACCGACCTATGATAAACCTTAAGCCACCCTTTGCCTACCTTGTTAAGTCCATGTTAGTGTGCCGGTTAACCACACACGCTCCACTAATGACTTAAGCAAAGTGCAAAGTGTAATTTCATGGATTAGCACCTTATTCACGTTTTCCTAAAGTAACTAAGATTGGGAATTTATAAAAACATTTAGTTACTTTACATTCATCATACTTTTAATGAGGATTTAAAGTCCTTGTCCTACCCGTTCGACTAACGACCCTCCACCAGTCAAGGAAACGGTGGGTGAGAGTGGACACCCATTAAGCTGCCATTTTATAGGCAACAAACTTATACCTCCCCTTATAGACCGACTTTGTGAATGAGGCCTACTAAAGGTAAAACGACTTTGTTCTTATACATATATAATTATTATTAAACTTATAATATTATAAAGTATAAGGGTAGAATTTTAACTTCTAAAATTCTAGGGGTTGGAACTAAAGTTTTAAGGTGACTTTACATGTTCCAAAACTTGAGGGCGAGTTTTGTAACTTTCAAAACTTTTCATCTTTCATAACTTATGAGTTAATGGATTAATAAAATGAGAGACTTTTCACTTTATGTAACCTATGTGTTTAATAATGGACTTTTAAAAGAGTGACTTTTGGTAATCCATAACTTGAGGACAAATTATGGATTCCATTAAAACACATCAAAATCAAGAATTAAACTAACAAGCAAGTTACAAATAATTCCTATGATCTTCTAAACTCATAAGTTCATGAATGTTCATATCAACAATTTCAAGAATTATAAACAAACCATACAAAACTTGAAATTTGATAATGGCCATTGAAAATGGATTAGCATAACCATTACACCATCAAAAACAAATTTTATAACACTAAAACAGTTTAGGGTAATGTTTCTAGTCCATTTCCAGCAGCAAAACTCGAAAATCTACATTCTGGGGCTCCTACTCGTCGAGTGCACGAACCTACTCGACGAGTAGGATGAACTATCACATGGACTAGTCGAATCCCCCCATGGACTCAGCGGGTTCATGCTGCAGAATGCAGAAAACTTGATTTTTTTCAATAATTTGCATCAAGTATCAAGAAAACAAGCCTAGGCTCTGATACCATTGAAGGGTTTTGAACATTCTAACACTCCTAAGGTGTACATGCTGCCCTATAAACCTTGGATCTATGTTTTACTATGATACATGCAAATTTGATTTCCAAGGTTCTTAACCTATCTAGCATAGCATGGGGAACTTTTAAACATAAATGCTTGAAGAAGAACATACCTTTTGTTGTTTGAATTCCTTGAGAACCTTGTGAGCCTAGCACCTCAAGTGTGATGCCTCAAATGTTTCACACAACACCACAATACTTGGAATAACCTTGAGAGCAGTTCACTAACACCTCAAAATTAGCTAGCCCTCATTACATGCTTGTAATAGTGCCAATTTTGCTAGACAAGGGGTCTTTATATAGTTGTGACACAAGTAGGGTTACACCATGTAAACCCTAATTGCCATGACTTTCCATATTCCATGATCCATGGGTTTGTAACCTCCATGGACTATCCTTGGAGCACCTTATGGGTTTTAGCCCAATCCATACAAACCATGGATCATTAGCCCACTATACAAGAATAGATTATTTACACAATCAACCCCATATATTTAGTTAGTCTCTTTTTGATCACTTAATTAATTCCAAATTAATTCTTTGATCAATACTAATTAAATAATATTATTAATATATTAGAACTTATAATATATTAATAATCCTTAAGTGTCCTTTATCTCATTTATTCTATCCAAGTGTTGCAATGTCATGCAACCCTAATGAACCATGCTAATCGGGTCAAGTACATTCCAGAAATAGTTATGAACTTAGACATCTAATCCAACAAGTACAACAACTTCTTTGATGACCACATATGAGTCTGCTAATCGTTTCTTATGCAAACGGTATACCAGAGTTATTTCTCGACCGGTCATAATTTCAACCGGTTTCTTACACAGTTTGTTCCAAAGAGGACTCAGGCCAGCCATTCCTAGGGTTACCTCTTCTGGGTCTGCCCACTTAACATAGTTCTGAGCCAAGAGGTCAACAGTTTCTTGCTCTTCAGCGGATAAGTCAGGCAAAGCATCAGAACCCCTATCAGCAGTAGCATCATATGCCATGGGGCCCGAGAAAGCAGAAGAGTCAATAAAAAAATAACTCCTCTTTCCACCATTTGACAAAATTAGGAAGACCATCACAGAGTTATACCAAGTCATGACGAAGGGAAAGGAGACCCAATCACCATTAGACATGGTAATATAGAAATAACGAAACAAAGGGATAGTGTAACACCCGGATTCCCAGGTATTATTTTTATTCTTTTTATTTTTGGGTGATGTGAGGAGAATCGGCGAGTTGGAGTCTAAACTCGCCGAGTAGGATCGCGGTTTTGCACACGGGTTCGCGTCTGGACTCGGCGAGTCCACGCTGTTTAATGAAACCCTAATTTCCAGGGTTTGAGACCTATTTAAAGGGGCTTATGGCTGTCATTTGCGGCCACCAACCCCAGAGAGAAACCCTAAAGAGATCTTGAGCGTTTTGGGAGAGAGAGGAGGCCATTGTTAGCCTTTGAAGCTTTGTTTGGCAAGACAAAGGAGATTCTAGCCAAGAGGAGGCAAGGGAGGTGGACATCCTTCGAATTTGGAGCTCAGAGCATCATTTTGGAGGTATATTTTGGCTCCCTTTTCTGTTATTATGATGAACATGGGGGTTTAGGGTTTCTTGACCCCTTTGTTGGTTAGATTTGATGTCCATTTCGTCCCTATTTGTGATGAGGCTTGAAATAGGATCCATAGAGGTCCAGAGAAGCTTTATTCCTTAAGCTTTATGAGGATTCATGGGAGTTTTGACCAAGGGTTATGAGATATGGGGCTAAAACATCATATAGGAGCAAATAGATGTTGTTTGAGCACCAAGGTTTGGACTTTACGTGATTATCATACTTGGGGAGGCCAGATCTATGATTGTATGGAACAGATCTGACCTCAGAAGTGAGTTTGAGTTTATGCATGGCATGAACTCGCCGAGTCTGAAGAACAGACTCGGCGAGTAGCATGAAGTTTGTCCGTAACCACTCAGCGAGTGGTCTTGTCGAGTTGAGGGGACGACTCAGTGAGTCTGGGAGAGTCGGGAGGACTGAGTCAAGCCGGAACTCGCCGAGTTGTACTTGAGACTCGGTGAGTTGAGTCGTCGTGGCCCCGCGATTCATGCCAGGTGGAACTCATCGAGTCAGAGAAGTACTCGGCGTGTCAAGAGAGGATCCAAGAGAGTCAGTGGACATGTATAGACTCGCCGAGTCACCCTAGTGCACTCGCCGAGTCCGGTCAAAGTTGACCGTTGACCTTGTTGACCTTTAGGGTTGAGTGCAGTTGTATTTATGAGTGTATTACTTTGTGTGATTAGGCGGAGGCTAGATCACATTTATTCCGAGACAGATGTTTACCGAGACATCGAGGTGAGTCTTCTCACTATAGTTACCTAGAGTGATATATTGTGTAGACCAGAGGGTCTTATGTGTTATGTATGAGATTATGTGTTATGTGTTATGTGTATGTTGTATGTTGTTATAAACCGAACCGAAGGGTCAAACGATACAGACAGGGCCGGAGGGCCCAACGAGCTATGACGGGACCAGAGGGTCCAACGAGCTACGGGACTGGAGGGTCCCGCTGAGACACATCGACCGGAGGGTCGTATTATAGCCTTGAGTGGCGTATGTGTTGTATGTGGTATTTTGGGGAACTCACTAGGGATGAGCATCAGAACCGGGTACCCGCTTTCGGAACCGGAACCGCCTTGGAACTGCCGGTTCCAAAACTGGAACCGCCTTAAGCGGTTCCGGTTCCGGTTCCTAAAGTTACGGAACCGCCTTAAGTGGTTCCGGTTCCGGTTCTCATTTTTTAGGAACCGCTACCCGCTGGGTACCCGCCGGAACCGGTTTATATATATATATATATATATATATATATATATATATATATATATATATATATATATATATATATATATATATAGTATGAATATATGCGTGCGCTATTTTGACCGATTTAGAAAATATTGGTCCGATTTTTTCCGTTTTTGTTCCGAATTTATTTGATTCCGACCGAAATAAATTGTGGTTTTATTGAAAATTTTTAATAACGTTGATGTAACCGGGTTACCCGCTCCCGGAACCGGAACCGCCGGTTCCAGGACTGGTTCCAAAAATTGAAGAACTGCTTAGACCGGTTCCGGTTCCGGTTCTAACTTTCTAGGAACCGCCGGTTCCGGTTCTCGCCAAATGAGGCGGGTACCCGCCTACGCTCATCCCTAGAACTCACTAAGCATTTATGCTTACAGTTGTTGTGTGATGTGTTTCAGGTACCAGTGATGAGCGCGGGAAGGCGCCGACATGATCCTTACACACTTGAGGAGTTTATGTTTTGGATTCTGGGGAGATGTGATTTGTGATAAATACATTTGAAACAATACGTTGATGTTATTTTGTGAAAAATGATGGTTTTGAAAATGAAAAATTTGTTTTGAAAATTTACGTTGTTAATCGTCAGAGAGTTGTTCCGAGGCCCCTCCCCAGACAACTGGCTTACGAGTTTGTGATTGATTCTCGGTAATCCACTGTTAGAAGAAGTTACTCAACTTTGCTAATATGGAGGACGAAACCGGAGGCACATCAGCAGGCTTTACTATTTTTAATGTGTTAGTTTGTTTGCTCGCCAGGAGAGAGAGAGAGAGAGAGAGAGAGAGAGAGAGAGAGAGAGAGAGAGAGAGAGAGAGAGAGAGAGAGAGAGAGATTTTCTTTATTTATTTATGATAAAATAGTTATAAAAAAACATGAAAAATAAATATATTAACCGTATTTTAGTCTTTCCAATTTGTGGAGGGACAAAAAATGCAAGGAAACTTTGATAAAAAGGACTACCGATCCAAAAATTAACTAAATAGATCATTTCTTTTCATTGATGTCTACTTTAGCTATTAGATAAGTGATTGTTTTTCAAGATTGAATAAAGAAAAATGTTGCTTTTCTTGGTTTTATACGCCTACCATCTCCGAAAAGTTAACTTTTATCGAAAAGTGTGTGTGATTATGGTTTTGAAGTATGTTTCTATTACTCCTTAACTAATTTATAATATAAATTGTTCTACAATATATTTTAAACCATTTATTTTCATTTGGTTTGGAACTTCCTTTTTTGATGTTTGGATTTTATATTTTATGTTTGAAACTTTATATATTTATATTTGAAACTTTGGATTTTATTTTAACCTTAATATATGGTTTTCACGGTTTTCAAACTGAATCAAACCAAACCAACTTTTCACCCCTCGTATAAAGAAAACATAAACAAATTGTTGGTTACTCTTAGCCACTTCTTCACTTCTTGGATACAAGTCCAATAGATGTCTGTACATGATTAAGGGTCAAGGCCTGGGTTTTTATTTCGCCACTAGGTAATAAGTTGAATTTGAATCTAGGTATGAACCTTGTGTTGGACATGATTAAGGCCTGGTTTTGTGAACCTCGAGTACATGTTGATATAATCGCCTCCACATAAATAATCTAGTAGTATGAGGGTAAACTGTCTTAATCAATTCAAACTTGTCCATGACATTTCATTGTTATCTGGATTCCGTATAAAATAGCAAAATGTTTATAAAGTATACAAGTTAATATATAATAGATTTTGCTTTTGAAAAAAGGAACCTAAAGTTTCAATATGTCAATCTTGGGCTCTTGGCCACTATTTTTATATGAAAACCCTTAAACTATAAAAATGGGATTTGGGCCACTTAAGAAACGCTAAACAAGATTGAGAAAGAGCCAAAGAAAAATGTTACACAAACCATTTACAAATCAATATATATATATATATATATATATATATATATATATATATATATATATATATATATATATATATATATATATATACTTCGAATATTACAACATATTCCACAGAAGTGAAATTCAAGCATGATATAGTTTAAAATAAAAGTTAATTTCTTCTTTCACTTTAGCACATTACTGAACAATAAATTTTAACGAAAACCAAAATTACCATTTACCCATTCTGTAGGATTTCATTTAAGTATCCCAAATGGCAGCAACAGCGACCACCAAGGATATAAAAAGCTGGTTTTTAACAGCAGTAAATCTCGAGGAATGGCTTTTTACAGTTGCTGCTTGTGGTGGTGGCAAATTGATGACGTGTACATGTAGTTTCATGCCTCCATAGCAAAACCCTTTGCTGCTAATGAAGTAATAATCACGTGTCACATTGAGTGGCACCACATCTCTTCCTGCTCCCGTGGTGTAATTGTGAAGCGGGTGCTCAGCATTGCATGTTTCGTAGTTTGTTTTGTTGACTTCCAGTACATCGTTTTGGTTCCTGTCATACACAAAATCTATAACAGGAACCAAAACGAAGTATGTATTAGAAATCTTTTTTTTTTTTTTTTTTTATATAGTTAATTAGGAATGAAAGAATAAAAAGGTTGTTACTTATTTTAAAAACAATTCTGGAAACACCCTTTTCTAAATATTAAAGCCTCTTTGCAAGATGATGTCTTTATTGTGGGTCTCGTTATAAATTAAAAAAAAACAATAACTTGAGCCTAAGGCCATTTATACCAACCTCTCAAATAAAGGTCAACACCTTTTCTTTTCAAGTATGAAAGCCTATTTGCAAAGCCATATATATGACCATATCAGTAGTATTGTGGGTCTTACTACAAATGGAAAATATTATCCTTTAACATGATTGATTTATTATATAATTTATTAAATTGGTTTATTATCTTAATTTATAGATAGATTTGTATATTAGAAAAATAAATAACTTATGAGTAAATTGAATTTAAATTTAAGTTTTATATAATAATTTAATAACAATATTTTCATTATTAAGTTGTACATTTATCTTTGATTTCTAAAAAATGATACCCTTGTTTAATAAGTCTCCTTATTGTAAAAATGTAAATCTGAAACATAAATTTGTGCATACATGTTAGGAAAAGTAGAGAGTTAGAGCCGATTTAGAAGAGAAAAAATGATAGATTAATGTAATCTTAATGTTGTATTGAACTATTGATACTATTTAAAAGTTGTTTTTGAAATAAATTAAATATTCAATTATTTTGTTAATTAATTATACTAATGTTGATATTTTAATGAATTTTCTAAAGGATTAAATTTAAAAGAGTTATCAAGTTCCAAATCAACATTCTATAATCCGGAAATGAGCACAAGTATGGCGACAGCCGACAGAATGCTGTTAACATATCAATTACCTAACAAACACAGTAAATCAATCACTAATGCACTGAAATAATCATGATCACAAACATTACGTATTCGTTTATTTCAAATTATATACAATTAGTCCAAGAGAATAACACGAATTCTGCTGAATATCCAGCTTAATTAGCTTCAAAATTACTGATAAATGATAAATATATGCATGATGAAGGGGAACAGATAGTAATTAAGATATATCGAGAAGCATATAAGAGTAGATCTGAGTGTATTATATGCACATGTGTTACTTACAGAGCCAATCGCCGAGGTAGAAAGTTTGGTTTCCTGCCCAAAGAGTGTAGTTGACGTTGGAAGTCCAGCCCATATTTCCTCCGACGATGAATCGTTTGGCAGAGACATCCGGCAACATCACCATAACCACGGCGCAAAACAGCACTCCGACCGCCGTCGACCACCTGCTACTGCGGCTGATTCTCATTCTGCTTCCGTATGCGAAAGTACTGAGACTGACAAATTCGAGTTTCTTCCAGACCTCTCGTTTCTATTTATGCCACAAATTGAGTGTCAGAAATAGAAAGAATACTTTTCGGGTTGTCTTTCGGGTCATGGGCCAATGTAGCCCAAAAAGCAAATTTAAAGTTAAAACAGCAAATGGAAAACTAGTGGCAAAGTATCAAATTCAAAAGAGTATCAATATCAAGTAGGTGTAAATTGGCCTCAAAAAGTCAATTTCACAAAAACTCCATATAAATAATATTATATTGTGTCTATCGAGAAAAATAGTACTTCAAAATTGATTTATAACTAAAATAAATATATATAATAAAGTCTGAAAAAGCTTGTAATAAATGTATTAAAAAATAATAGTACAGTATCGAAGGAAGTACTAAAAATATGCATCCATTTATGTGGTTCATATTTACAACGGAATAAATATGTGTAAACAATTTTGGTAGGTTTTGAACCACCACATGATGTAAAGGACACATAATAAAATACTTATAATATACTTTGATGTATATTGAAAAATATATTTTGTTATATATATATATATATATATATATATATATATATATATATATATATATATATATATATATATATATATATATATATATATATATATATATAAGACTAGGTTATTTTGTTTTTTACATTTATTGTGTTAGAATGCACCAATAGAAATTTAGTAAATTAAATAATTATTTAATTAAATAATTATAGATATTAAATAATTTCCATAATTATATGTATATTAAATGATATTCATAATTATAATTTTCTTTTTATGGAAACTAGTTAAACCCGTCGTTAATGCCAGCAATAACATTCTTTCAGAATAAATTTGCATCTAGGTTTTTATATATGAGTTCGTACTTTGTTTCAAGATTTAACCACTTAAAATACAATAAAGTTGTATGAAATATGAAAATAAGAGTGTATTCTACTAGAATACACTCTCATTCTGCTGCAATACACTCTCATTCTTCTAGATATGAATTTATTCTGAAAGAATATTATTGTTGACATTAATGACGAATTTAATTAGTTTCCATAAAAATGAGTTATAAGTATGGATAACATTTAATATATATATATATATATATATATATATATATATATATATATATATATAATTAATACTAAATTTCTATTGGTGCATTCTAGCACACAATAGATGTGAAAAACATTTGAACCTACCTCTCTCTCTCTCTCTCTCTCTCTCTCTCTCTATATATATATATATATATATATATATATATATATATATATATATATATATATATATATATATATATATATATTTGTCTAATATTTGAAAAATAACTAAAACATCCATTGCTAGTTGCAAATAAATAGGTTCGTGGATCAAAGTAATATTTTAAGACTTAAGTCTTATTATTTTTTTTTTTTTGGAAAGGGAACTTCCCTAACGAGGGTTTCCGGGCCAGCTTTCGCGCACCGACTAATCCCCCGTTGCAAACATGAGGCTTTGCCTCATGCCATGGAGTCACTGCAGACGAACCTCCATGGCCACAAGGGCTTAGTAGTGCTAGGATTTGAACATGGATCAATAGGTTATCCACCATATCTTCCACATGCCTTACCAAATCACCATAACCCAAGTGGTTTGATAAGGCTTTTATTGGGTTTAGTAAAATGTCACGTCTAACCGATTCGAATCAAAACGTTTGATAACCCATCTATAGTCATCTGCAAACTGCAATAGATGTCTTTGATACCCACATATTAGCACCCTGACAAATTTGCACCACGAACCACCCCTTGTATCTTCCTTAAATACTCCATCATTGCGGATATAGATGCATCAACATTGCCACCACTAAAATCATCATATCGAGACATCTTACCTTCAATGAAATCGTCTTTCCTTACGACTCTATGACACCTAATAACCCTCCCTCACACACTTTCCTTGATTCTATAGACGAAACTAACACTTTCTGTAACCATTACCTTCACACCCACATGCCACACCGCATCCATATCATCTAAAACCCCTACTATGCCTTAGGGCATCCATAATACATTATATTTACTAGAGTTTAATAGATTGACACATCATCATTTTACTTACTATACAACTCTACATTAATTTTCCTACAATGCATTGAATTCAATAGAGTTCAATAGAATATATATTTAATAGTTATAATGTTTTTTTTTTCCCATTGGCCATTGAACTTCATATTCATTGAATGTCAAAATAACATATACATACCACATCATTCAACTCTCTCATTAAACTATGCATTAATAAGAAACACAATGCACTAATAAATTGTTTCCCAAAAGTATACTAAATAAAAAACATTATGTCAATAATTTCTCTTCATTTCAAATATGATATCTATGTGATATAGCAATATGTGTATGTTTAAACAATTACTAGGATTACATTAAATGAATCAAGAGTCAAACGTGGTGCTAATAAACAAAGAAAACCAACCATTTCATAACAATAAGAATCACATTAATGAAATCGTAAATTGCCATTCTTAATCGACCTAACCAACATAAATGATTTACAAACTTTAGAACCGGTATCCAACACATGCTTCAGTTTAAACATTTGTATAGTTTTCTACACAATGACGTTTACTAAATTACTATCTCTTTATTATTATCTCACCATCGTATATCCATAACTTTGATCCCTATAACACACAATAGACAACAGATATCATGTGGATTGAAACTTCCAGAAGCACCATGACATTGATCGTGTAAAATACCTTAAATTCCATGGTTCAATCAAGTCTTCTCAACAAATACTCGACCTGAACTTGTTTAGTCAAGGGCATAATCCAATCCCCATAAAGATCTGCAACTAAGCTTGGGTTTATTTTGTACACCGGCTCCGGTGAATCTTTCACGTCAACCACTTGCCCGTAAGTCTTCGCTTTTGTTTCTACCCTTTTCTTAATCGCCTCCTCCACAATCGGATATGTCAACAAATCCATCAGTTTCCCGCGATCCTGCACACATAATCAATAAATTCCATAAATTTGAAACCATTTTCATACAACGGAAAGCAATTGACGCGAAAGATTTGTACACAGATGAGAGAATCCTTACTTGTGTTTTAATGGCAGCTTCGTAATCATCTGGTGAAGCTCGAAACTTTGCTTCTGCTACAAATTTACCGTAGTGGATCCGTTTAGAGAGGGCCTGCGTATACAATTTCAGGAAATTAGAAGGTTTAGAGTCATTTGTGAATTGTGATGAAAAAGATGAGAAGTTGCACTGGTTATTACCTGCAAGCAAATGGTGTCGCAGGTTGCAGTTGATCCACAATTACCATCGTTTCCTTTCTTGACGAGTCTAGGAAGAAGATCTTTAAAATACATATCCCATATTTTGCGATTGATATTGATTGAATCTGCACTAGGATGCAACACCTATATATACATACATATCAAGAAACTGTCATCGTTTAGATCCTAAAACACGAATAAAGATGAAATTTTTACCTGTGGGTACTGCAATGGTGGCAACATAGGTTCAGGCAAGTCGTTAGGGAAAAAGGGATGCTCGTCAGGGTTCTTGTATCTCCCAACCTGTTTCGGAATCAGTCAGAAATTTTATCTTAATTCTTATATATAATCATTTGATTTTTCATAGACTTACCTTGGCATGAATCTTTTCGGTTTCTTGGACCATGAACTCGACCAATGAGCCCTGGAAACCATCCATGAAGAAAGCTTTGGGGTCGTATGTATCCTCATTGTAACAATATTGAGCTCTTTCCACAAGGCTAAATATAATGCTATCCTCTTGTCGAATTAGAGAACTTCTTATTCCGTCAAGAGTATAGATCTCACTTTCGTCTATTCTAGTCGGATTCTTCATTCTACACGAAAACAAAATCATATAAAACTAAAACTTGAAGGGAAGATTCATCGCATAATACATGATTTTCGCTACAAAGTGTCAAGTCATCTAAAACGGGTTTCGCTAGCTTAAAATCGAGGCATAAATCACAACTGCTTTTTGACACAACGGTGATCAAGTCTTGAAACAAACCATAGAAGAGTATAAGGCAATAAAGGATCTCGTAACACGAGCAGAGTAAAAAGTGATTTATATAAAACAAATTACAAAAAAATTAAATTTTTTTTTTGGGTCTTGGATTGGAAGGGTACCCGAGGGATGCAGAGGGCTGAATTGATTGGAATTGGGAGCCATTGTTTGGAAACCCTGAAATGGAAACCTGAAAGTTGCAATTTTTCCACATTGGAAGGGCAAACTTGGGAGATTTTGACGATGAAATGGCGGACATGGCAGGAAACAATTGGGATCCCAATAGCTTGGTGGCCTCCATTTTTGAGTTGAAAGAGACGAGAACTGAGAATAGGTGGCGAGGATGGAGAAAGAAAAATGTAGATTAAATCCACCCAATCAAGTATAAGAAAGTCTCAAGGGTTGGTGGGGTTTGAGGGTTAGGTAAGGAAGAGTGTAGGTAAAGCTGGCAGATGGTGGTTGTATTTTCTCCAAATGTATATGTTAACAAATACAAATATACATTGTGCTTCATGGAAAAAAATCTATAAATATATTATTATTATTATTATTTAAACTAAAAATACATATTATATAATATTAGATTGATAGCATAGATAAAAATAGTATTATTCCTTAGAACCTATCTTATAAATATTAAGGTAGATATCAGAAAAACAAATCTGTTTTTATTTGAAAACTCATTATCATTTTTTTAACAAAAAAAGCTAATGATAATTTGGTTTTTTTTATGTAAATCATTACTTAGAAATATTTACATATAATTTATGATCATTATAAAACATAAAAAGATTGGGTTGTTTTAGAGTGGACCGTTCTTGACTGTGATAAAAATGAATTGTGTTCTTGTAATTTAAGTATATATAACATGATATCCTAGGTAAATAAGTTTTCATAAAAAATTTATAAACTATGAGCGGTTTTTCTATTTTTTTTTTAATATCATGACATTTCAAGTAAAAAGTTGAACATATAAAGACTTTTTATCAAATCTGCACTAAATAGCATCTGAACTCTCTATGAACTTTTTTTTTGTAAGTCTATCTACAAAGAATTTCTTCAATGGGGACTTGTTTATTAACAAATTCTTATCCATACCATGTAGCTTGGGCTAATCACCTCTAACCAAAACCGGTCCAAACATATTTTAAATTAATAAAATAAAATAAGCACTCGATTTACTAAAATACATGACCAATACCCTTTATATATTATATGTATATGTTTGTATATTTTCTCAAATATCTAGGCCACTGTTGTATCCTTTAGTCATCGGGCCCTTGGCCTTAGTCTTATATATATATATATATATATATATATATATATATATATATATATATATATATATATATATATATATATATATATATATATATATATATATATATATATATATATATATATATATAGGGTTAAATTAGTTTGTTTTCACTATCTATTGTGTGCATGTATGACTGATTCTGGACCAATCATTTTAGTTATTTTAATAAAGTAATTAATGCATATTAATTGTTGAAGATATAATAGGTATTAATTACATCTTCAACATTTAATAAACATTAATTACTTTCTTAAAATAACTAAAATGATTGGTCCAGAATCAATCATACAGGCACACAATAGATATTGAAAACATTTGAACCTAACTCTATACATACATATATATATATATATATATATATATATATATATATATATATATATATATATATATATATATATATATATTGTTGGTGATTTTATATCATCAATATTATTTAAGTGTAATAGGATTAAATTTGTTGACCAAAAATGATCTTGTTGAATATTGAACATGTTAGGATGGTGTAGGAGTGCACACTTGTTCAAGTTTTTCAAGATTCAAAGTACATTGTTATTTAGGGGCGAAACCCCTAAACGAACGGGGGTCGGGGGTCGGGGGCAGCGCCTCTGGGAGCAGGGTCCTAGGGGCGGCAGCCCCTGGCTGGGATCGAAAATCCAATTTTAGAAAGTTGACCGTTTTTTCCCTGAGATCCGTTTAATGACAGGTTTGGTAGTTTTATGACAGTTTGTAACTGTCTATTGACAGTTTTCAGACAGGAATGATATATCCGTTTTTTGGTCATTTTTCTGATATATCTTGAAGAACATTTTCACATACATTCTCAGATTTCATTCTCTGAATTTCATTCAATTGAGTTTTCGACATGTACCATCGAAATACTTTAATTTGATAGCGAATCACGAATTTCAGAGAATCCAAGCAATCTATTCATCCCCTATTTTCTAATATATATATATATATATATATATATATATATATATATATATATATATATATATATATATATATAGGAGGGTTCAATTGAGAAAAAAAAGGTTGAGAATGGGGGAATCATTCTCAGTCACTCATTTATTTTTGTCGCAAAAGCCTCCGTCGTATCAACAGAAATTGGAAAGGAATAGATATGTGTTTTCCAACAAAACATGTTTCCTTAAACTATGCTAATCATTACCTTAATATATACAAAAACATTGTTTTTTCGTTTTTTTTTTTTAATTTTTAAGAAGCTATTTTTATCGGAAAATGATTTTAAATATACCAAAATTCATGATTTTTTGTTCTCTACAAGTAGACATCCATATTGATATAGTTTTAAGATAAAATAATTTTTTTTTTATATTTTCAGCTATCGTTATTCATAAGTGAATAAAAATGAATCAGGTTTTTACTATAGTACATTCGTTATTCAGTTATGAATAAAAACTATAATTATTATTCTTATTTTTCTTTTTTACAATTTAAGTATCATTCATATATGAATGTAACATATAATAAACATAGAATATTCATATTTAAATATTAGACGATGCTTTCACTTATGAATATTACATAGTATATTCACTTGTGATTATTAGATGGTATATTCACTTATGAATATTAGATAATATTTTCATATTTGAATATTACATAGTATTACATGGTATATCAAATGTGAATATTACATAGTATATTCATTTGTGAATATTAGATGATATATATCCACTTATGAATATTACACAATATATTCACATATGAATATTACAAGGTATTTTCACAAATATATATAATTTTTATATGTTATTCACATATGAATAACATACAGACTTGCATATGTGTTTTTTTGTTTTTATAATCATATACTGAGAAAACATATTCATATATGAATATAATGTGGTAATTTAGTTTATGCATTTCATCAAACAGTTGGAGTGCATACAATTTAACTTTTTTTAAAAATGTTAAAAACATGATATTTTGATTATTTAAATTTTACAAAAGAGTAGATTGATAGAGAATTATATGAAATTTTTCAAAAAAAAAAAAACGATTTGATTTTTTTCTAACCTCAATTTTGAAGTTTTATTTGATAATCGATGTTGAATGAATGATATGAAGTGGATTTTTGTTGATTATCGATGATGTTGATCTAATAACGCTGGGAGTATAATTAATCATAGATGTTGAAGATCTGATCGTATTCAAGCACAATTGAAGGTTGAATTTAAAGAACCAAAAACGAATTTTTGTTGTTAATTGTTGAATCGTTGATTATTGACGAAGATCGATGATTTAGCACTGGATGATGTTGATGATGGTTTAATTGAAGAAATCTGGATGATTGTTGAAAGTTGGAGAAGAAATTCGGATGATGAACGATGAATGGGTTTGAACTACAGATACGTATTTGAGATTGAAGGTTGTTCTCATATTTACAAGCTTGTCACCGTGTCTTTTTATGCTTAGATAAAATGAGTGGCTGAGAATGATTCCCCCATTCTCAACCTTTTTTATTTTCTCAATTGAACTCACCTATATATATATATATATATATATATATATATATATATATATATATATATATATATATATATATATATATACTAGCCGTCTACCCGTGCAAAGCGACGGGCGTAAAATATTTTTTTTCGACAATTAGTTTCTTTTCGTGACGAAAAATAAGAATCTGGGAAATCACAAAAACTATTTATGTAATTTTGTCTAAAACTTATTAAGATTTTCAATAACAACTTTGTATACTTTTAGTCATCCGATCATAATAATAATAAAAAAACAAACTCAAAACAACATACATATAATTAATAATGGTTGATTGTACAATATTAATCACACAACTATTTTTATACATCACAATGGAGGTGTAAAGTGTCATCATTGCCTCTTGCCAGCATGTTAACCATCAACTATTTCCGCATCAATGACATTATGCCGAAAACTTTTGTATATAAATATGGTGTCATTACACAACCTATTTGATAGATAAATATTATGTAACAATATGGTATTGATAAAAGAGGATTAAACGGGATAATATGCATCAAAAGTCATTTGTATAGATCTAAATCTCAACCTAAACCCGTTTATTTTCAGGCTGGGTCAATATCGAGTTACCGATTGGGTCGAGAGTTGTCTCCCCTATAATTTAGCTATACAAATGTTGCATCGGAAGATGACTACAATGGTGATATTGAGGGAATTAGTTATAATTTGGGATTTGAATTTTGAAATAAAAAATATGATGTTTGGCTTGAACCCATTCTTTGGATTTGCCACAATTAGAATCCATTTGAAATATAATATAAACTTTTGGAATGAAATTAGAGAATTGGAGAAAAATTGTCATTCTTTAAGTGGTTGAATGTGATATACATAGATTGTAATTGGAGAAAATGCAACTGATGGTCAACGGTCAAGAGAGAAAGAGAGAGGGGCTAGATGGCCAATTTTTTACTTTGGACCCACCAAAAGTAACTATTACGCAATCATCTTTTGTTATTTCAAGATAAAAAATATAAAATGACGTGAAGTCAAATATGTACTCATCTAAAACAGACGTAAATACTAAAGAACTTCAAAATTAGTATCATATAAAATTAACACCCATTGTAGCAAACTATTTACCAAATTACAACAATAAATACCTTGAAAAACAAGTGTTACACAGACAAACTATACAAAATGTGGTGCTTCCGACAAATTACCACCATGTTTAGGTGCCTCAAAAAGCTTTTTCTACTCTGTACAAATGACAAGTTTACCCATATGTTCCCACCCATCCATTAGGGATACCATGTTTATGAAACCATTCAGGCATGTGAAACTTTTCATAGAGTAGAGGCCTTACATCACCCTGTTCAGACAGTTGTTTCAGAAGTGGGAGAATGACATCAAGAAGCTGATTATCATGTGGTTGTCCAACAGAAAAAGGCATGCATGGGATTCCATTCACTGGTTGCAATAAGAAACTGAATGGATTGTTGTCAACAATCACAATTCTGCAGAAGTTTCTTGATATGCAAGAAAGATCCTTCACATGTTCTCTGTATTCCCTACAAAAATTAAAAACGTTTAACCTCTTCCTTCAACTATATTATTATCTAGAAAGAGATAGGATAATAAATGGCTAAATGCAACATATAGCAGTTTCTATTTATCTTAATTACATCATTGTACTTTCAAATTATACTTTATTAGAATTTAGAACATTGTACTTTAAAAACTTACGTGGAACTTGTTGAAGGGCGATAAAGTCTCCGACTAAATCTGTTTTCAGCATCTATTCTGTCAACAAGTGGTTTAGCATAACCTGCAATCATGTAATAAATTAATAACTAAAGCTGAAAAAATCAACAAAATGAAAAGCAGTGAGCAAACCTTCAAGGCCTGCAGTGAATAGAATAAGATCAGCAAATAAACTGAGTTGGGTAAGAAATCCGTGCAATCCAGGACGTTCGAATACTATTACATAGTTGATTTTGGGTTTGCCTTCACTTTCCTTCAAATCAGAAGTTTGAATGTTATGTTTGGTTATTTATCTTTATGATAGATGATAAAGAAGATGAGTAGATGATGAAGATAGACATTCTTACCTTGTCTAAAGATAGACATTCTAGCTCAAACCAATTCAATCCAGCATCTATGGCTTGATTACGAACAATGGCAGGTAAACTGGAAGTCTCATAAGCACATACCAGAGTTTCATCCAATTCAAGAACAACCTACAGCGAGAGTTACATCAATGTTTATAATCAAGCTCAAATCTAATTAGGTTTATGCACGTAATCTGCTTGAAATATGATATTTGATGTAGAGGCGTTGATTTAATGACTCTAAACAGTACGAAGAGGTAAAAACTTAGGTCTCCCGATGTAAAGTATCACTTATTGCAGTAGTATTATCATATGATCTAGGAATTTGAAGTTTTGAACATGAATTCAAATTCTAGAAAAGCGCATGCGTCATCGAAATTAATACAAACGCCTAACAGTTGTAAGTTGTTGATTCAATAGAAGCAATAACATAAATGAGGGAAAGGGGGTGATGGGAACTTCCTATACGTATGTGAAATCAGTTATATCGAAGATTACTTACTCTCACAGCCGAACATTGGATCTGCTAAAAATCACAACAAACATGAAACTCGAGTGAGAAGCCGAAGTTAAAGTAGGAATAGAGGATTAGGGAGGATGTAGCGAGAAAGAACTTTGGCTTATCGAACATAATGAGAAATTGATGGAGAAGTTTATATTCATGGCTAGAGATAGAGGATGAGGTTAAAGGCGGATGAGGAGAGCCATGATCTGATACACTATGGATAAATGTAGAAAGATGAATGCTTGGAGCCATGTTTAGGGTTTTTCTTAAAAGGAGAGAGAGAGAGAGAGAGAGAGAGAGAGAGAGAGAGAGAGAGAGAGAGAGAGCGAACGCCAGATATAAGGAAGATGGACCGGATTAATGAGTATTTGAATTTTGAATTCAGAATTTTATCTTAAGATCTGGGTTTGATCGATTCAAAATTTATCAAAAAATTATGAAGCTACCGATATATTAGGAAAAGATTGGACGGGTGGATTAAAAACTTATACGTATGCTGCATTACTTGGTTATACTTTAAGCTTATATGTTTGGATGATTTAAATTTAATATTATTTTATTCATGATTAGTTGTACTTTACGTTTAGAGACTTGAACGTCTTAAAAAAATATTATTATTTTAGTGGATCTATTTATAGAAATAGTATGATTTCTTTTATAAGTTAGTAAAGATATATATATATATATATATATATATATATATATATATATATATATATATATATATATATATATATATATATTCTTGTAATTATTATCGAGATGAAAGGAGATTAATTCAATAATATAAACGACTTTTATATAGATAGACAATCCATAAGAGTAATTCAAGTTAGGTACTTGTCCTTGACACTTCAAACATTTTAACTGGTCTCTCAAAAATATTAGTAATTCCACAAAATATAAACATACTACAAAAAGATAGCTTCTTTCATAGACATTTCAAGTAAACCATCATTTAACCTTCAACCAACCATTTGTTTAGAAAAAAATAAATCTCTTACCAAATGCTTTAAATGTCTTGTTTATATCTTGTAATTCTTACTAGTTATTGACATACACACATAAAGTCCTACTTAAAAGTTCTTATCTATTACAAAAGCAAACAAACGCATTGGCTATTTGATTTTACTAATATTTACACCTTAAATGGTTAGATCTAATAAAGCCACAAAATATAAGTCGGCAAATTAACCAAGATTCACGTAAAAGATCCATGATATCTACCGGAACATTGTTGTGAAATGATCAATCATAATTGCTTATTGTTTAGGTTGTTGAGTATAGACAACATGTGAGTTATTATATCCAAAAGTTGTTATCTCACCAGCCATGTCATCGTGGTATTATAACACCAATTGAAGAAAATAGACAACATATCATATCACCATTTGATTTCTATGTCATAGTATCTTTTTTTTTGCTTGTTAAATAATTATAAAAAAAATATAAATTAATAAAACATGTTATTTTAATAATAATAATAATAATAGTAATAATAATAATAATAATAATAAATAGATTATATAAGTCCAAGGTCCAAATAGTTTTTTTTTTTTTTTTTTTTTTTTTTTTTTTTTTTTTTTTTTGAAATCATATATGTAAGACAAATTTGGCTAGGGGTTTAACTCATAAGAATGTGGAACTTGAGGGGCCACAACTGTCCAAACCGAAAAGTTATTGTCTTCTTCATTGTTATCGGTACGTAGGGGTGAGCATTTGGAACGAACCGACTCTTGGACCGGACCGGTTTCGGAGAATATTCTGGACCGTGGACCGGACCGGATAAGACTTATCGGGTCCAGGTCCAGGTCCGGGTTTTCCGGTTTTTGGACCCGTTTGGACCGGTACAACTTTACATGCATATGATACAACTTGTTAAAATGCGTTTTTGGGTTTAATACAACTTGTTAAAATGAATATGTTGTTAGGTTTGATACATTACAACTCGTTAAAATGAATATTTTTTTGGTTTTGATACAATACAACTCGTAAAAATGAATACGTTTTTCGTTTATTGTGCCATTTGGATCAGTTAAACTTTGATTATTTATATTTTATATCATTTGTTTGAAGGATTGTAACTCATTAAGTATAACACCAAAAACTACAAAATTATAGTCTAAAATCATCTAGAAACTCTAAATTACACGTTGGAAAAAAACAAATTTTAATCTGACTTAAAACGAATGAGATATGTTTGTTTAAAGAATTTCACAAAACACAAAAGTGTAAATTTCCTGCTGAAAAGTTGAAATATTTCAAATTTGATATATCATCTTTGAATATTGTAACTCATTGAATATTACATCAATATCAACAAAATTATAGTCTAAAATTATCTACAAAATCTAAATTACACGTTGGAAAAAACCGCATGTCAATCCGACTTAAAACGAATGAGATATGCTTGTTTAAAGATTTTCACAGAATACAAAAGTTTAAATTTCTTGCTAAAAAGTTGAAATATTTCAGATTTGATATCTCATCTTTGAAGCATTGTTACTAATCGAATATAGTACCAAAAAACAACAAAATTATAGTCTCAAATCAGCTACAAACTCTAAATTACATGTTACAAAAAACCACATGTTAATCCGACTTAAAACAAATGAGATATGTTTGTTTAAAGAATTTCACAGAATATATAAATTTCTTGCTGAAAAGCTTAAATATTTCAGCTTTTATATCTAATCTTTAAAGTATTGTAACTCATCAAATATAACACCAAAAACAACAAAATTATAGTGTAAAATCTTCTACAAACTCGAAATTACACGTTGGAAAAAACGCATCTTAATCCGACTTAAGACAAATGAGATATGCTTGTTTAAAATTTTTTACAAAATACAATATTAAAAAAAAAAAGACAGTTCAAAATCGGTTTTTACACGGAACCGGCCGAACCGGACCAGTAAAAAAAAAAAAAACCGAAACGGTTTTGTTGAAATCCTAGAACCGAGAACCGGACGGGGGTCCAAAAAAACGGTTCGGTCTGGTCCGGTCCAAATGCTCACCCCTATCGGTACGCACAAAACGGGAGGATAAGTCTCACAATTTACGGACCTATAACGGTCACATTCATCCAAAAACTCTTGTTGTCCTTCGTTACCAGCACTGTGGATGGCCACATAACATGCAAAAACAGCTAGGTTGGGTGGTGTGTAGTCGTTACCACAATGTTTTTTGGGGCCACGTCTTCATAAGGGAGTGGGCGTTGCCCACACCGATTAGTCTTAGAAAAGGGAAACTTCTGTCATTTCATTGAAGTTGCATTTTGCATGAAGATTGTGGATTAAAATGACATCCAAAACTATGAATACTATGTTTCTAAAATAATAACAATTAAAAAAATTAGTTTGATTAAAGCGTGATTTGATCTTACAGTATATATTTTTTGTTAGTATATATTTATCATTGTACATGTTATGTAATTCTTCGTTCATGGGTTTATTTTCGATCCAAACTTTGTTGTATTATTCTTATATATTGTCTATGAATAGGAGTAAGATCTTCATGAGAAAAATACACTTCTCTACCGAGCACATATACCACCCATACATTGGGTAGAAGCTCTCCACATTGTCACTCACTTTCTCAACATCCTACCGTCCATCACCCTAGAAAATGATACGACATACCACGAGCTCTTAATTTCAACTACAAGACACATACACATACGTACCTTCGTGTCTTTGAATGTAGTTGCTACCCCCACTTAACAACCGATCATAAACTTGTGCCATGAACAACACCATGTTTGCCTCTGGTATCCTTCGAATCATAAAGGATATCAGTGCCTAAAACTAGCTACCAAGAAAAATATCATATCTCGTCATCTCACTTTTGATGAAACAATGCTATATGACACATAACTTCCTCATTTGTATAATTGTGTAGATACATCCGACAATGCAAACAACATATCCACCACTCCCTACACTTACCTATAATCGAACACCACAATGTCACTTCAACTCCACCACCTAACCCTCAAGACACCTCACACATCGCCATATTAGTAGCCCACCTCCCCAGCTATGTGTGTGGCCACTCGACCAACCACCTTCTTCCATCAGTAGCTACAACTCCACCTTAACCCACCACGACAACCATGTCGGTTGCCGCATCATCTCCAACGATACACAATGCTACGTCAGCAACCAACAACCCTACCCTCGTTGCCACATCATCGACCTCTCCACCACCACTTCAATCCATCGATAATCTATTTCTATATGCTCTATTCGGTCAACCATCCTTAGTTGTTCCAATCTCCTCAACTTACTCTAAGATTACTCGTGGCAGGTTCAAAAACTCAATCTTTTATGACATCAAGCAGGATCCATGTGCATGTTTTCATTGGTTTGTTGTATTTGTTTCGAGACTTGGGTTCACTAATAGACTTTATGATTCTTCAATATTAATATATCAATGGGCTCTCACACAACTTATTTTCTTTTATATGTTGATGCTATTTTTGATAGCTTTTTCCATCGACCTTCTAAGATAGTGTCAGCCATGTTTGGTATCGAATTTTCAATGATAAACCTTAGTAACTTAAACTATTTTCTTGGTACCATTGTCTCTCGTGGCATCCATGACATCTTTTGTCTCATCAAAGATATTTCTTGGGAGTTTTAGGAAGGGCTAATATACTTAATTGTAAGACTCCTCGCATCCCATATAACATATTCGTCAAGCTGGATGGTTCGACTCCATGAACCGAGGACCCATCTTTATATCATAGTTTAGCATGGGCCCTTTGGTACCTCATATTTACACATCCAAACATAAATTATTCGGTCAAACAGATTTGTTTGTGCATGTGTGTCCACAAGAAACACACTCCGCAACTTTAAAAAGAATTATTCGTTATGTTTTGCGGTACGACAAATTTTAGATTACAACTTTTTGCTTCATCGTCTCATACGCATACAACATATTCTGATGTTGATAGGGATGGTTCCTTAACACCCATCATTCCAATTTAGGATATTGTGTATTTCTCGGGCAAAACCTACTTCCGAGTATGTTAACAGCTTCAGTAAATGACTTGCTTCTTTTTATTATGGAATTTAGGTCGAGATTGAACATTAGACAATCACCTTCCATTCAAATTACAAAGACTGTTATTATATATTTATTATTGTACATGTTATGTAATTTTCGACCCATGGTTTTATCCTTGGCCCAAAGTTTGTTGTATTATTTTTATATGTCGTCAATGAATGAAATAACGATCTTAACGAAAAAATACATAATTAGAGTTTTATTTTATTAAATATTCAGAAGTAAGAGTCAAAATAAAAATTTCTTTCTATGTACTGGAACTTCATTCTATTATATCTTTTTAATTTAATATAAGATATTTTGATTTTTTTATTTTATTTAAAAAAAAGGGAAAATATAGCTAATTTCTTTATAATTTGCCAAAAGATAACTATGCATATGGAGAGCAAATATAACTAATTTCCTTAATATTTTTATTATTAGCTGTTTTTAGTTTTTGTTATTAGTTTAGAGAAAAAGGAAAATATAGCTAATTTTCCTAATATCTTGCCAAAAAATACGTATAATTTTTTTTCTTTATTTTATTATACCTTAGCTATATTTTCCTTTTTCTCTAAAACAAATAATTAATTTTAATATTTGCTAAATTTTAACTATATTTTGAAAAAAAAAATTATCTTTTTTTACGTCAATTGTATAATAGACACTAGGTTTATATAAAAATTCGATTTTAACATTGTGTTTTATTATTATTATTTTCAATTAAATCACTAAGTTTTACATTTTTGTTGCAAATTTAATAAATTGTTCAGTTTGTTTTAGGTGTTTTATATTACTCACTTACTGACTACGCACAAAAAGTTGACATGACTTCCACATATGATAAGAGTTGACAAACATTTAGGTTAAATTAAACCATTATGTAGATTTGTGATTATTCCCATTGATTTCTTTTTCTTTTCTTTTCTTAATAATCATAATTTTCTGTAATGGCTTTCTAAGGTCAGTCAAATTGTTAGTCATCATAACATGGTGTAAGCAAGACAAGAAGACTTGTTTACAATATCATCTCTTATAGGAAACCTATGTTGTCTTCTTTACATTATTTTGAGATGATGTATTACACAAAATTATGATGCTCTTAGAGGAAAAAAAAAGAGAGACAAGGAAAAGTGAGTACAAAAAAAGAAAAAATAAATAAGGAAAAATGAGTACATATCTATACAAGGATTCAATTTAATCTAAAGTTTTGTCAACTCATATTATATGTGTAAGTCATTTACTTTGTTTCCATGATCAACAATTAAGAAATCGAAACATATAAAACAAAGTTAAATTTGCAACAAAATATAAAGTTAATGACTTAATTGAAAAAAAAATACAATGTCAAAAATCAGATTTTATATACATTGAATAAAGGTTGTACATATCGAGATTTGACTTAAGATCGTTTTACGTTTTGCAAGACCTTGATCGTAAGATCGGACCGGGATCAAAAGATCCTATCAAAATAAAATCATACTCAAATTTAACTTCTTAAACATGAACCTTAACTTTTGTTGCTATAAAACGTTAAAATTTAAAAGAAAACAACTTAATTAAAAAAAAAGTTCATTTTGATCATGTATAACTAAATACATGAGATCAAAAATGGGTTATTATAAATGTGTTCTGATGATTATTATGTGGGTGTTCTTGCCTAAATCAAGATAAATTGATGAAATTGTGACGCTCTACAAGATTTTTCTCAACGAACAATCACTTGAACAAAAATCATGTAATAAATTAAGAGCTAAAAGATGAAATCGGGAATCGGTTTTTATTTGTAGAATAGATCTTAAAAATCAAAATCAAAATTTTAACAACTTACATTTAATATTTTTTTATACATTTTGCCTTTTTTTTTTTTTATATTATATCCTGTTCTATTACATATTTCTACAATTATTTGGATAATATCATGGTTATCGTACATGGACGAGATCTCAGCCCTCTGCTTCTCTTCCGTCTCCGTAATCCCGCAGAATGCAAGTGCCCGCCCCGTTTCGTGCACCGGCTTGGGTATCCACGCGCCGCCTCCTCGAACAGAAACTATCAGACCTCCATAAATGCAACGATCTAAGACAACTGAAGCAAGTTCATGCACTCATATACAAATCCAGTCTTGACCAGGACCCATTCGTCATCCCCAAACTCATCACTGCCTTCTCTCTCTGCCGCCAAATCCCTTGCGCCATCAAAGCCTTTAACCAAGTCCACGAACCCAACGTCCATTTATACAACACTATGATTAGAGCTCACGTTCACAATTCTCAGCCTGCCCAAGCCTTTGAGATTTTTTTCTTGATGCAAAATTCCGGTGTTTTTCCTGATAATTTCACTTATCCTTTCCTTTTGAAGGCCTGTTCCGGCCAGAATGATTTTCATTTGGTCAAAATGATTCATAGCCATATCCAAAAATTCGGTTTTTCTTCGGATATTTACGTGCCTAATGCGTTGATTGATTCTTATTCGAGGTGCGGTTTGGTGGGTGTAGGTGCAGCTAAGAAGGTGTTCAGTGTGATGGAAGATAAAGATACTGTTTCTTGGAACACAATGATCGGTGGCTTGGTGAAATTGAATCGGCTAAGCGAAGCACGCCAGCTGTTCGACGAAATGCCTGAGCGTGATATGGTTAGTTGGAACACCATATTGGATGGTTATGCTAAAGCAGGACAGTTAAACGATGCATTTGAACTGTTTGAGAAAATGCCTGAGAGAAATGTTGTCTCTTGGTCTACCATGCTCACAGGTTATAGCAAAGCTGGAGATATGGATATGACAAGAATGTTGTTCGACAAAATGCCTGTCAAGAATATGGTTTCTTGGACCATAATAATATCTGGCTATGCACAAAAGGGGCTTGCAAAGGAAGCAGCCGATTTATATGTACAAATGGAGGAAGCAGGATATCGCCCTGATGATGGGGCTATAATCAGTATTCTAGCTGCATGTGCAGAGTCTGGTTTAATTTGGTTAGGTAAACGAGTGCATCAATCTATTAAAAGAAACAGGCATCACTGTAGTACCCTTATTGAAAACGCATTAGTTGATATGTATGCCAAATGTGGCAGCTTAAACAGGGCATTAAGCATCTTTAATGGGATGTCTAAGAAAGATTTAGTATCTTGGAATGCCATGATTCATGGGTTAGCAATGCATGGACATGGAAACGAAGCACTTGAGCTTTTCTCCAAAATGAAACAAGAAGGCTTCACCCCAGATAAAGTTACATTTGTTGGTGTTCTATGTGCATGTACTCATGGTGGTTATATTGATGAAGGGATTCAATATTTCTACACAATGGAAAGAGACTACGGGGTTCCTCCCGAAATTGAACATTATGGATGTGTGATTGATCTTTTAGGGCGTGGAGGGCGTCTTCAAGAAGCATACAGGTTAGTATGCACTATGCCAGTTGAACCTAATGTGATCATATGGGGTGCCCTTTTAGGGGCTTGTAGACTTTATAATGCAGTGGAACTTGCTCAAGAAGTGTTGGAACATTTGGTTAAATTAGAACCTGAAAATGCTGGAAACTATTCGATGTTGTCCAACATATATGCTGCAACTGGTCAATGGGGTAGTGTGGCGGATGTAAGGTTGAAGATGAAGAACATTGGGAATGAAAAGCAATCAGGAGCTAGTTTACTTGAATTAGAAGATGGAGTTCATGAATTTACTGTAAAAAATACTTTGCATCCTGCATCTGATAAGATATATCAAATGGTTGATGGATTGAGTGATCATATGAAGAAAGTTGGTTATTTCCCAGATGCATTTTACTAATACAAGTTAATAAAATGGAGGAGATACTGAGTGCTTCTGGAAACTGACTTCACTCATCTTGTTGTATGTATATTCATCATGTACAATTTTGCAATTGCTTCTGTTATTTCTTGTTATACATGAAATGTTTAAATCCTATGTCCTGTTATATCTTTTGTTCATCACAAGAACATCTTATAGAGAAGTTGGTACTCATTCTACTGTTGTAGATGAGTTCTTGCTTTGATCATCTCCATGAATTGGATATATTGTTTCATGTGAATTTGTTTGTTTTGATCCTTGTTTGATGACTTCCTATGGCTTTTTAGTGATACGTTATTGATTTGTTTACCATGTTTTGTGAATTAAATTCATCCCTAGCCTCCTCATTTACTTCATTGACCAAAATACCCTTCTTCCTCCCCACACTTTGCATTTTAGTCAAACTATTAATTTTATTTCTTTTGGCCCATTAAACGACTTAATTTGCTTTAGCCCAATTATTTAATAAAAGAGCTTAATAAATTTAGGGCAATATAATAAAAGCCATTATATTTTTCTATTTTTGTGGTTTAAATGTCGTGAATCAAAATATTGCACTAAATCTACGCAACAATTTTTTACAATTTTTTTCTATTATGACAACTTTAACTTTGCTATAGCGGACAAAGTGTTCGGATATGGAAATTTTTTTGTCAGAGTTGGGTGGTTTTAGTGGAATATTTTGATTGCCAATGGTGAAAATACAAATGTGACCAAAATATAATGACTTTTATATAACTTTTTTATATATTTCTCTCTAGGTCTATTAAAACATCTCCGACGTACCTCTTACATCATTTCCCTTTCAACACCTCTTCAATCTCACTTATGAATAATATTATTCCAAATATAAAGTAATACTTTTTATTTGTACCAGAATAGAGTGGAACTTTGGTTGTCAATTTTAGTCCCTCTCAATTTAATATTTATAAATTTTTAGTATAATTTAATTTACTAATTATAACTTAAATGCAATAACCAATATTTATAGTATCATGTTATATATTAAATTATATTAATTAATCATAAAAATGAAGATTAATAACATTCAAGAGTATTAAAAATGCTTTACATATATTTAAACTATTTCAAAATGATCAAAATACTTTATAACATTATAACGAAGTTGTAAACGATATATTCTATTTATGTCATGTATCCTGAAAAGGGAAAACTTCATATGTACACACCTTGGTGGTTAGGTTATTTAACTACTTGTCTTGACCTTGTTCTTGTCCTAATCCTTTTCTTTGTTTTTGATCTTGAATACCTGGCCAAAATCATATTGAATTGTTCCAATACAATTTTCAAAATCAATAATATAACCCACATATGTAAATCAATCCTACATAAACAAGACAACGATTCTATCTTCCATTGCCTTTCGATGACATTCTTATAATGTCACTATGCACTTTTCTCATAATCATATAATTCAATAGGTTCAAGTAATATCATTTTTTTGTTATTGTATTCAGTTTATACAACTTTTATAACTATTGACCCATATAAGAAGTTGTATACAATTTATGAACTAAAAACATGTTAATGATATTCAATAACATGTTTATGTAATTATGTCCTTCAATTTATCCTTTATTACATTTATCTAAGCTTCCTTGCTTCCGATTCAAAATCAAAATTACCAGTTCTTGGAATTTGTTCAATACATATTATTAATAAATAACATGTTTACATAATCCATTTCATGAGTATCTTATCATGTGATAATCCATAATTTAAGATTCTAATGATGTTATTTTATCTTAATAGCATGTCAACGATATTTAATTTTCCATTAACTATCTTCATGCAAGTATTTCATCGAAACTATGGTTCTTGAGATTTTCCAATAACTTGTAAATTAAACCCATAAAAAAGAATGGTAGCGCCTGAACTACGTTGAAAGACCGGTAGCAATCATAGATAAGAAAACAAAGACCTTACGCAATAAGGTAATCAGTCTAGTGAAAGTTCAGTGGCAGCACCTAGGGATGAAAGTAGATCCAAACCCGAACTGGATGAACCCGGACCTAGAAAACCCAGAACCGGTTAACGAGATTTTGTAGAACTGGAAACCGGACCGGTATATAGGAACCGATTCTGGTTCGGTTCCGAGTAGGGTACCGGGTAAAGTGGGTCTAGAACCAAAAAACCCAGAAACATCAAAATGGGTAGGTTGGAACCGGATAAAGTGGATTTAGAACTGGAAACCCAGAAAAACCGGAATTTTTTGGTAATTACTTACTAGTTAGTGGGTTGAACTTTGAAAATTTTCATATTGATATATTCCGACTTTGGGGGACTGTAACTCATTGAATATGAAACGAAAATTGACAAAATTATAGTATAAAATTATGTACAAACTCTAAATTACACTTTAGAATAAACCGCATGTCAATCCCACTTTAAACGAATGAGATATGCATGTGTTAACATTTTCACAGAATACAAAATACAAAAACAAATAACTGAAAAGTTGAAAATTTTCAGTTTTGATATCCCGACTTCGGGGGACTGTAAATAATTGAATATTAAACCAAAAATGACAAAATTATAGTCTAAACTCATGTACAAACTCTAAACTACAAGTTGGAAAAAACCATATGTAAATCCTACATCAAACGAATTAGACATGCATGTTTTAAAACTTTCACAGAATACAAAAAAACAAAAAAACTAAAAACTTTCAGTTTTGATATCTCGACTTTAGGGGATTGTAAGTCAATGAATATAAAACTAAAAATGGAAAACTTATAGTCTAAAATCATGCACAAACTCTAAACTACACGTTGGAAAAAACCGCATGTTAATCGGAGTTGAAATGAATGAGATATGCATCTTTTTAACGTTTCACAAAAACCGATTACGGCTCTAAAAGTGGTTCCGGTTCCTAACATTGGTTCCGGTTTTTAAACCCAGTTTACCAGGACCCGATGGACCCAAACCCGGATTACCCAGAACCTGGATAAAACCAATTTTTAAACCCGGAACCGGAGCCAGTTCTATATATTCTGGTTCTAACGGTTTCGTTTCGATCCGTTTTTTCGGTTCTAAATCTCATCCCTAGCAGCACCGGAAAGGGTTGGAATGGACCTGGAAAACAGAAGAAGAGATGAGGAGCAACTACACACAGTTATTTAGTTAGATTTCGGAGACGAAATCCTTGTAAGTGAGGGAGAGTTGTAACACCCCATTTTTACTACTCCCATAGATAGTAATAACAAGTAGTTATTATGAAATAGAAAGTAGAAATACATTACTTTTATGTCCAAATAATCATATTCATTATGTAGTGTTGGGTCAAAAATATGATTTATACTTTGCTTTTCTAAGCATTTATTGTTTTTAGTCTTGAGCGAAAATATTATTAGGTTTATTTGTAGCTTGGACCGAAAACTCATGGGTTTCGGTCTGGGTATTGTCACACCCCCGAACCAGACGACGGAAACGTCTGGGGGTTCGTGTGACTAACAATTGAATAATCATCACAATGAATATACATGAAACGTAACACATTCATCACCAACATTACATAACACAACTATCATAGTTCACATCAAGTACATTGTTAAAATACATAAGTTCTAATTGTTCATGATACGATAAGTGAGGTTACATAAATAAAACCATACACGCTTGCATATCTTCCAGCTTAACGATTACCTGAGAATACAAGTTATTCTGAAAACGGTCAACGTATATAATGTTGGTGAGTTCATAAGTATGTTTGAGTAAAAGTTTTTGTATCTTTCATAAAAACCCAGAAAATCCGATATTTTCTATAAATTGTCTAAAAATGATGTAAAAATAAAGTATAAATGCATGTGTGAATTTCATAGTTATAACTTATATAAATGTAGCTTAGATTCATTGTATTTTGAATAACTGATAAGTATATATGAATAATTTCCCCAGAAAATCTGATATTTTCTGTTTTATAGCAATGTTTAGATTCTTGTATCGTTAAATAAGAGCTTTGTATTGACACCCTCAAAGAGTTTACCTTTAAATGGTTAAACTTTTGGTATCAAATCCCTATATGAGCCGTTATAACCATGCATGATAATGACTAGGTCGTCCGTCTTGGTATTTTTCCAAATGCCGGTCTTGATAAGGATGTTGTCGCCCTAGATTGGCCTAGTCAAAAATATGGTTTATACTTTTCTTTTCTAAACATTTATTGTTTTTAGTCTTGAGCGAAAATATTATTGGGTTTATTTGTAGCTTGGACCGAAAACGCATGTGTTTTCGGTTTGGGTATTGAGTTTGGGCCAAGGGTTATCGTTCTATATATATATATATATATATATATATATATATATATATATATATATATATATATATATATATATATATATATATATATATATCGTGTCCAGGAGGGGAGGGGTGTCAAGAGAGCATTCATTGTCATATGCATGTGCTAGAGAGAGAAAGTTAGAGAGAGAACTAGTGTAAGTTTTTTGGATCTTGTATGTTGGAGCTTCATTCTTATCATTAATACATCATAGATTCATCAAGTTCTTCTTCTTCTTCTTCTCCATTCTATCTTGCATCATCCACTTGATTGGGATTACACACCATCAAGTGGATATGATTGATACATCAAGCATTTTTGGGGACTTACATTGTAACACCCAGAATCAAAAAGACCAAGAAAAGAAATGAAAGGCTCTAAGTCAAGAGTCAACTCGTCAAGTCCAGGGAGGAACTCAACGAGTCAGAGCGGGATCCAGGGCATAGAGTAATTGACCGACTCGGCGAGTCTGCTAGTGGACTCGGCGAGTCTAGTCTGGACGAGAAAAACCTAATCCCAGGTGTTGTGCCCTATTTAAAGAACATTACATCCCTTCCCCAGCCTCTTTGCTACCCTTTTAAGATCCAGAAACCCTAAATTGTGAGTGAGAGTCCTTGGAAGCAATTTGGAGCTTAGATGAGTGGTTTTTGTGAAAATATCTTGAAGATCAAGAAGCTTGGATCAAGGGGGTTTACAAAGATTTGGATTATTCTTCAGTAGGAGGTCATCTTGGAGTAATAGGTTGTTACCTTCACCCTTTTTGCATCTAGATCTATTCTTGAATAAGATTTGGGGCTATTTTGGCAAGATTAAGGTCTATTTTCGGGTTTGGGGCTTAGATCTGAGGTTGCTACTTCAGATATAGGGTTGTGATGGTCCATAATGTCTTAAAGCAGCAGTCAATGAGTCATTGGTGAAGCCCCTTTGTCTTAAACCCTAGCCCTAGAGTGTTTTGGGCCTATATCTCCTTGGTTTCACATAAAATTTACAACTTTATGTGAGGGTTAGACTGTAGAACAGTGGATCTATGGATTGGAGCCCCTGCATGGCTCGAAAATCCATTGTATGGATTGAGAACTGGAGAGACTCGGTGAGTCACATGGGTGTACTCAACGAGTTGTATGAATATGTGCATGGACTCGGCGAGTTGGAAGAAGAACTCGACATGTCTATTGAAGATTGCCTAGGACTCGTCGAGTCTGTTCTTGGATTCGACGAGTTAGGTCGCAGAACCCCCAACCTCTTCTGGTTAAAACGCAGATCAGTGAGTTGAGTGGTGACTCAGTGAGTTGGACAGGATGGGACTCAGAGATCGTTAAACTCGCCGAGTCCTGGGGTGACTCGGCGAGTTGGGTCGTATTTTGAGAGCTTCTGAGTTTACGGACTCTGCGAGTCGAGTCAACTGGAAGGTTGACTTTGACCAGTACTTTGACTTCAACCAGAGTTGACTTATTTTTACTTATAGAGTTCAGTTTGGAACTAAGTGTTATATTGATATTAGTAGCTCGGGGAGCTAGGGGAGCAGCGGTTCAGAGAGTTGTCGGACAGCAGCCAGAGGAATATCAGCAAAGTTCAGCAGTGCGAGGTGAGTCTCCTCACTGTTTGTATGGGTCTACGGCCACAATGCCGACCCATTTAGTCTATGTATGACAGGAATACCCTGGGGTTAGCCATAGGCATTACGCATGAAAGACCAGGAGGCGGCTCCTAGCACAAAGTATGTTATGTATGATAGGAAGACCCGGGGGTTAGCCCTAGGCATAATGCATGAAAGACCAGGAGGAGGATCCTGGCACATGGTATGTTATTATGTATGATAGGAATACCCGGGGGTTAGCCCTAGGCATAATGCATGAAAGACCAGGAGGCGGCTCCTGGCACACAGTATGTTATTATGTATGATAGGAAGACCCGGGGGTTAGCCCTAGGCAATATGTATGAAAGACCAGGAGGTGGCTCCTGGCGCACTGTATGCTATTGTGTATGAAAGACCAGGAAGTGGCTCCTGGCATACTATATGCGGAGTAGCCTAGTAGAGTAGTATGTATAGTTGTCTTCGTGATACTTGCATGAAAGACTAGGGGGTGGCCCTTGGCACTTGTCTGTAAGACCCAGGGAGTGGCCCCAGGCTTGACCAAGAAGACCACGTGTGGCACGTGGCATAACTGCAAGACTATGCTTGGCACGTAGCACCTTAGCAAGACTATGTTTGGCACAAAGCACCTTACTTGATTATGGATATGTTGGTTATGTATGGATCTTGGCTATGTATGGCATGTATGGATCAGTTGGTTTGTATGGTATGTGGTATCTAGGGAACTCACTAAGCTTCGTGCTTACGATTTACAATTTTGGTCTCAGGTACTTTGTTTTCAAGGAAAGGAGCCGGCTCGATCGCAGCGCATCACACTATGTTTTTCGCACATGAGATCTTTGGGATTACACTCTGATATGGTTTTATGATAATATGTTTTGATTACTGACACTTTGGTTTGACACGAGATATTATAATGAATATTTTTGTAATGATGGTTTATGTAATAACTTGTTTAAAAATGAAATTTTTGGCCTTGAATTTTGGGGATGTTACATTAAGGGTGTCTTGGATACCTTAGGGAGAAAGTTTAGGGATTAGGGCCTATCATAGGAAAGTGCCTTATCCATAACTCCTATGATCGCCTATATAAAACTTCCATGGGGATCCAAATTCGTCCATTCCTTCTTCACAAGAGTTAGCCGAAAATTTCATATCCCCTCTCTTCTTTCAAAAGTTTATTGTTGCTAGGGTTGGGTGTAAACCATTAGAGGCACAGCACTTGTGGTGCTAGCTTCCAAATAAAAGAAGAATGGATTCTTGATTGATTACTACAACAATTAACAAGGTATGTAAACCGTAAACTTTATTCTGATTTTCGAAATACCTAGGGTCTTCTTAGGGTTTTTTTGTTCAATAGAATGTTACATCAATAATGTTATGACTTAGATCTTTAGGTTTGATGTACCCTTAAGTGTTAAGGATTTATCCACATTAATACATGTAAAACCCATCAGCTATATCTAGTAGCTTTGGTACCAATTTATCACACCCCAACAGGCGGTAGAAACGTCGGGCGATGAGACGACATCATGGATCATAGTAACAAACATACATTGAACATATAACAATATAGTAGTAGAATAAATACTTTTTTTCTTTGCAATAGTAGATTACAATATCCATTAGTATATCGTACAAGAAAAGTAAAAAACAAGCCTTAACAGATAAGAAACAAGAGAAGTACTTAAATATAAAAGACTACTGCAGTACCATGATCCTCCTTGTAGTATTTCTTCCAATGGTCTAATTCCTTCAGAATCATGCGTTTTGAAAGAGTGTCAACTAAAAAGTTGGTCAGTTCACATGTTTGTAATAGCTAAACCAAAACATACTTCCTCCCTAAAGTATAGATATATTAGAGTTGATAAATACTTTTCGAGACCGAAAAGCATTATTTGGATATATAGATAGCTCTCTATCTTATATATAATGTATCTTTATTATCCTAACTTTTCATAACTAAGTTCCTGAGAAAAAGATATTCATTATAGGTGTTTCAAGTTTTCTATATTCCTTTATATATGATAGGTATTTCAAGTTTCCTATACATATGTTACATTCACTTTGATTGCCATAACCGAGCTAGTTCGAACTGATATGCCTCTCTTGACGCTTCATTAGGGCTTAAAAATAGTAAAAAGATAATTATCACCCAATGCGACTCAACCGCCAGGGTTGTAGCAAGTAACTGTAGGTGGGGGTGTCAACTTATATAGATCTATACAAAATTCTCATGCTCTTAATAATTAACGGTTATAACCCAGATGTCTTTCTAAGTATAGTGATACTTAGTTTGATTAATAAAAGGCTCACATGAATTTAAAGTATATTAATAACCGTAACTCTAATAACAAGTTTTTGGTTATTATTCTCGTTGTAATACACAATACTACAAACATTCCTTAGTCTGAGGTTCTATGATATTACCACTAAATTTGGTATTGAAGTATAACTATTTACATCACAAACCTACTAGATATATATATATATATATATATATATATATATATATATATATATATATATATATATATATATATATATATATTGTTTAACAGATTCTCGATAAACTTTTAATAACATTTCTGTAAACCTAATAGAAATAATACAATTATTGCATGTACCCCCCCCCCTCGTGCGCGTGGAAACTATAAAAGATTTTAAATGGGTCCATGACCGGTGACACTCACTTGGTTGAAGCGTATGTGATAAATCGAAGAGAATATGATTTTCTAGAAATTGGTAGTTTCACAGCCCGATGAATAGTAACTTTGACCAGTAAAAAGTGATATTGGCTGGAATGAATAGTACTCAATGGGAGATTGATCGGAAACCACTCGAAATTTTGACCGGAAAAGTGCCTAGCGACGACGGACGACGGCAGCGGGCGGTGGTGGATGTCGACATCGTTGGCCTCGTCAAAGGTTGCTAGTCAGTGTAGGCTGATCGGAGGGAGCTTTTTCGGACCTTAGTCAATGTTAAAAAGGGTTGTAGCTGGTTGCTCTGACGCTTTTATGGTTTTCCGATGAGGCAGTGATCAACGAACGACAATGGCTTGCGGCGGTTCTAGCAACCGAGAGGGAGAGAGATCGGAGGGGAGAGAGATAGGAGAGAGGTGAAAAGACAATGGGAGCCCCTCCCTCCTATTTATAATAAATCCCAAATCAATCCAACGGTCTGAAATGAATCGGATCTGACGGTCCACAATAGAAACTAGTTTTTAATTTTGTCCAGCCCATGCGACAGGCTCGTGGGAAATTTCAAGTGGCAACGTTTTTGTTAATTTAATCAAATACTAGATGTTTTTCTAAGAAAATAGGTTCAATTTTTAGTTACAAAGAAATAGCATAGCTATCCTATAGAAGCGATTGAAAGTGTTTTCTAACATTATCCGTTTATTATCACGAACTTTCACTTCATAAAAAAGTCGGTATGACATGAGACGGAAAAGTTAGCTCTTAAATCAAATACTACATAAAAACTTGATTCATAATATAGAAATAACATTTTGATACATAACCCGAAATGATCCTACAGATCATACTAAGTTTACTCAGGGAAAAAGGCTAATCTTAGCGCCCAACCTTATCCACAATAGCTCGGGGTATTTTCGGGCATAAAAAGTTAGGAAAATGATAATTTCCTAAACTGAATGAGACTCATATGAAAATTGATCGGGAATAAGAATTCATTTCCTAAGACGTCTTGTTTTTCATTTGAAGTCGAGTTTTGACACCTATCAGGCAGTGAGTTGTTATCCGGTTATTCGTTTTCTTAAAACAATCGTATTTTTTGCATACGAACTCCGTTTTCGACGTTTTTTATGTCTAAATTTTCCTATTTTCATGGACTATGTGATGAACTTATCGATACAATGTAATAATTTCTAATGCATATATCTCTTTCAATCATATGTATTAACCCATTCCGTATATATATATATATATATATATATATATATATATATATATATTGAAATTGTTCGTTTATTAGGGATTCATATCAATCCACGACTCGATTGATATTTTGGATGTATTTCAAAGTATAATACCCTATAAACAAAAAAAACCATATTTTATATACTCTTTAAGTCTATTACAACAGTGATTAGATTAACACTATTTGTTTAACGGTGGCCTAATTTTATAGTTGTCACAAGTTGAGCTTAATGACATATCCTTACCTCTTCGTAGGTCCGGTAGAGTTAGAAATCCTCACGAGTTTTATGGTTTACATATAATGAGTGAAGGAAACATGTTGATCGGTGATAGGACATTGGTCAATCTGGATGAGACAACTAACTACAAGGAAACGATGGCAAACCTTGAGGCCGCCTAATAGAAAGAGGCAATGGACAACGAAATTCAGTTCATGATGGATAACTAAGTTTGGAATTTGGTTGATCCTACACCTGGTCTTATGACAATAGTTGTAAATGGATCTCCAAGAAGAAGACCGATATGGATGGGAATGTACATGAAACGACCCAAAAATACCACCCAAAAATTTCGATTTTTATTATAACAAAACCCACGAAACTGAGTACCACATAATAAAACCATATGTTGCGTGTTTCAAAAACCATAATAAAATACTATGAGAAAAACTGTATCACAACTGTATCCAAACATATCAAGAAACTGAATCAACTCCCAGGACAAAACTGAAGCTGTGGTGTGTGCGATGCCATCATCCCGAGCTCTTCCCTTTGCTTGCGGAAGTACCTGAAACCAAAACTGAAACTGTAAGCACGAAGCTTAGTGACCTCCCCCAAACTACCACATACTATACAATACATAAAAAGCACATACTGGGCCTTGCCCACTGACTGGGACCCCGTCCCCTACATCGGACCGAAATCCGAAACTGGCTGGGACCCCGTCCCCTACATCGGACCGAAGTATGAAGCTGACTGGGACCCCGTCCCCTACATCGGACCGAAGTCTGAAGCTGACTGGGACCCCGTCCTCTACATCGGACCGATGTCCGAAGCTGAATAACTGAACACAACATAGCATAACATATCAACTAGCATAAACACATAAATCCTGTCTGAGCCATGGAGGCGTCAAACATACTAACTACTGCATTGGACCGAAGTCCAGAAACTACCGCTAACTGAACGGGTCGGCATTGTGGCCTTAGACCCGTTCCTACTGGAAGGAAACTCACCTCGTGAACTGGTTGCTGTGTGTATGGCTCTGGAAGCTAACTGCTGCAGCTCCAGTATCTCCCCGACTACAAGTCCATAAACACACTCAATCAGATGCTAAACACTACATTGGGTAAAATGACTCTTTTATCCCTGGTCAAAGTCAACTCTCCTGGTCAAAGTCAACCTACAGTTGACCTGACTCGCCGAGTTGGGATGCCAACTCGCCGAGTCCCTAGTCTCACTTCTCAACCCTGGTCGTGGCTACTCGTCGAGTATGGCATCGACTCGACGAGTACCCTCTCGATTCAAGAACTCAAACAATCTGCATCCGACTCGCCGAGTCATATGAACAACTCGACGAGTTGTTCTTGAGCTAAGAAGATTGCCTTGGACTCGCCGAGTTGTATGAACAACTCGTCGAGTCCCTCCATCACTGAGTCTGCCCTCCAACTCACTGAGTCCACTCTCTTACTCACATGTTCCCACTCGACATCACTCAAAAGGGGGAAAAATCGGGACTCGCGACTTGACTCGCCGAGTCGTTCCTCCGACTCGCCGAGTCACATCCATGCAGCTACTCTAAACTCGATTCTGCTTGAATCCAGCGTCTAAAACTTATAGATATGGGCTTCCTTAGTTCGATTAACACGTAAAGATTCTATCTTTACGTGTCCATAAGCATCCAAGAAGGTTATAAGGCTCAAAAAGCATGATAAAGGCTAGATCTAGGGTTCTCATGCAAAGCAACTTCAAAAAGGCAATAGATCCGGGCTCTACAACTCCTAAATGAACAGATCTAGGGATATCTCAACCTATTAAGGCATCCATACAACTATAAGGTTGGAAAAATACATCAAACTAGCCCTAGAAATGATCTAGTGGAGGTTTTAAGCATAAAACAGGAGGATTCCGAGAAATACCTCAATGAACTCTGATTTTGACCTTGGATCTTTGCTCTACACCTCTTCTTCCTTTCTTCTTCTTCTTCTTCTTCTTCAAGCCTTTAAGAATCCACACAAAAACACTTAAATCAATCAAGGGATGGATTAGGGTTTCTCACTGCTCTCTGAGGGTGAAGGAGGCGAGTTTGGGGCACATAACATTGCTTAAATAGTGAGCAACCCGGGGATTTAGGGTTTCATCCTGGCAGGCAGACTCGCCGAGTCCCGAATATGGACTCGCCGAGTCGCCGACTAACACGTGCTCGAAAACTCGACCCTACTCGATGAGTCAGGCCATAGACTCGCTGAGTCCCTCTATAAAACTTCTAAATAAATGCCACGGGAACAACATACCAGAGATGGGGCGTTACAGTACATACATTCAAAGCTAGACTGGTGGCAAAAGGTTACACTCCGATTCAATGAGTTGAAAATAAGGAAACCTTCTCAATAGTAGCTAAGATAAAGTTTATTAGGATTCTTCTTGTCATAGCTTCCTTTTATGATTATAAGGTATGGAAAATGGATGTTAAAACATATTTCCCTAACAAGAAACTTTCAAAGAATGTGTACATGACACAATCAGAAGGGTTTGAATATGCCAAGTATCCGAATAGAGTGTCTAAGCTTGGGAGGTCTATCTATGGACTTAAACAAGCGTTACGAAGATGAAATTCATGCTTCCAAGAGAAATTCAAAGTGTATGGATATTCGAGAAGTTCGAATTAGTCTTGCTTATATGTCAAAGCTAGTGGGAGTTTCGTTGTATTCCTAGTATTGTATATGGATGACATACTACTTATAGGAAACAATGTTCGTGAGTTGAAAAATGTAAAAGCTTGGATTGGGAAGTGTTTTGCTATGAATTACTTAGGGGAAGCGACATATATACTTGGTATTAAATTGAGAAAGTCTCAATGTCCTAGTTCTAGTAATTAACAATAGAGAATGAGTCGAATCCTATATGCTTCGGCTATAGGATCGATCGTATGCAATATGAAATGTATTTGACCTGATGTATCATATGTTTTGAAAATGGTTAGTCGATATCAGGAAAATCCAGATCTAAGTCATTGGATGGCTGTCAAGATTTTTTTTAAGTATTTAACAAATACGAAAGACATGTTGCTTGTGTATGGTGGTGAATAAGAGCTTGTTGTGAAGGGATATAATGATGCAAGTTTCCAAACAAATAGAGATTATTCAAAGTCATAGTCTTGATGGTTATTCATTTTGTGAGATGACATGGAAAACTTCCAAGGAGGAGGCGGTGGCAGAATCTACATGCGAGTCAGAATACTTTTTTGCAAGTAAAGCATGCAAGGAAGATACCTGGATTAGAAACTTCATAGGTTACCTAGGATTGTTCCAAGTAACAAAGATCCATTGGTTATATTTTGTGATAATGAAGGTGTAGTCACTTTGACTAAAGAACCTAAAGATGATGGAAGGTCAAGGCACATAAAGAGCAAGTTCCACTACATTTGAGATAGATTTAAGGATGGAGATATAGTTATGAAGTAAGTATTGTCAGAGGAGAATCCGGCCGGTTAGTTCACAAAATGGGTCACCAAGGAAAGATAATGTTAAGTTTGGTAGCTAGTTGATTATTTTTAAACATTTAGAACAATGATAAATTTTATAATTGTAATGGTGATTAAATAATAGTGATTTATTTATATTCAAGTGTGTTTCCACCTACAATTAATTTATTGTGTTTCTTTTTAGAGTGTTTAGATCCTCACTTCCCGACGATTAATTTACTCAAACTCCACAATCGATCATACTCTTGGGAGTAAGTACTGAGTTAAGATTTCCATGAAGTGTTAGTAGATTGTCTATATTAATTAGACATAGCCTAGTGATTGCAACTAATGTTCAAGAGTGCTTAATAAAGATTTGGTTATTGGAGAAACTCGCACTAATAGATATTACTTCATGGTTTCAATCACGAGTAATTTTGAGATGATAATATGTTTTCTTCTTAAAACATGGATATATTATGTTCTTTGCATATAAGTTGGTTGTGTATTAGTCTTACTCTAACCCTATCATAAACTGGTGATCATAACAGGTAAGTGTATGCATGATTTGATGAGTAGACAAAAAATATACAGTCGAAGTTTATTTGTTCCTTTTCGCCTCAATGGGAAAAACGATATTGTGGACCCCTAGGTTATTTAAAGATAACATTAGAGTGTTAGGCCTATACTGAACTGAATTGATGTGTTCGATTAGTGGTCTGATTTGATCTTCACAATTAGAACTCGAGAAACTAAAGTTTGAACTGTTAGTTTGATTTATTATCCATGACTCAACTCACAATGATATCATGTAGAAACAAATGAATAATTGATCACTTATCTAAGGGCTGACTATTGATTAGATCAGAGTACGAAAATTGTAGTAGAAGGTACACTTTGTTCGTTATTCGGAGATTATTTGACCACTAGTAGTTTATGAATTGTCCAAGTGGGAGACTGTGGGAAATAGGTGTCCAATGTCATCACTGATTGGTGCAACTTTGGGAATCATAGCAAAGTCCTTTTAGTGTTGCCCTCAAGAGCTAAAATAACTAAAAAACGATTTGAGAGAGTGAGATAAATTGTTTATTAATTTATTACATGTTAATAAATTAGTTAAAAGCTATTTGAAATTAATTTAGAATTAATCTGGATTTATTTAAAACGTACAGGCGTTGAATGTTAATTGTTCAATAGTTGAGCACAATAACATTCAAGATCCTCCATAGAGGTGGACGGTTTTGAGGGAGCTCATTGAGCTTCCAAAATCGATCCATGTAACAGATAAGGAAAGAATTTGAATCTTGATTAAATCTGATTATTTAATTAATTTAAATCAACTTTATCTGAAAGTTACCTCGGCTATATAGAGACCCTTTTAACCTTCATTAAATTCGATCCTACTCTCCCTATGGTCAAGGTTTTCATATTTCACAAGCCTCTCTCCTCTCTCCTAAAGTTTCTAGAGTTTTAATCTTTTGTGTGTGAGCCTTTATAGGCATTCTTTTTTTGGGTGCTAGATCCTTCCAATAGCAACCAAGAGTTCAAGATCTTCTTGGAGTCACAAGTATATATGATTATAATTGAAAGGTTAGAAATATAATCCTTCTTGTTAGTTTATATTCATAGTTTTCAAAGTAGGTCAACATAATAATAAAACCTAGATCTAGGGTGCATCTACACTTAGGATTATTTTTTAATTGTTTTTGTTGCCTAAAATTTGTGTATAGTTGCATAGAAAACCTAACACCTATTAACCATGTCACGTGCCTCAGATACACGGCCAAGCGAGTCCATGCCATCCGACCTGACCACGACTCAGTCAAGTCACTTTCTACTTCCAAGCCCATTTTTTTCTAAAAATGATTTTTCCTATACTTAGAGTCATCATAACTTTCTCATATGAACTCCAATCGACATGAATCTGTTTGCATTGTACTCTTTTTAATCCTGACACATGTTGAAGTATTAAAATTGCAATTATCATACATGTAATTCAAACTTATATGGCTCCAAATAGGCAATTTGTCATTTTTGTGAAATTTCAGAAATCACTTATTTTTTACATATGCTCCAAGAATCTTTCCATGCATTATAAACTACTTGTTTACTATTAAGAAATACTTATATAACTTGATATATATATATATATATATATATATATATATATATATATATATATATATATATATATATATATATATATATATATATATATATATATATATATATATATATATATATATATATATATATAGACACACACACATACTCAAGAATTAAACTAATTTTTTCCATTTTCTTGGTTAACATACTGCATGAGTCCATAACCAAATTTAAACCCTCATAACATTTACATACAAACTCTATATGTAACAACTCAAATTATCAAACAAATTTTTCATTTTTAAAATATAATTATTTTCATTCAAAACAAGGCATAATTAGTTTAAGTATTCTGTCAAATACAAATATTCAAAATCCCAAGATCATAAAAGCATTCTTCAGTGTGTATCGATCACGCCGGCGCCTTCCCACGGTCCTCGCTAGTACCTGAAACACATACATAACAACTGTAAGCATAAATGCTTAGTGAGTTCCCCAATATACCACTTACGCACATACGCCTTTCCAGGCCCTGACCTTCCGGTCATCAATACCACGCCTTCCGGCCCATAACATATTCGCCTTCCGGCCCATAACACATTGCCTTCCGGCCCACATAACATACATAGCACATATAACAAATATCTTACCACATATAGCATACATATCACATATCATATCTGACCTTCCGGTCATACAGTCAAACCCTTCCGGGTACAGTATAGTGAGAAGACTCACCTCGTGAATGCTGAAAGCTAACAAATCCTGAAATCACTCATGCACAATCCGACGAGCTACAACCTCCCTATAACATCACATATCTCATTAACACATATATCTTCTAACTGTGACTATCCCTAAGAAGTCAGACTTAGGTCAACTCTGGTCAACGGTCGACGGTCAACTCGACCGGACTTGGCGAGTGCCATGGCGACTCGGCGAGTCTAGACGTCCTTCAACTCTCTGGGATTCCCTATCTACTCGTCGAGTATCCTCCTTGACTCGACAAGTTACTCCTGGAAGAATCGCGGGGCCACCCCGACTCAACTCGCCGAGTCTGAAGAACAACTCGACGAGTCCCAGTTAATCTTCAAGCTACTCGCCGAGTCTGCTCATCGAACTCGGCGAGTCCATGCCATGCAACCGCTCAAACTGCATCCTAAGGTCAGAACTGCTTCGACCATTCCTAGGTCTGGCCTTCCTAGGATGATCTACCACGTGAAGTCCTCATTTCAGTGCTCATGATACACCATGTGATTCATATTTTACATTTTGACCTAAGGCATAAGGATTCCAATCCAAAACCTTCATCAATTCCCGAAATGCATAGACATGGGACATTCTGGACCTCCATAGGTCTCAATACAGGGTTACACTCGTTTAGGGGACTAGGGTATCAGTCAATCTAATCATACAAGGGTTCCATAAACCCTAAATCCATAAATACATCAATATAGCAGAGCATACACGAATTCTTACCTGGATGATGTATTCTCTGTATCCCCAATCCTCAGAATGTGACCCCCTTGCTGCTCCTTTAGCCAATCCCTTCTCTTCCTTGCACAACCACTCTTCTATAATCAATAATGGCCTAAGATCCTTGCTCCAGATGCACACAATCGATTTAGGGTTCTTCTCAGAAGGCTAAAACGAACAATGACGGCCAATGAGTCCTTTTTATACGTCCCAAACCTGAACGGTTAGGGTTTCCGCTAAACAGCGTCGACTCGCCGAGTCCATACCTGGACTCGTCGAGTCCAGTCGCGATCCCGCGACCAAGTCTGCGATCCTACTCGGCGAGTCTAGGCTCCAACTCGCCGAGTCCCCTCTTAAATCACCCAAAAACATAATTTAAATATACCTGAGATTTTGAGCTGTTACACTATATAATTTGGTTCTTTTTTCTACATTGTCATTGCTACATCTAAGAATCAAGAAAGTACTTTGTTTTGCACAAAAGCATGAGTTCTATAATCCAAACATATATTGATATGTACTGCACTCACAAAAAACTAGCAACATGTCATTTTCAAAATGACATAACTTCTTCATTTTCACCCCAAATGACATGTTTTTTCTGAATTTGCCTTCCTTACTATCTCATATGCATATTGGAACTCTTATATCATAATTATTATGTTTTCATCTTAAATTTACATAGTCCTAAGTATTGAGTTTACCATTTTGCATGGAGGAATCATACCTTACTTGAATATGGTTTGTTTTCTGATGAGTTTGTCCACTCTACCTTTATCCTTTTAGGGTTATACCTTAGGGTATGTTGTGTGAATTCTCAACATGGTTCCAACTAAGAATGTGAATAATACATCTCGGTTACGACACGGGTGTGCTCCTAGACTGACTTAATTGAAGGGTTAGGGTTGTGAAGCTTATGTAAAGCATGAAAAATCTAACAAACTAGAGTACATACCAAAAAACTATATTTTGTAGGACATCCAAAAGAAACTATAAGATATTACTTCTACGACATTGCTACGAACAAAGTGTATGTTGCTAAATGATAGGTTTATAGATAAAAGTCTCTTTTTTTTATGAAAAGCAAGTGGAAGCAACATTGACGTTGAAGAAATTCAAGAGTAAAATAATACAACACCTTTTACTAGCATTAATGAGCATTGTGATAGGGATGTGTGTGGGAAAGAACTGGTGCCGATCGATACTGCTCCTAATTTCTCGAAAACCAAATTTTTTCAAAATTCAATCTCGAGTACCAAACCGAATTGAAATTATTGGTAATGGTACCGGGAATGGTATCGGTTTTCAGTACCGGTTCCAATTGTACCGAATCCTAAATTTTGTGATTTTAGAGTACCGAATACTGCCCCATATATTTAAATTTGGTACGATTTAGTCATAGTTCTGGTATGGTACCGGTACGGGATCGAGATTCGGTACTAACTGCTCATCACAATATTATGATAAGCCCAATCAAATTGTTATAGAGGTACGAAGGGAAACTCAATACATTCACAAAAATGGTAAAGTATATATCAAAAACTTGAGATATTAAGATCTCTCACGAATGATGTGGAATTAGAGGATCATCATGAGCCTTTCTACTTCTAAGATGTCATATCACATCCAGAATTTGATAATTGGCTAGAAGTCATAGATGACGAGATGCAATCCTAAATGATCATCAAGTTTGGAACTTAACTTATCCTTCACATCAAACATGTTGGATGCGGTCTTCAAAAAAAGACTGAAACAAACGACAATGCATACACCTTTAAGCCATGAATTATGGCAAAATAAATTTGCAATTACATAAATTTATGTAATAAAAAAAAAGCATTTTTGACATGCTTGAGAACTTCGCAAGGTTTTTGCAAAATAAAATTTATGTAAGAAATCATGTTTGACAATGTAAAGGTATTTTGCAATTAGATTGTAATTTTAGACTATGAAAAAAAGATAATCAATTTCTTAAATTACATATCGTTTTTTGTGTGATTATACAAAACTAAAATTATCTGGTATTTAATAGTTGAACACGATGACTTGTGAAATATATCAAGTTTTGAGTTCACCTTTTAGTTACATGTTATCCATTTTCTAAACCAATTTGGCAATTACCAAACCTAAAAAATTTCAAACCATGTGAAAAACATGTTACATGAATCTAACAAACTCGGTAAAATATATCATATGTGATGTTTTTAAAGTAACTTTTTGTTGCATTCTTCTAAATTCATTAATAATTATAGACTATCTTTTAAAATCAAAATTTTAAATTTTTAGAGACTATATTTTAAAATTTTAATCAAATAAATAACTTCGTTGTAGTATAAGTAGTCAACTGTCAATAAATCAATTATTATTTTACATAATGTGTGACATCCCTATTTTTCAAAACAAAAAAAAAAAAGTTTTCTTTACATTTAAAATCATAATATTTTTGTTTGTGGAAAATTTCAGTACAATAAAATATTTTGTGGAAATTGTTTCATTTTATTAAAATATCTTGAGTAAATATGTTGTTTCAAAATACAAAAACATAAGGATGTCATAATCAATACACAACATATGTTACAATGTAAAGAACTAATCGTCCTGAACACTACTATTACTGGTTGTCTCTTAATCACCCGACATCATAATCAAGTTCTAGCAGTTTTAACCGTGTTACCTATGATGTATATAATTTGAGTGGGTCGGGTTGGAAAAAACTGGTAATACACATAGGGTTTTTAACCCCATAATATTATTATGATAATAATTTATAATGACCAAACCTAGTTACCAAACAATATAGATATATCTCATAACTTAGATATTAATAAAACCTTAAACCCATGCATACCCATCCCAACCGATCATCACAGATCATAGTCCACGACTATCAGTAAAAATCAACTCGCATGGTGAATCGTTAGAGCAATGGTTTGACTACACAGCTAGCGGCTTCCTTGGCCGGTGTAAGTCATAAAGGCAATTTAAGCCATCAGAGTATTTGATGAATATGATATCCCATTTCTTCTACGTCTGTGGGTTATAAGTCCACACTAGCAACATATTTCACAAGATCATCTAGAATAATCAAGTGTTGTCATCTTATTATGGGGGATGACAAGACATACCGTTACAGCTGCGTGACCGGACCCACCGTATATGGTTGTCCAATGGAGTATTATATCTTATTTTGCTACATAATCTGTACATCGACACATAATAGTGTCACATAACAAAGTTCTACTCTCCTTTCCTATCGTACATACCCTTTATATGATGTTACCCAATATCCAAACTTAATTAAACTAAGCATCACTTTAAGTCCTAGTATATAACTAGACAAGATTACAATGTCTGCAATCAACACAATTTCCTGCCTATGTAATATTTTTACGTTACAAGGTATAACTAAACATTCTTTCGATTTAACTCAAACTAATCATCCTTTATAAATCTTATTTCATTAGTAGGTAGGACTATAATGCTTATAATCAATATTTGAAACCATTTTTTTTATTTATACCATACTATCATAATACTATATACGACTACACTTTTATACAACTTAACCGAAACTAATCATCCTTTATACGTCTTAGTTTTAAACATAGACAAAATTAAAATCCCTGAAATCAACTTTTAATACTAATTTTATTTAGACAACATTATTGTAATTTAGTGTATATATTTAACACAGAGTATCAGATATTTTAATATATATTAATCTTTTAAGTAATAATATTTATTTTTAAGATTATTACTAATAGTATCATATAAACATTTTAAGATGTAAAAAACAATATTTTGGTTCTCATAATGTATCTTATCAAATATACATTTAATAAATATTGCAATTAATAAACTTTTAATTAACATATAAACTTTCAACAAATACTTAAAAATGTTTTTTAATAACTACTTGTATTAAATTGTGTTCATGAAAGTAACTATACAATCACCAAATTTAGGTGGAAGATTTGCGGGAAAGTCACCACTTTGACTGCCACTTCAGATTTCCCTTTAAAATGGCCTGAATACAAATATTACTAAGCTTTATCATTCGTTCGTATTTATAAAGTTTAATCGTTATAATCTTTTTATCATATTTATTAATAATCCCAAAAGAATACTAACGTATAGTTGATAAAGAACAACCAAGTAAGATCGTATCAGATATATGAACAACTCGTTATATAGAGATACACTGTTTGTAAAATCCACTTTAAACACCTCACAGATTTAGCCTAAATATCGCTATCGTAAGTAAATCGATCAGTATAATGACTGATATTACTGATAAGTCTTATTTATAAGTCCACAATAACGACTACGAACATAAATATAACTTATACTTAAAGTACGATAAGTATAACTCAACTTATAGGTTATTTAGCGAAAAACTTGGAAAGTCACAGGCAGAAATTCGACTCCAAAACATCTTTTCATCGGGCTCTCTGACATCGCAAAACCTCGCTAAATTATTCTAAGAACTTAAGAAAAATTGGACATGAAATGAAAGAAATTCTAGATAGAATTTGGAGAAAAGTTGAGCAAGAATGAACCAAAATAGTACTTGTATTAATAGGTGTCACGCCTTAAACTTAGGTGCTAAGTTTGCTTTGTATCTTTCACGCACGAACTCTATTTTCGATGTTCTTTATGTCCCCACTTCCGTATCGACGAGTAATATAACTTTCATTTAGACTCCGTTAGATAATTCTCAATCTATTTTAAATTTACAATTTTATATAGATTACACCGCGAAAGACATTGCATATCAAGATTAGGGACCAACTTTCTTTCTTATCTTTCACATACGAGCTCTGTTTTGATGCTTTTTATATCGATGATTTCATATCAAAGATTAGTTCAACTTTCATTTAGACTATGACAAAAAATTCTCGTTCTATTTAAAATTTACAAATCTATAAAGATTACACTGCGAAAGACGTTGCATATCAAGCTTAGGAAACAAGTTTTGTTTGTATCTTTCGCTTAGGAGCTCTGTTTTAGACGTTCTTTATATCGTCATTTTCATATCGAAGAGTACTACAAATTTCATTTAGAATGTTTTGTATAACGAGCATATAACATCCCAAAAGTCAAGGTAAACTTTTCATTTTCAAAACAAACCAAAAACCATAAATGTTTACAAAACATAGTTCTCAAAAGTCATAATCATAAATCAGAGTATCCCAAAATCAAATCTCATAAAAATCCGAAGGACGTGCGATCAAGCCTTCGCCTTGCCTTTGTCCTCTGAAGTACCTGTAACCATAAAAATCAAACTGTAAGCTAAAGCTTAGTGAGTTCCCCTAAAGTACCACATACAACCATACATATAACAACATGCATATATGAGCCTTCAGCCTGATTGGACCGCCTCGTAAGGCCTACAACCTATCTGAACCGCTCTCTGGGCCTTCGGCATGATTGGACTGCCTCTCAGACCTTCAGTCTATCCGGACCACCTTGGGTATCTTGGCCTTCAGCACAAAGCAGGACCGCCTCAACCCAACAAACCATAACATGTCGACATATACAATAACAATCAATAACCAACAAGTATGGCTAATCATACAGATCTACCAATCTATTACATAATCAATGAACACAGGTAATCATACAACTCTACCAATCTATCATCTAAACAACATAACATCAATCCAATATACCAGGATACAAAATCTAGTGGGTCGGCACTGGTACCTTCGACTCACAAGTACAGTGAAGAAAACTCACCTTCATGATAGAATAGACCCTGATATAAAATGTAATAAATCCACCCAAAATCTTTTCTAGTCCCAATCAAGTTTTGAGTAGAATTAGGTGTATTTAAATCCATAAATAGATACATCTTTTATGGATTTAGATGGATTTGGATATGGGTTTGGGCCAAAAATGGTTCAAATTCTGGGGGTAAATCTAATTTGGGCCTCAGGATTTAGATTTGGTTTAGACCCGGTGAATCGAATTAATATGATCTAGATTTACAAAATTCAGTTTGATTCAAATCTGATTTTCAAATCCAATAGATTTTGGGCTTAAATTCTATTTTTTGTACATCCCTAATTAACTTCAATTTCTCTCTATGTTTTGAACTCATGTTAGATTTAAATTTCACGAGAAAATTATTATAGGGAATACAGGGGATGAAAAAAAATGAGAAAATGGCAAGAGCAGCAAAGTGTAGCAAATGCAAAGTGAAGAAAGGTGCTTGGGTTCCTAAAGAAAGATCTTGTTGAAGAAAGTGAAGTGGCATAATCCATTACATGCCCTTATTTGAAAAAAAACATAAAGATCAACAAACTAGGGATATAATCTCCAAATACCCGAACAAGTTATTGGTGGAAAGTGTTTTGTAATTAGGGTTCTAACCAAGTTTTGATGATGCCAGCTTCCCTTGACTGAAAGCTAATTAATAATGATATGTGTTGGAATTAAAGTGTAATGAAAAAAATAATAACTCAATTGTTGTTCATATGAGAATTTAAATGATCACACACTTAAAGAGCATAATTCATAGCATATAAATAATATCTATCTATCTATCTATATATCTATCTATCTCTATCTCTATATCTATCTATATCTATATCAATATCTATATCTATATCATACTATAAAAGAAGCTTTTCGCTTACTATTGCCTCTCTCATCCCTTTTTTGTGTTGATCTTAACCTAAGTAGAAAGAAATTGCTTAATGTTGATTTTTTGGAAGTCTAACAATTGTCTGATCCTACTATGTGTGGATCAACCTTGGACGTTATCTACTCTTGATAACTACTCTCCAAAACATTGATTTAGTATTATAAACATCCTATTATTATGATTTGTTAGTATAACTATTCTAACCGAATCCATGTATTTTGGGGATCAAAGATTAATATCATTTTTCTCCCATCGCTTATTTGATATATAAATGTTCTAATTGGATCCATAAATGATGTTGGTATTTTTTTCACATCTACAAGCAGTAACCCAGAAACCTTCAAACTTTCAAAAAGAACTTCTCCACAATTAGTAAATGATCTATACAAACTAGTGTTAATTATCATGTTAATATTATTAGCTATCTAATTTATGCATATAATTATGTGTAAACTATAATTAGATACGGTTAATTACACGTATTCTATCCCGAGAATCATCGCAACCACACCGTACCTAACCAAGAACACGTACCCGAGGTGAGTTCATACCCCTACGTTTTCATAAATTTTCACTGTTTTAGAGGGGGGGGGGGGGGGGAGGGAATACAAGTGTAACACAATAAAAATTGTGTTAATATCTAAATGTTTTCAATATTTTATTAATTGTTTCCGTCGTTAAAAATATATATTTGTATATGTATAAATTATATAATTTCGGTTCAATTGGCTTAGAATTCATAATTTGACTCCATTTCCTGTTCCTTGTTTGGTTGTGGGCTTGGGGTTGAATTATTTATTCGACTCTGTACTTAATCATAATTATATAAATATTATATTTATATAAGTATAAAATGATTTCAAATTTGTTAGACAATAATATAATTTTTGCAAATAGTTTTAGTAACATTTGGACATAAATATTGAATTTCAAGGAACAATCATATTATAGGTTTTATAAATTAGTCAAAGGTTTTCATTTCAATAATACACAAACATATAAACTATAATAGGTATAGTTTATGAAACTTACATATTGTTTCCAAAGTTCATATTACAAAAGGGATAACAAACATATAAACTATAATAGGTATAGTTTATGGATCATATACACTATTTTACATATTCAGAATATATTACGGTAAACAAACATATAAACTATATTGAATATAGTTTATAAGATATATACTTACAGTTTAGTCATTTCAAAGTAACTTTTCATTATTCTACGTGTAATCATAATATAGCATTTGTGAGACACACTTCAAGTACTTATCTAAGTACCAACCAAGTCCTAAAATTATAACCAGAGTCTCCTGGAGGGAGAGCGTGACACTTGTGTATAGATCTATATGTAACACCTTGATCCTCAGGTACTAATAATGATATATTGGTTTGAATTTTTAAGAACCTACTCGGCGAGTTGGCCTCCCTACTCGTCGAGTAGTAGCGGGTTTGTCCGCGAAGTTTAATGACCTACTCACCGATGGGACTCGACGAGTAGATGCTGACAGATGAAACCCTAGATTTCGGGGCCTTGCACCCTATTTAAAGGGGCCATTAGCCTCCCCTAGCCTCCCCTTTACAACTCTTTACCTCCCAAAGACCCTGATTCGAATGTGTGTGTGTTTCTTGGTGATTATAAGCTTGAAGGAGGGATTTGGTGAAGGAATCACTTGAGGAAACAAGGTAGAGGAAGCTAAGGACTCGTGGGGATTCAATATCTACTTCTGTGGAGCAGTCCCTGAAGGTATTAAGCTATTCCTTGGCTTATTTCCACCCAAAACCCTCTTGTGCATGGATTCTAATAAAGGGCTTTTGTGTTTAAGCCAAGATCTGAAGTTGTAACTTAAGATTTGGACTCCTTTTGGCCTTTGGATGCATAAAGTTATCAGTTGTGCCTAGTATGTGCCTCCCCTCGCATGCACGTGATGTTTGCAACTTTAAGTGGAAAGCATGCCTTAGAAGCTTAGATCTGTAATTTGGAAGCATTGCATGGCTCAAAAGAGTCTGTATGGCCTGAGATCTGAAAGGACTCGACGAGTCGCGCGGGGTGACTTGGCGAGTCATATGAAGGCAGGCATGAACTCGACGATTTGGATGAACAACTCGGCGAGCCGGATGAAGATTACCTAGAACTCGACAAGTTGAAGGAACAACTCGGCGAGTCGAGTAAGATTCCACCAACTATTGGATGTTCGTAGATGTGTCAAGTGGCAAGCAAGGAAACTCGACAAATGACCTTAGATTATCAATCAAGACCGTATGAACTCGACGAGTCACCTCGATGACTTGGCGAGTAGACATTATCCCGGGAAACTCGGCGAGTCACTAGTTGTACTCGGCGAGTTAGGGTCAACATGGGCTGTTGACTTGATTTTGGCTGTAGTTGACCATGATTGACTTTGGGGAAATGACTGGATATGGTATGACACTTTTTAGGCAGTCGAGTGGAGCAACTCATGGGGTATATTTGGTCGCAAAGTGTCAGTTCATCATTCGTGGCAGGTGAGTCTTCTCACCATACCTATGGGTCTAAGGCACCAAGGCCGGCCCATTATGTGATTATGATATATATATATATATATATATATATATATATATATATATATATATATATATATATATATATATATATATATATGTTAGACATTTTGTGTTTTGTTATGTGATTGCATGTTTTGTATGAAGACCCCGGGGGAAGCCGTGGCATTGGATGTAAGACCATGTGGGGTAGCCCATGGCAGTCCTAGGTGAAGACCATGTGGGGTAGCCCATGACATTGGATGTAAGGCCATGTGGGGGAGCCCATGGTAGTCCTACGTAAAGACCATGTGGGGGAGCCCTTGGAATTCTCACAGGTTTCATGTATGCATGGCTTACGTGATATGTGTGTAGCTTTATAGCTAACAAGATATGTGATATGTGGTTTGTGTGTGTGGTATGCTCTGGGAAAATCACTAAGCATTTCGCTTACAGGTTGTTGATTGTTTCAGGTACTTCAGAGCCTAAGGGCAAGGGCAAGGCGTGATGACGTGGCACGCACTCTACCTCTCTTTTTGTGTGTTTGGGACTCTCTGATGTTTTCAAAACTACAACGAAATTGTAATAATTGTGAATTGGAAAACAAATGGTTTGGAAATCTATGGATTATGGGATTTGTTTGATTAATTACAAAAAAAATGAAAATTTTCTTGGTAAAAATTGGGTCGTTACAAGTTGGTATTAGAGCCTTGGTTTGAGGGATTCGGACACATTCTCGGGTGTGTCGGGACTCAAACTAAGTAAGTGGTAAAATGTTTTCAAAAGTAACTTAAAATGGATTTTTAAGCCAAAAAGAGGAGAGTGCAACGCGCGTGATCGGCCGAGCCAAGTAAGTAGTTTCCCAAGTTGAATAGCCACGTTATATGATAGTGAGCTTTGTCGATTATATGGAATTGCTAGGTGTATGTTTTAAAAATTATATACTGTTAGGAGCTGATAGCCTCAGAATGATGGATTTAGCCTTATTTCTTGTTGGACGCGGTCTTAGGGTAGAATCCTTTATTCAAAAGTCTATTTGATCCTTTCTGTGTATAATTTGCATGCCTAAAAGCAACTTGTAGTTGGTTTGATTGTTATGAGTAGGACAACCATAGGGTGTCCGGGTTTGATTCATGCGAGAGTTGTGAGTCATGGTTTGTGTGAGAATAGATTTGGAGGTACCAGGTAAAGCAGAGGGGTAAGGTACGAGTAGGTGTGGAAGGTAGTATTGGGCCCATACTACTTGAAGCACAGGACCCGTACCCAAACCCATGTTCTACCTGGGAATTCCAAAGAAAAACGGTATGTAAGTAACCCCGTTATGGGTATCCTGATCATTATGTTTTGTGAAATGACAGCCCAACATGGTGGTTACATGATTTGGAGCAGGGGGATCAGGATCGGGATCGGGATCCGGGGCTGGGTCAGATGGCCCTACTGATGGTATCGATGAGAGGCTGTGTGAGCTGATTACAGCCGAGGTTATGAGTGGCATCCTTGACGCTACCCCAGTCATCTTTGGGACGGTCAAGGAGGGCATGATGGAGATCATGGAGGAAAGACTTAGAGCATTCAGGGCCGATATTTCTGCGGATCAGGGTGGAGCTCGAACCCCTCGTTTAGGGAGTTCAAGGCATGCGGAGCTCCGTAGTTTCCTGGGGTCAGGGATCCCATTGTGAGCAGACGCTGGGTGTCGGACATTAAGAATGCCCAACGCACGAGCTCTTGCCCGGAGGAGGCAAAGGTTGGATTTGCTTCCTGTATGCTGAGGGACAGGGCCCGAGATTAGTGAGGAGAGATTACTAGTCAGGTGGGAGCAGCCGGTGTGGCTGACATGTCGTGGGCCGAGTTTGTACAACGTTTCGATCAGGAGTTTGCACCACCTATTGAGGTGCAAAGGATGGTGAGGGAGTTTCATGATTTACAGCAGACTACTGAGACTGTGGCGGAGATCACCGCCAAGTTTCGAGAGCGAGCTTTGTTGATCCCTCAGTATGCGACAGATGAGGACATGAGGAGGACCCGATATCACTCTATGATGAGAGAGGACATTCAGGAATTTGTGAGCTTTACAGGGTGCAAAACCCTGAATGAGATGGTTGATAAGGCCCGTGAGAGGGAGATGGAGTTGGAGTCCCGCACGAAGCGGAAGACTGAGCAGGTACAGGCAGTGGGGGCTCATGCTAAGAAGCCTAAGACCTTCGATTCTTCAAGTAAGGGCCAAAATACCAAAAGTCTAAAACTTACCAAGTCTAAAACTTACCAAACCTATATACCAGAAGAATTCTAGAACCAAAAATAAATTTAAATACTATATGAGTATTTATAACACGATAACACCATCTCTAGATTTATTAATAACTCTTACACCCCTATTATCGCATAGATAACATGGCTAGATTTCATCTGCTGGGGGATCCGTGTTGGATTAGTGTCTAAGGCTGTAACTATATTTGGTAAGTACTTGACCCGGTTGTGCATGGTCCTTTTGGGTTGCCTTCACCATAGCAACTTGACAGGGTGATTTGTAAAGAGAGAAGAGATATTATTGTTAATATATTATGAGAGTAATATATTAAAGGAATAAAAATATTATTTGATTGATATAAGTCATAAATTAATTGAAAATTAATTTGGTGACTTAAAGAGGTATATTGAATAGAGGGGCATAAACTATAAAATGTATGATAGTTGTGTTTTGGGCTATGTATCCTTATGGATATTAGGGTGGATGGATTTTAGGGTTTGGATACCTTAAAATCGTCTAAGCCTCATATCTAGGAGGATCTTTGGATTGCTTAGGGCCTAAGTTATTCAATTAGGGTTAAGGGTGTAACCCTAGTAGCTCATAGTATAAATAGACCCCATGGGTGAGGGAAATCGGCCACTCTTGCAAGCAAGAAACCCTAGAGCCGATTTTCTCACCTCCTCTCTCTCTCTCTCTCAAGATCATCCTCTTGCTAGTTGGTGTTTGTAAGCCATTAGAGGAGTGACAATTGTGACTGTAAGCTCCAAGAACAAGAAGTTTCAATCAAGCAACCTAAGGTATTCTTCTAGATCTGATTTCATATGATATGATTCAATTGTTTACACTAGATCTAGAATTGTAAGCCTTGGATACATTGCATGTTCAATTAGAGAAACCTAGATCCAAGCATTAGGGTTTGCATGTGCACATAGGAAAGTTCTTATGGCTCAAACCCGTCAATCCGTACTTTCCCAATCAGGGGAACGGAGGATGGCTCGAAGATGAACCATAAGACGACCATGTGGCTCCAATAGAAGAAGACTTCGAGGAAGAGGATATTCAATAAGACTCTGACTTGGAACCAAAAGTCTATAATCCACCTCAGGTTGCCCAAAATCCCAATCCCCGACAGAAATTTCAAGGTTCGACACCACAGTGGGCAGTAAACTTAGAGGAATGGAGTCGTGAACAGGGTCAGCACCTTCCATATAATGGGGACCAAAGCTTATACAACCTTGATGAGGGAGGCTCAGCAGATAGAGCCCTTCATGTGTTAGTACGTCGAGTTGCTTGTAACGACGAGCAAGCAAGAGCAACCATCCACCGAGTCGTAGAGGTTTGTGCTACCATGGTAGTCAGCACGGTTCGCCTCTGCCACTTGATCAAAGACCAAGAGTTAACCAGAAATCATACTGAGGCCCTGCAGAGAGAACTAACTGCCAACCGATTCGAGGTTAGAGAACTTCAGCATCGCCAAGAAGCATTAGAAAGGCGTGTGTTGGAAACAGAACACCAGTTGGCCACATCCAGGGCTGAAACTAGTATAAAGCAGAACAACACTCCTCGCGAGTAGGGCATACCCTATTCACCCTTTTGAATATAGATTAATCCTAATTATATAGACTTTAGTGTTATTTTTCATGTCTATGGTTAGACCTTTATATTTCATTTTCGAAAGGTCAGTATGTTGTCTAAGTTTTCTCGTTAAGTTGGTATGTTGTAGACCTACTACAGGTTTAAATTTTCTGAACTTTATACATCTAATATACCAATGAAATTGACATGCATTCTATTTTCTTTGGAAAATATCTATCAAAATTCTCGATGATATTTAACAAGTTATTACTTGTGGTAGACTGATATGTGCATATTTAGTTCATATAAAGTATAGATTTTTATTCATTTATTAGCTAAATGATTGCATTTTATGGACAAAAGCTACTTAAAAGTGTTTGAATTATATTTTCAGTCCAAAAATGAAGCTCGAAAGCAGAAGGAAGCAGGAGAAGCGGTAGAGAGATCAAGAATGGAATTAAGAAGAAAAACACTAAAAATGGCACTGACTCGGCGAGTCAGATCGACTACACGGCGAGTCCAATCGAAGAATCGAGAAGATAATGACTCGGGATCCCAGAGAGTTATCACAATACGGAGACGGAGAGATGGACTCGACGAGTCGCCACCTGACTCGACGAGTCGAATCGTATATATAAAGATAACTCCACAGATCGATAGAGGGGAGTTCTGGAATGATTCAGAAGAGTTTAGCTGCGATTGAGAAGGCAGAAAAACCCTAGATGACGATGAAAGAAGTTAGAATTCAATCCCGGAGAGTAATTGAGGCAAAATTTAATCATTCCACTTATTCTTTTGTTTTATCATTATGGTTAAGCAATTTGACATTGTTTGTTTGCTGTTATTTACTTCAATTATGAGCTAAAACCTTTAGACTTCTGTTTGGGGATACAAAGTTGACAATATGGTTTGATTGATTGGTAGGATTAATTCTAAGTTGGTGAATTTTTGTTATTTTAGCTTGCTAAAGAACCTTGTGTGTGAATAATAATTAATTTTCTGTTAATAGGAAGATAATTGATCAGCATGAACATCTATTGATTATTAACCTCATATGCTATGTGATCACTATGTTATATGTCTAGGATTAATGAATATGAAACTAGAATTAATAAGAAAATTGAGTAAATCCATGTGAAAGCTTGTAAGATGACCATCAAACAAGAAGTTAATTAAAAGAATAAGTTAGTTAACTATTGCAAGTCTAACTTAACCCGCATAATTAATCTAGTGAATTTAATTAAATTAGACAATTGACCACTGTTTAAGTTAGTTTATTTGCTAAGGATTAGGGTAGTGAATATGAATCTAATCACTTGAATCGGTAACCAACAAAAGAATTAATCCATTGCACCATTACCTTGAAATCAACCATAGAGTCAACCGAGTTGAACTAAACAGAAGTTCCTTTCTAATTATTGAATCTAGTTAAGTCTTTATTTTCTAGTTCTTAAATTAATAATAGTTAGTAAGTTTCTAGTATTGTAAAACTAGAGAAAACCCCTACTTATTAATTAACTTAGATAAAATTAGTTTTTAATTTTAATTTGCCATTCCCTGTGATCGATACCCTGCTTATTTATTTATACCACAATTGATAGGTTCACTGCCTTTTGTGTGTTATTTGATAATTAAAAGTAGGTTTAAAACTAAGTGAGTTTGCACACATCATAGAATCTATTTCAAACTCTTTGCAGAATATGTATTGAACCAGTGTGTATTGGTTCGAAGTCTCCTTATTTATAATCACTATTAAGTTCTTACTATCATTTTCATCTTTGAAAACTTTGTAGAAAAAGATGGCGCCACGTAAATCAAATAGGTGTTTCAACAACAATTGTAACACCCAAAATCAGGAAGACCAAGAAAGGAAAGGAAACCCTAAGTTTAAGGGCCGACTCGTCGAGTCCAAGGAGGAACTCGGCGAGTCCGAGCGGGATCCGGGTCGAGGAGTAAGTGACCGACTCGGTGAGTCGGCTAAGGGGACTCGGCGAGTCTAGTCTGAACGAGGAAAACCCTAATCCCGGGAGTTGTATCCTATATAAAGGGTGTTATATTCCTCCCTCAGCCTCCATATCATCCTAGAGAACCTGTAAACCCTAGATTTCGTGTGAGCTTCCATCATTTGAGAGAAATAGCTTTGGAGGAAGGAAACTTTGGAAAGGAACTTGAAGATCAAGAAGGTTGCTTCAAAGGAGAGGTGTAGATCCGAGATCTACTTCAGTTTGTGTTCATCTTGGAGGTAATAAGCTACTATGTCCCCTCCTTTGCATCTAGATCTATTTTTGTTATGAGGTTTGGGGGTTTTATGGTTGTTTGAGACCTAATTCGAGTTTGGGGCTTAGATATGTTGTTGCTACTTCAGATCTAGTGTTGGGATAATCCAATATGTCGTAAAGCATTAGAAGATGAGTAGTTGGTGAAGCCCTTTTGTCCTTAAACATAGCCCTAGAGTGTTTTGAGCCTAGATCTCTTTAGTTATACGTAAAGTTTGCAACTTTACGTGAGGTTTGAGCTTTGGAAGTATGGATCAATGATTTGGAGCCCCTGCATGGCTTGAAAAGCCACTGTATGGATTAAGAACTGGAGCGACTCGGCGAGTTACATGGGTGGACTCGGCGAGTTGGATGAAGTTGGGCAGGAACTCGGCGAATTGGAAGAACAATTCGGCGAGTCTGTTGAAGATTGCCTTGGACTCAGCGAGTCTATTTTTAGACTCGGCGAGTCAAGTTGCGAAACCCCAAACCCTTCGAGTTGAGACTCGAATCAGTGAGTCGAGTGGAGACTCGGTGAGTTGGACAGGTCAGGACTCGGAAATCAGTAGACTCGACGAGTCGAGTCGCGAATAGAATGACTCTGAGCATATGAACTCGGCGAGTCAGTAGGCAGACTCGGCGAGTAGGGTTGACCTAGAAGGTTGACTTTGACCATAGTTGACTTAGTTGACTTTTGGGGGTCAGTTAGACTAAGTGTTGCATTGATATTAGTAGCTCGGGGAGCTAGTAGAGCAGGAGTTCAGAGAGTTGTCGGGCAACAGCTTGAGGGGCTATCAGCAAGTTTAGCAAGTGCAGGTGAGTTTCCCTTTGTGTGAGTGGGTCTAAGGCCACAATACAGGCCCATGTAGTTATGAGTAGAAGACCTGGGGGTTAGCCCTAGGCACAGTATGCTAGTATGATATTCAGGACGAGGTCCAATGATAGTGGGCAGGTGCCCAAGGAATGGTTTATATGATAGTTTATACTTGTTGTCTGTATGATGCTTGTATGTGCCTGGTAGGGAGGTGAGTGTGGGGGAGGTCCCATATCTCACCAATAGCAAAGTGTGGATGGTGTTCCACATCTCATTAGCAGCAGATCAGGGGCGAGGCCCAAGTTAGGGAAAGAGTGAGTGTGGGTTGGGCCCGTATCTCACTATCAGTAGAAGCATGGACGGGGTTCCAGTGACAGGCGAGGCCTAAGTGAAACAGATCTAAATCCGAGCGGGGCTCGAAGCCAGGCGAGGCCTGGATCGGCGGGGCCGTTGTAGCGGGCGAGGCCCGAGGTAGGGGGCGAGGCCCAGAATACCGGGCGTGGCTCAGTATGTGTAGTATGTAGTTATGCATGGTATGTGGTAGGATGGGGAACTCACTAAGCTTCGTGCTTACGGTTTTCAGTTTTGGTTTCAGGTACTTCCGGTAGCGGAGGGAAAAGCTCGAGGTGATCGCATGGCACACACCATAGACTAGACAGCCTGGGAAGGTTTTACTCTGATAACGAACATGTGTTTTGGAAATTAATACTCTGATTATGTTTTGGATTGATGATTTTGCTTTAAGTAATGTTTTATTAAAAGAAATTTTTGTCTTGAATTTTGGGACGTTACAACAATCCACCTATTCCACCACCTCAACAGTATGATTCTGCTGTCTTCCAAGAAGCAGTAATCGCCTCCATGGTTGCTGCCTTGATGCAAATAAACGCCAGTGGTACTAGTGGATTTGGCAGTGGTGCTCATAATTCAAATCACGGGGAGAGTCTTGGACACCCAAGGGAGTGTTCGTATAAATATTTCTCAAACACTAAACGCAAACGTTTCGATGGCACTGGAGGTGTCATTGCTCTGACACGCTGGTTTGAGAAAACCGAATCAGTGTTTGAAATATGTGATTGCCCTAAAGCAAGCAAAGTAGAGTTTGCAGCATGCACCTTCTTAGACAGAGCCCTTTCTTGGTGGAACGGTTATGTCAAATCACTATCTCTCCCAGTCTCCAATGTCATGGGCTGGGAAGACCTAAATGTTCTAATGCTGGCATAATATTGTCACAGGGGTGAAATACAAAAGTTAGAGCAGGGAGTTTAGAGTCTGACAATGAAGGACTCTGATATTGTTGCGTATATTGCCATATTCAGTGACCCGACTCTACTGTGTTCTGGGATGGTCACCCCGGAGAGTAAAAAGGTGGAGAGGTATATTTGGGGATTAACACCCCCGACTCAAGGAAATGTTATTGCCGCCAATCCACTTACATTCGAAAGTGCTAAGCGTCTTGCTCATACACTTATAGACCATGGAGTTCGTCAAGGCTCCATGCCAGTTGTTCCTGAAAAACCCAAAGAAAAAGGCAACAAAAAGAAGTTCTGGAATAAGCGAAAGGGGCAATCGTCACAGGAGCCCTCCAAGAAACAGCAAATTGTGCCAGTACACACTGCTATTGTTCATGTTGTTGTTCCTACTCCTACACCTACCATCGTTTTTGCTACTCCAACAACCCCGAATCGTTATGTTGGAACTTTGCCAAAGTGAAATAAATGTAACTTCCATCACACGAGAGTTTGCAGGGAAATGCATTGCAGAAACTGCAACAAGAAGGGGCATACTGACCACTTCTGTAAAGCACCAGCACAACCTATATCTCAAGTCCCTGCTGCGGGAGTAAGCCAATCTTGTTATGAGTGTGACGAAATTGGGCACTTCAAGAGAAACTGCCCAAAGACAAAGAATGCTGGTGGTGTGGGGAGAATTTTGGCAATTGGCCATGAAGAAGCGATGACATATCCTAACATGGTTACCGGTACGTTTCTTCTCAACAATTTTTACACATGTATTCTTTTCGATAGTGGTGCGGAGAAAAGCTTCTTGAGCCATAAATTCAAACATCTACTAAAACAAAATCCTCAATCATTAAAAGATACATTCACAGTGGAGATGGCAAACGGAAAGACCGAGAGCACAAATGACATATACATAGGATGCACACTTACTCTAAACAACCATTCATTTCGAATTGACCTTATGACAGTATCAATTAAAAGCTTTGACATTATAATCGACATGGATTGGTTAAGTCTTCATCGTGCTGATATCCTATGTTTTGAAAGAGCTATTCGGCTTAATCTGCCAAGTAACGAATCTCTCGTTATCTATGGCGACAAATCCGGTGCAAATCTCCAAATCATTTCTTACGTCAAGGGCCATAAGTATCTTCGCAAAGATTATTGTGCCTTCTTAGCCCATGTGGTAGATAAGACACAAGAAGTAAAAAGCATCAAGGATATCCCTAAAGTCTGTGATTTCCCTGATGTATTCCTTGAAGATCTCTCAAGAGTTCCTCCTAAACACTAAGTCGAATTCCGAATCGACTTGATTCCTGGAGCTACCCCCGTAGCTAAATCCCATATTGCCTTGCACCATCAGAGATGCAAGAACTATAAAGCCAATTAAACGAAATTCTTAGCAAAGGCTTCATTAGACCAAGTTTCTTACCTTGGGGAGCACTGATCTTGTTCGTAAAGAAGAATGATGGATCGTTCCGAATGTGTATTGACTACCGCGAACTAAAAAAGCTTACCATTAAGAACCGATATCCTCTACCACGAATAGACGACCAATTCGATCATCTTCATGTTGGATTAGATGTCTAAGCCCATAACTATTATTGGTATGTACTCGACCCGAGTGTTAGGATGAACTTTTGAGAGAAGGTAATTTATGGTTTATTCATATATTATAAGTTATAATATATTAATATGAAATCATATGTTTTAATTAGTATTGATCAAGAATTAATTTGGAATTAATTTAGTGATCAAAAGAGACTAATTAAATATATGGGGTCTAATTATGATAATTAGTTATATTTATATGTATTGGGTTTATAATCTATGTTAGACCCAGTTTATGCATGGATACATAAAGAGTTGGGCCACATGAATCATGGATCATAAAACCCATGGGTATGGATTTGGGTTATACCCATGACCCTTGGAATCCACACATATACATACATGCTCTTAGCCTCAAAAACGCCACTTGAGTCATTCTTGGAGTTCATGGGTGTTCTTGGGTGCATGGAATTCTCTCTCAAGTTCTACCTTTGTCCATGATGTGTTGTGACTTCATTTGAGGCTTCCACACTATTGGGGCTAAGCTCTTTAAGGCCAAATACACCAAGACTTCAAGCTCCATCAAAAGGTATGTTATCCTAACTAGTATCTTATATGGTTTATGTCAAATGTATGCTAGTTATAGGTTTAATGCCTTGGAAACCATTTGCAAGTATAATTAGTGACAACATAGATCCAAGGTATTTAGGGTTGTATGTGCACCATAGGATGTTGTATTATACAAAAAACCCAACAGTGGTATCAGAGCCATGAGTTGTTTTCTATTATATTTGAGGCAAATATTTGATTTTCAAAGTTGAAAACAAAAAGAAAAAAAACATGAAGTTTGTCAAATTTTAAGATAATTACTTGATTTTATGGATAACTAATTATTTGTAAAATGTGAGTCATTTTACTACAAGAGTTGAATTAGGTCAATTTATTAAAAAAATAGAATGTTATGATTATTTTATTTGTTTTAAAAGTTTGATCTAAATTTTTTAAGGAGTTATAGATTTTGTCATAAAATTTTGGAACTCAAAAGTCTTTTTTAAAAGTTATGATCTTAAGAGTTTTGAAACTTCCATAAGTTATGGATTATCAAAAGTTTTTTTTATCTTACCTTGTTTTATGAGTTAATTTAGATTAATGAAAAAACTTTGTGTTAGTTGTTTTCAATCCAAATTAATCTACAAATTGTTCATAAAATGTGTTTTTGTTACTTGTCCTCAAGTTATAGGAAAAGACACATGTTTGATTCTTAAAACTCATAAATAATGTCATAGGTTACAAAATGAAGAGCCTTTTTATCATAAATAATTTTTATGAACTCCATAACATGTCCTCAAGTTATGGATGTTCAAGAGTCTCTTTATTTAAGTCTCTAAAACTTTAATTAAACTCATAAGTTATGAAAATCAAAGAGTTTTGAATAGTTTCAAAACTTGCCCTCAAGTTTTAGAACTTGTAAAGATTTACTTATGAATGCTTTAATTCCAAATCAAGCCCTAGAATTTTAAAAGTTTAAAATTCAACCCTTATACTATTATTATAATTTTAATTATATAGATATGTATAAGATAAAGTCAATCTTACCATTAGTAGGCCTCATTCACGAAGCCAGTCTATAAGGAGGTATAAGGTTACTGCCTATAAAATGGCAGATTAATGGGTGTCCACTCTCACCCACCGCTTCCTTGACTGGTGGAGGGTCGTTAGCCGAACTGGTAGGATAAAGACTATAATTCTCCCTTCATTAAAAGTATAATGAAAAATACTAAGTAACTAAACACTTATAAATTCTCAATCTTAGTTACTTAGGAAAATGTGAAATGGTGCTAACCCATGAAATTACACTTTGCACCTTTGTTTAGTCGTTAGTGGAGCGGGTGTGGTTAACCGACACACTAACATGGGACTGAAAATGTGTGGTGAAGGGTAACTTAAGTTTATCATAGATTGGTGGAGCGTGTGTGGTTAATCGAAACATCAATTAGGTGATAAAGTTGAGGGTACCAAGTCAATTTTCATGGTTATGCACACCTTATTTGTGATCCTCGACATCCCGGTCACAAACTTGAGAGGGCACAATCGAGATTAATACATGCCATTGAAAGTTCAATGTATCTCAAAAGATCTAGGAGTTTCAAATGCAATTAAAACTTAATTATATTTCGTTTTCATGGTGGAAATTGGTAAATCGTCATTTACCTACCTTCAACTATTTTATAGCTTGGATTACGACATCCCTCTTCCGGTTATAAATAGGTTGTTGGATCCTAGCCTTAATATTTCATATTGGGAGTTATATTAAGGACTTTAAATCAACTAAAATTGAATTTCTCTCATTATAGATGTCTAGTTAAGACAACTATGGTCATCCCAAATCTTTAGGAACAAGCTTTCCTATTGAAGATGATATCCCACATGGCAATCAAGGTGAAAGATTAATCCCTTTGTTGTGCATTAATGGGACTGGAAATCATGCTTTATTTCCTCCACCTCCTCCAATTATTCTCCCTATCCCACAAGTTCAAATACTTGAAAAGTTCAAGGTCACTCAATCCCTATTGGCAAACCGGGAGAGTCGGGTGTCGAACTCTCGAGGTAGTTGGCTGTTGACTTGGTTCTTCAGTTACACCCTGATGACAGATCAAGACATGACCCTTAATGATCTTACCTATTTGCTTGATGCTGCTAAATCAACAATGATTTGGGGGCACTGGTAAAGCAAAATTTGATTGGAAGATCAACTTCCCAAACTTCCATGGACATTGACAATGGTAACATTAGAAATCCAGAAATCCTTTCTCTTCCCAATGGAAAGGGGTCGGCCATGGTCAAGTCATTTGACCTGATGGTAAAGAGAAAGGATAAGTCTCAGATAGTCTCATGTACCATTTCCAAAGAGTCCATATATTTCTTTTGCCAAAAGAAGGGGCATTGGTTGCGAAGCTGCTAGATTTACCTGAAAGATCTTGTAAAGTCAAAAGTTTGACTCACTTCAGGTAAAGTTCATTATCTAACTTTATTAAGTATCTTTTGGAGATTCTTAATACATAATGTAATCTAATTACATTTTGATGTTTTAGAAAATCAAAGGAAGCTTAAAGAAAGAGTATGTTGATTCTGATCGCGAAAATGGTTCGGTGATCAGAATTTTGACCAACTGCTTAAGATTTACGATAGATTGCTTAGGAATAGATATCAGCATAGTTTCATATGTATTTTCATTGTAAGGATAAGATTTTTCCGCAAGTTTTAAAATAAAAAAAGTTTTGATTTACTTATTTTAAGTATCCTTACAATGGCATTTGTGAAAATTTGTTCTTTATATGTTTCCATTGAAAACAATATTGGAAAATAAAAATTGATTCTTTCATTTATGGTAGTGTCTTAATTTATAAAATAAAGAAAGATTCTCATCACCCAAGTTTTATTTGGATAGAAGCTTCGAATCATGCAAGTTGTATTGTGTGATGAATGAGAATTTTCATCTTTGGGAAATTAAGACTAAGACCTTGTTCACATGTATGAGTAAGTCGAGTGAAGGACTAAAAGATTGGGTACACTTGGTTGTGTGCTGATCAGGTTCACCACAAAGGTCAATACAATTATTCATTATGATTTACTAAAGTTTAGTAAAATATGGTTATGCTTACAAGTTTAAGTGTAATTCTGAAACATTGGAAAAGTTTCAATGTATGGCAGAACGGATGAGAAAAATCAAATAAGGCAGAAAGATAAAAGTTTCTCCAATCTGAAGAGATTGGAGAGTACTTGAGTATCTTGTTTTATGACTATCTTAGTGATTATGAACCATATCACAATTGATTCTCTAAGGACACATTAGTGCATTTTTTTGACTAAGGAGAGGAATCATGAATTGTTGAAATGGTTAAATCAAAATATAAATCATACTTTGTTCCAAAATCAAATCTTAGATTCATACTCTAAGATTGTAACTTGAGTGACATAATCTTAAGAAAGGTTCAAAACACTTGTCAAATGTAGAGTAAAATGTTTTCTTACTCTAGTATATTTGAAATTGGTACGTTGTGATGTTTTGGATAAGACAAAGACCAACTAAGACCAATTGTGAGAAGTGTTTATCTTTATAAGAATCTGCACTAACTCTTGAATATTTGTTTTGTCAAGGAATGGTTCTTGACAAAAGGAATCTTATATGTCAAGAGGACAGTGGGAGTCTTAAAGATCTTGAATGGTTTCAAGAACTAATCAAGAGTAAACTTATTGTTAATCACTAGCACACAACTTGAGGTTTGTAACCTATTGTGTTGACATATTCTTGTCATAAGGTTTCTCTCCGATTCATGAAAATGATGGTGAGGAAACGCTTTCACTAAGTAGATTTTAAGTAGATAGAAATTGTGATCTTTGCATTCTCAAAGTCGTTAGTGGAGTGTGCGTGGTTAACCAACACACTAACATGGACTTATGAGAAATGGCAAAGGTCTAAACAATTGAGACTTTGATTACGACATCCCTTTTCATAGTTCTGAAATTGTTTAGACACACATGTGAGCTATATAAGAAAAGGTGTATGATTTTGATAAAGTCTTGTCAAAGCAATCTCATATTAGAAATTTGAAATTTAGTAAGAAAGTCAATAAAGTATTGACTTCTAGAAGTCCAGCTGTTTTCTAATACATGTCAAAGCTAGTGGGAGCATAAGTGTTATGCTAATAAGCATCATGTTAGTGGGAGCATGATAATTATGATAAGTATTGCTAGTTAGCAATGTTAATTATAGAAAACAAAGTTTCAATTCTTGAAGTTGAAGGGGTTGGAAAAGCTGTTTTGCTATAATTAAGGGAGAGGATATACTTCATTTCAATTCTAAAAGCTTAGATTTAGATTTTAATCACCTTTAGTCAAGGATATATATATGAATTTTATGTTGGAATGGTTTAACATAAGAAAATTCTATATATTGCGTTCTCAAAATTCGATTATGATTACGACATCCCTCCTCATAGTCAAAATTTGAGAACATGACAAATAAAAATTTTATAGCATGAATCGTGTCCCATATGCTTCAGGTATAGGATCGATTACATGTGCTATAATATTTATCCTTTCTAAATTTTCCAAATGCCCGGGGCATTAAGAAGGGAAAAGGTCTATAATTGGATATGACTAAAATGATTAAACAATTGTCGAGGACAATCTAAGGTTTACCAAAGATTGGTTGCTCAGGGACAGTTGGAAGTATATTGTTAATTTTGGAAGGACCATATTGACATATTCTGAAAAGAGGCAACTCTTGTTCAGAAGTGATAGTCAAAATGGGAATATGGAAATATTCTCATAGGTGGAAGTTATTCAATTTGTGTAAGATTAGAAAACTTAATGCAAGAAGGATGTTCAAAGCAATGTACTTTGAATATGAGAGAAGGTAATTAATGGTTTATCATCAGGACAATTTGTTAGGATGGACTTTTGAGAGAAGGTAATTTATGGTTTATTAATATATTAATATGAAATCATATGTTTTAATTAGTATTGATCAAGAATTAATTTGGAATTAATTTAGTGTTCAAAAGAGACTAAATAAATCTATGGGGACTAATTATGATAATTAGTTGTATTTATATGTGTTGGGCTTATGATCCATGTTGGACCAAGTTTATGTATGGATACATAAAGAGTTGGGCCACATGAACCATGGACCATAAAACCCATGGGTATGGATTTGGGTTATACCCATGACCCTTGGAATCCACACATATAAATACATGCTCTTAGCCTAAAAAACGCCACTTGAGTCATTCTTGGAGTTCATGGGTTTTTTTGGGCGCATGAAATTCTCTCTCAAGTTCTACCTTTTTCCATGATGTGTTGTGACTTCATTTGAGGCTTCCACACTATTGGGGCTAAGCTTTTTAAGGTCAGATACACCAAGACTTCAAGCTCCATCAAAAGGTATGTTATCCTAACTAGTATCTTATATGGTTTGTGTCAAATGTATGCTAGTTATAGGTTTAATGCCTTGGAAACCATTTACATGTATAATTAGTGAAAACATAGATCCAAGGTATTTAGGGTTGTATGTGCACCATACGATGTCGTATTATACCAAAAACCTAACACTTCAAGGGGCAAGTTTCTTCTCCAAGATTGACCTGAGATAAGGATACCATGAGCTACGAATCCGGGAAGCCGATATTTTAGAACTTGCTACACTCACTACGAATTCATAGTAATGCCCTTTGGTCTAACGAATGCACCAACAATATTCATGGACCTGATGAATCATGTGTGTCGGCCTTACTTAGACCAGTTCGTTATAGTTTTTATCGACAATATACTAGTCTATTCCCAAAGTAAGGAAAAACACAGTCAACATTCACGACAAGTCTTGGAAACCTTAAGGGCAGAGAAATTGTATGCAAAGTTCTCAAAGTGCAAATTTTGGATTTGAAAGGTGGAAATCCTAGGTCATGTAGTCAGCAAGGAAGGGATACATGTTGATCCCTCCAAGATCAAAGTTATCGAAAACTGGGCGACCCCACGAAGCCCAACATAGATTCGTCAATTTCTAGGTCTCGCTGGCTATTACAAAAGGTTCATCCAAAAATTTTCAAAGATCGCAAAACCACTCATCATCCTGACTCAGAAGGGTGTAACCTTCAACTGGGAGGAGAAACAAGAAACTGCTTTCCAGACACTAAAGCAAGCCCTCTGCAACGCACCGATCTTGTCCCTCCCAGAAGGTACGGATTTTGTAGTTTACTGTGATGCATCTAAGCAAGGGCTAGGTTGCGTTCTTATGCATTGAGGAAAGGTTATATCATACGCCTCGAGATAGATTAAGAACCACGAAGTCAACTATACCACACACGACCTCGAACTGGGAGCAATGGTTTTTGCTTTAAAGATCTGGAGGCATTACATGTACGACACGAAATACACAGTCTTGATGAAATGCTTTGATAAGTCATCCAACTTATGCTCTCGCGCCACTACCTGTAATACAAGAAAACTGAGTGGGTCAGGATTGGGAGCCTCGTGAGCATATAGGGTTTTCAACCCACAATAAATAATTATATTTGATTTCACCAACCAACAATAACCCGATTACCCATTCCCGTTATCCTCACTTTACGTCCTTAAAACAACATCTATCTCAAGGGACCTAATCTAGGATTTTCATCGGGACAGACATTACTGCAAAGGGGTTTCCTCAATAGTAGATGTTCTAAAGGTAACCATGAGGGGGATAGAGTACACCGGTGAACACATCGTTCACAACACCTACATGTTATGAGCCTGCTAGCGTTCTACAGGACTGTCTAGAAAGAGTCTGTGGTCGTTATCCATACTCCGCTGAATAACTAGATCAACAACAACAACATCGAGGTCTCTCATCTGTTTATCACACATCAACTATCTACCCATGTTCTACCCAACATATTAGTAGATAAAAATATATATTTTTATACATAGTTTAAAATTGTATAGCATTCTCATTCAATACATATTCCAATCAACAGATGAGACACATATACATAACACGTATTTCATAGAGAATAAATCATATCTATGAGATAGAAGAAAGTGAATATACATTCACACATATAACAACAAAATATACACATAACACGTATTTTGTATAAAATACTTCATAATTATGCGTTAGAAGAAAGTAACTACACACTCACTTGATCAGAATATGATCGGACAACACTACGGCTCTAAGAGTAGTATTCTTCGGTGAAACTGGGTTCACTTCACTCACCGGGCTTCTTACGGACAGAGCTTCGGCACGGAAACTCTTTTCTTCGCGGGATCTTCGAGCTTCGGGACTTGCTTCTGGTCTCAGGATGATACAGGGGCTTCGGGGGTACTTCTTTGCACGTAAATCGAGGTAATATGAGTGAGAGGAGATAATTTGAGCAACCAAACTCGGCTGGCCCTTCAAATCTATTTATAGGGCAAAATCTGCCTTTGTCACGTCGTGGTACGGTTTACCAAGTCGTGTGGGCTGGGTCGTCACTGCATGCGTCATTGCAAGTGGGTCTGACAGACTCCAGAGCTCCTGCCACGTCGTGGTACTTTTACCACGTCGTTGTGGCTGACAGTTGTGGGGTTTCGCGCCCCGAACTTTAGAAATTCATAACTTTCGCATACGAACTCCGTTTTCGACGTTCTTTATATCGACGCATAGGTGAGAATACGCTATACAACTCTCGTTTAGACTCTGTTGGCTAATTTTGAATTTATTTTTAATATATTATAAATAAATTTCTTTTATATTATTTTTAGTAGGCCAGGACAGGAAAACTCAGTTATAAATTCATAACTTCTTCATCTGACGTCCGCTTTTGCCTATCTTTTTATCGTTTCACTACTATTAACGAGATCTTCGATTGTCATTTAGATTGTTTCGGCTAAAAATCACTCGGTCTCAAATCGAGGATTCGGGCTGCATACTGCTAAGTCGAAACTTCGGAAAAATCAAAACTTCCTCATACGAAGTCAGATTTGGGAGTTCTTTTTTTGCACGCTCTCGGTTTAACGAAATCTAAGACTTTCGTATAGATTACTAGGGCTAAATATCGCTCTATTTTAATTTTGTATTTTACGTCATTCAGCGTTGTGCCGGTTCTGTCGCGAAACTTCAACATGTCATAACTTCTTTGTTATAACTCGGATTTCGGCATTCTTTATATATTCGGAAACCTAGTCACAACAACTACCACATCCTTCATAGATAACGGGATTATCTATCGTTTTATTTTGATGCTTATTTTCATACTTAATTCAATCAAGTCACACAGTTAAGCACAAAACACATAATACTCAAATCATACACTTATATTATTTCAAAACGGGTTATAAAGGTTATCCTAGACTATTATATCAACATTAATGACAAGCCCAGAAACACAAGAGTTACAATTCTCTCCACCTTAGTATGATTTCATCCCCGGAATCACACATCAACAAACAAATGCGGGTAGCGACTCATCATGTCACTCTCCGTCTCCCTGGTGAGATTTGGCTCATTCGTGTGTTTCCATCGGACAAGCACTAACTCGACCATCTTGCGTCGCAACTTCTTAGTCTTTCGGTCAACGATTTCCTCTGGTTCTTCAATCAACCTTTTGTTCTCATCGATTCTCAACTCCGAAAGTGGAATCATGTCGAGAACTTCTCCCGTGAATTTCCTCAAGTAACACACATGAAAAGTGTTATGAATTCCATTCAGTTCTTCGGGTGATTCGAGCTTGTAAGCTTGGTTCCCAATCCTTTGAAGAACTTTAAACGGTCCAATAAACCTTGGACTTAACTTTCCCCTTTTTCCAAATCTTATAAGTCCCTTCCACGGCGAGACTTTAAGCAAAACCGAATCTCCAACTTCAAAAGCCATCGGTCTTCGCTTGTTGTCAGCATAACTCTTTTGACGATCCTGAGCTGCTAACATTCTCTCCCTAATTATTTTCAACTTTTCAGCAGTTTGATGGACTATCTCTGGTCCCATAAACTGCTTTTCCCCAGCCTCAAGCCAATAAGACGGCATACGACACTTCTGTCCATACAAAGCTTGATAAGGTGCCATCTTAATGCTCGAGTGGAAACTATTATTGTAAGAAAATTCTACCAAAGGTAAATGTTCATCCCAATTACCTTGGAATTCCAGGGTACATGCTCCCAACATATCTTCAAGTGTTTGTATCGTTCGTTCACTCTGACCATCAGTCTGTGGATGGTAAGTTGTACTTAAACACAACTTCGTACCCAATTCCTCTTGTAGACTTTTCCAAAATTGTGAGGTGAAACGACTGTCACGATCTGACACAATCGTTAAAGGAACACCGTGAAGCCTCATAATTTCCTTCACGTAAGAATTCGCAAGCTTATCCATAGACCATTTCTCCTTGGCTGCTATGAAATGTGCACTCTTAGTGAATCGATCAATGACCACCCAAATCATGTCGTGACCATTCTTTGTTCTGGGTAGTTTAGTGGCAAAATCCATAGCAATGTCTTCCCATTTACCCATAGGCACAGGTAAGGGTTCTAAACTCCCATATGGTTTCTGATGTTGTGTCTTGACTCTCGCACAAGTCACACACTTGGCAACATACTTTGATGCATCAAGCTTCATCGTCGGCCACCAATAGTAGGGTTTCAGGTCCCTATACATCTTAGTGTTGTCGGGATGAATTAAGTACATGGTTTTGTGAACTTCTTCCATCAGAATTTCTCTGACTCCTCTTATCTTAGGTATCCAAATCCAATCTTGGAACACCTTCAGTCCATGACTGTTTACACCGAACACTAACGTTTTGCCCAAACGTTCTCCCTTTCGGTCATTCTTCTCAGAAGCTTCCTCTTGAGCTTGATGGGGTTTAGCCATATGAACATTCCTATGTGCACATACAAACCCTAATGCTTGGATCTAGGTTTCTCTAATTGAACATGCATTGAATCCAAGACTTCTAATGATAATTCTAGTATAATAACATAAGAAATCAGATTTGGATGATTACCTTGAATCACTTGCTTGAATCTTCTTGTCCTTGGAGCTTTAGAGTCACAATTGTCACCCTTCTAATGGATTACAAACACCAACTTAGCAAGCGGATTTCATTAACCCCTTGGGTCTATTTATACTTGTAAGGCTCCTAGGGTTTCACCCTTAAACCCTAATTGGATAACTTAGGCCCTAAGCAATCCAATTACCGTTATGATAAGCCTTGGCGATTTCTAGGTCTATCCAAAGCCCTAAAACCGTCCACCCCTTATCCTTAAGGGATTATAGCCCAAAGTACAACTATCATACAATTGACAGTTTATGCCCTTCTATTTTAATTAATCTCTTTAAGTCACCAAATTAACTCCTAATTAATTTATGACTTATATTAATCAAATAATAATAATATCATTCCTTATATTATTCTCATAATATATTAATAATATTTCTTCTCTCATTATAAATCATCCTGTCAAGTTGCTATGGTGAAGGCAACCCAAAAGGACCATGCACAACCGGGTCAAATACTTGCCTAATATAGTTGCAGTCTTAGACACTATTCCAACAGAGCTTTCTTTATACTTTCCACTATTGTCGTGACAACTTCAATTCTCAACGCTATTGGCCTCTTCCTTTCAAGATTGACTTTCCGACTGAGAGCATCAACAACAACATTTGCTTTACCGGGGCGGTAAAGTATCTCACAGTCGTAGTCTTTAAGTAATTATAGCCAGCGTCGTTGCCTCATATTCAATTCTTTCTGATTAAAGAGATATTAGAGACTCTTATGATCAGTGAAAAGTTTGCACTTCGTGCCATAGAGGTAATGCCTCCATATCTTTAGAGCGAAAACTACCGCCGCCAAATCCAAGTCATGAGTCGGGTAGTTCTTTTCATGCTCTTTCAACTGTCGAGACGCATATGCGATCACCTTTTCCCTTTGGGTCAAAACACAACCCAACCCAACACCTGACGCATCGCTATAAACAGCGAAGTCTTTAACTCCATCGGGTAGAGAAAGTATCGGTGCCTCACATAGTTTCTTCTTTAACTTCTCGAATGCTTCTTTATGCTTATCACTCCAAGCATAAGTATCTCCTTTGTGGGTCAAAGCTGTTAATGGAGTAGCGATCGAAGAAAAGCCTTGGATAAACCTTCGGTAATATCCGGCTAATCCCAAAAAGCTTCGGATCTCCGTGGGAATTTTCGGATGTTCCCACTTCATTACAGCTTCAATCTTTGTTGGATCAACCATTATCCCTTGGTTGACCACGTGACCCAAGAATTGGACTTCTCGAATCCAAAAATCACATTTGGAGAACTTAGCATACAACTTCTCCTTCTTCAAGACTTCTAACACTTCTCGCAAGTGTCTGCCATGCTCCTCTTGGCTTTTCGAATAAATCAGAATGTCATCTATGAACACTATCACAGATTTATCTAGGAACGGATTACAAACCCTGTTCATTAAATCCATGAATGTTGTCGATAGGCAATAATTTCTCATGAAACTTATTCCCATTCAAATCAATTAAGATGTTTTTTCATACAATGGCTAACAGGTACAAACTTGCCACTAGCAACTTCGACTAATAAAGCATTATCTAGTCTATCGACAGGCAAAGCTAGTTTTCTACCAAATTCATGTGAAATAAAGGAGTAGTTGGCTCCAGAATCAAATAAAAATTGGGTAGGCAATTCGTTAACGAGAAAGGTACCTGAGGCGACATCAGCTTCATCTTTAGCAGCTTCCAGTGTCATCTGGAAGGCTCTCGCCTTCGGCTTTGGCGGAATGTTGGGTCTTGCTGCCTCCTTCTTTTTCGGTCAGTCCCTAGACATGTGTCCCTCCTCACCACAACCATAGAAAACTTTCTTGGTGAGAGTGCATTCATTGACATAGTACCCTGGCTTTCCACATTTGAAGCATGTGGCCACTACGTCACATTTTCCGTGATGCTTCTTCTTACATTTGTCGCACCATTTCGCTTCGCCTCCTCCTCCTCTCGATCTAGACTTTGAGAATTTACTTTTCTTGTTAGACCCTGAAGGTCCATCGAACTTCATTTTCTCATCAACCTCTATCCTTTCCGGACCCTTTTCCTTCTGTTGGGCCTCCACATTCTTAGCTGCACGCACAACTGTTTTTAGAGTGGTTGCCATCTTGACTGTCGGGCCAAAGTTGCTAGGCAGTCCATTAGCGAACCGCTCAATATTGGAGAGTTCCGTTGGCACTAGGTACGGAAATAACTTCATCTTCTCAGTGAATGTGGTAGCATAGTCGTCTATGCTCATTCTCCCCTTCTTTAAGTTTTGGAACTTATTGTTCAGATAAATCAGATCTATCTCTGAACAGTACTGCACCCTTAGTTGTTCCAAGAACTCCTCCCATGACATTTTCAGGGCTTCTCCTCGTGGCATAGTATCTGCCAACAACTTCCACTGACTCAAGACTCCAGTCTTCAGTTGTCTAACTGCAAAGACAGTCTTCTGTTTGTTTCTACAATCGCAACTTTCAAATACCATCTCTATTTGGGAGATCCAATCCATAATCTCAACAGGCTTTGGGCTCCCAGAAAGACTTGGCAGCTTGGCACCCAAGAAATTCTTTTACATTTGCCCATCCTTGTTGTTTCTCCTTTCCGGGTCGTTTCTTCATTCTCCTTGAGTCCCAACTTGACTCATAATGCGACTATTGTTTCCTTCCTCCGATTGTTCGGGAATCAGTTCGGGTTCCTCAATAGGTATGATTGGTTCGTCCCTATTTTCAAGTAACATCTGTCGCATTTCTTCCCTTTGTTCGGCTAACATAGCCCGAACCATGGCTTGCACCACAGCCATTGTTATTGGTTCTGGTGCTGCTGCTACAACAAGTATTTGCTCAATCACTATTGGTTGATTCCTATTTTCATCTACGTTTCGGACGCCACTTCTGGTTTTTACCATTTTTGATCCACACACCGAATAAGGTGAAATTAGATCCTCATCCATGATAGATAATGAAATCATCCTTATCACTCCGAAACATTTACATGCTAATTCTAATACCATCGTCATACGCTTAGAATCCTACACACATAAGGTTTCTAGATCTGGTCGGCAATAGACCATAGATCCGAACAAATTATATCATATATGGCAACATATAACATTTAGCACATAAAAGCATTTTAGGCAGCTTCCTAAAATATACTAGTGCTCGTGTCTATAATATAATAGACACACATCTCACAATCTCCACTTAGCATTCTAAGTTTAAGTCTAGAAATCCTATAAATTCCTAGTTCACTTAAACTAATGCTCTGATACCAACTGTGACATCCCCAAAATCACGGCCAGAAAAAACCGTTTTAATTTATGCTTTTAAAAAAATTTCAGAGTAAATCCATTGATTTAAAAGAGTTGCGGAATTTGTTCCCAAAACAAAATATGATAAAATAAAGTTTATCAAAGCATTTCATCAAGAGATGTATTTTCATTATATAACAATATTCGGGATGTCATGTTTCGATAAACAGACCAAAAGCATAAACAACAAAAGATAGACCATACAACAGTTACATATAACAACTGGTCTAATATCAAAAGATCTTGATAAGTCATCTAACTTATGTGTAACACTCTAAAAATTCAAGCCAATTTAAACTTTTCAAAAACAACCAAGTTTCGTTAAGTCATTACAAAAAGGTTTTCAATACAATTATTATCAGTCTTCCCAGAACCATATCATAAAACAATAACATGAGGAGCGGTACGATCACGCCTTCGCCTTGCCACGGTCTCCTGAAGTACCTGAAACATTTAAACCACAACTGTAAGCCCGAAAACTTAGTGAGATACCCCCAAAATACCAACCACATATACCATACGCATAACATGCCATATCATAACAGAACACAGAACAGCCATGCACTTCGGGTCTACTGTGTGACTGGTCCGCCGCACCAGCCTACAGTCCACCTGGTCCACCCTCCGAGTCTAGCCATATATAACGAGTCTACCGTGTGATTGGTCCGCCCGCACCGGGCCTTCAATCGGCCTGGTCCACTCTCCGAGCATTGGCACGTCTGGTCCGCCCTCGTGGGGCCTACAGCCTATCTGGACCGCTTGCTGGGCCTTCGGAATATCCGGTCTGCCCTGGGTATGTTGGCCTACAGCACAAAGCAGGACCCGCCTCAACCCAACCCCAGTCCAACAACCATGTGCACATAAACTGTAACAACGCAAATTTTCAAACAAATTTTTCATTTTTAAAATATAATTATTTTCATTCAAAACAAGGCATAAATAGTTTAAGTATTCTGTCAAATACAAATATTCAAAATCCCAAGATCATAAAAGCGTTCTTCAGTGTGTATCGATCACGCCGGCGCCTTCCCACGGTCCTCGCTAGTACCTGAAACACATACATAACAACTGTAAGCATAAATGCTTAGTGAGTTCCCCAATATACAACTTACGCACATACGCCTTTCCAGGCCCTGACCTTCCGGTCATCAATACCACGCCTTCCGGCCCATAACATACTCGCCTTCCGGCCCATAACATATTGCCTTCCGGCCCACATAACATACATAGCACATATAACAAATATCTTACCACATATAGCATACATATCACATATCATATCTGACCTTCCGGTCATACAGTCAAACCCTTCCGGGTACAGTATAGTGAGAAGACTCACCTCGTGAATGCTGAAAGCTAGCAAATCCTGAAATCACTCGTGCACAATCCGACGAGCTACAACCTCCCTATAACATCACATATCTCATTAACACATATATCTTCTAAGTGTGACTATCCCTAAGAAGTCAGACTTAGGTCAACTCTGGTCAACGGTCGACGGTCAACTCGACCGGACTCGGCGAGTACCATGGCGACTCGGCGAGTCTAGACATCCTCCCCAACTTCCCCTGATGTTCCCTTTCTACTCGTCGAGTATCCCTCTTGGCTCGACGAGATCCTCGTGGAAGAATCGCGGGGCCACCCCGACTCCACTCGTCGAGTCTGAAGAACAGCTCGACGAGTTCCAGACAATCTCCAAGCTACTCGCCGAGTCTGTTCATCGGACTCGGCGAGTCCATGCCATGCAGTCGATCGAACTGCTTCCTGAGATAAGTTTTGTCCCGAAATACACAAGCATGGGACCTTCTGGACCTCTAAAGGTCCTAAGACAGGGTTATAGTCGTTTGGGTAACAATATACTAATCCATCTAATCACCAATTGACGGCCAATGAGCCCTTTTTATACGTCCCAAACCTGAACGGTTAGGGTTTCCGCTAAACAACGTCGACTCGCCGAGTCTATATCTGGACTCGTCGAGTCCAGTCGCGATCCCGCGACCAAGTCTGCGATCCTACTCGGCGAGTCTTGGCTCCAACTCGCCGAGTCCCCTCTTAAATCACCCAAAAACATAATTTAATAATACCTGAGATTCCGGGCTGTTACAACTCTCCCCCACTAGGATTAGACTTCGCCCTCGAAGTCTCACTCTGAAAATAGTTCCGGATGCTGCTCCCGCATCTCACGTTCCGGTTCCCAAGTCATTTCTGATCCCTTACGGTGTTGCCACTGAACCAACACCAAAGGTACCTCCTTGTTCCTCAGAACCTTGATCTTCCGATCCCTGATGGCCACTGGTCTCTCGGCATAATTCAGGCTCGCATCCACCTGAATGTCCTCTAATGGAACCACTGCCGACTCATCGGCTATGCATTTCCTCAATTGCGACACATGAAACGTGTCGTGGATCTTTCCCAACTCCGCTGGCAACTCCAACCGATAGGCTACCCGACCTATCCTTGCAACCACACGAAATGGACCAATATACCGGGGCCCCAACTTGCCCCTCTTCCTGAATCGAATCACTCCTTTCCAAGGAGAGACCTTCAGGAGAACGAAGTCGCCGACTTGAAACTCAAGCTCGGATCGGCGCCTGTCTGCATAACTCTTCTGTCGGCTCTGGGCGGTCAATAACCTCTGTATAACTTGCTGAATCTGCTCTGTCGTCTGTAGCACGATCTCTGTGCTACCCATCACTCTCTGTCCCACCTCTCCCCAGCAAATGGGGGTCCGACACCTCCTACCATACAACAGCTCAAAAGGTGGCATACCAATGCTCGAATGATGGCTGTTGTTGTAGGAAAACTCTGCTAAGGGTAAATATGCATCCCAGCTACCCCCGAAGTCTAACACACACGCTCGAAGCATGTCCTCCAGCGTCTGAATCGTCCACTCGCTCTGACCGTCTGTCTGGGATGGTATGCGGTACTAAAATGCAATTTAGTACCCAGCTCCTCATGAAATTTCTTCCAGAACCTGGAAGTGAAGCGCACATCACGGTCTGAAACAATCGAGATCGGTACCCCATGCCGAGATACCACCTCTCTCACATATATCTCCGCCAACTTCTCCGCTGAAGAACTCTCACTGATGGCAAGGAAGTGTGCACTCTTCGTTAACCTATCCACAATCACCCAAATTGCATCAACTCCCTTGGCAGTTCTCGGCAATTTGGTGATGAAGTCCATAGTGATTTGTTCCCACTTCCACTCAGGAATCTCCAATGGCTGTAACTTGCCATGCGGTCTCTGGTGCTCGGCCTTAACCCTACGGCAGGTCAAGCACCTCTCAACGAACCATGCGACGTCCCTCTTCATACAGGGCCACCAATACTCTTTCCTCAAATCCAAATACATCTTCGTAGCACTGGGATGGATCGAGAATTTTGATCTATGAGCCTCTTCCATCAAGGTAATACGTGCACCGCCCACGAACGGTACCCAAATCCGACCCTGAAACGTCATAAGCCCTCGACTATCCTTAACAAACTCTGAAATTAACCCCACAACCCGCTCTTTCTTCTGCATTTCTCGTCGCACAGCCTCTGCCTGTGCCCCACGAATAGCATCCAATACTGGAGTCATCACAGTCAGTCTCAAGCATACATCTCGCAATGGAGTGCTATCCGCCCTGCGGCTCAACGCGTCGGCTACCACATTAGCCTTGCCTGGGTGGTACAGGATCTCACAATCATAATCCTTGACCACATCCAACCACCTCCTCTGACGCATATTTAGGTTGGGCTGATCCATCAAATATTTCAAGCTCTTATGGTCCGTGTATATCGTACATCGAACCCCATACAGGTAGTGACGCCAAATCTTGAGAGCGAACACTACTGCCCCCAACTCTAAATCATGCGTGGGATATCTCGCCTCGTGAGGCTTCAGCTGCCTCGATGCATACGCTATCACATGGCCCCTCTGCATCAACACTGCAGCCAGTCCCGAAATCGATGCGTCGCAATATACCACAAAATCTTCCATCCCTTCTGGGAGAGTTAATACCGGGGCTTCGCACAACCTCTGGCGAAGTGTCTCAAAGGAGGTCTGCTGCTCGGGCCCCCATGAGAATGCAACACCCTTCCGGGTCAATCTGGTGAGCGACACTGCGATCTTGGAGAAATCCTTAATGAATCTCCGATAATACCCTGCCAACCCAAGGAAACTCCTGATCTCAGAGGGTGACTTCGGCACCTCCCAACTCATCACCGCCTCAACCTTGGCCGGATCGACCAATATCCCTTTCTGATTGACAACATGTCCTAGAAATTGGACCTCCCGCAGCCAGAAGTCACATTTGGAGAACTTTGCATAAAGCTTCTCCGACCTCAACACCTCGAGGACCTCCCTCAAATGCTCCTCATGCTGCTCTCTAGATCTAGAATACACCAGAATGTCGTCGATAAACACAATCACTGACCGATCCAACATCGGTCTGCATACCCTATTCATGAGATCCATGAACACAGCCGGGGCATTGGTGAGCCCGAAAGGCATCAACACAAACTCAAAATGCCCATATCGCGTCCTAAACGCTGTCTTCTGGACATCCCCATCCCGTACTCTCACCTGATGGCACCCTGACCTCAGATCGATCTTGGAAAACCAAGACGCTCCCTGCAACTGATCGAATAAATCATCGATCCTCGGTAACGGGTAATGGTTCTTGACCGTTAATTTGTTCAACTCCCGGTAATCAATACACATCCGGTGTGAACCGTCCTTCTTCTTGACGAACAGAATAGGTGCTCCCCACGGCGAGCTGCTCGGCCGAATGAATCCCTTCCCCAGCAACTCCTGGAGCTGCGAGGACAACTCTTGCATCTCTGGAGGTGCAAGACGATAAGGCACCTTAGCAATAGGCGCTGCCCCCGGAACTAGGTCGATACCAAACTCTACTTGCCTCACAGGAGGTACTCCCGGCAACTCCTCGGGGAAAACATCTGAAAACTCGTGCACCACGGGAACCTCCTCAACTGATTTCGGTCTCTCGGAAACCTCCCGCGTATCCATCACATACGCCACAAAACCCTTACAGCCCTGCTGTAGACACTGCCTCGCCCTAGCGGCCGAACAAAAAGCTGACCCCGAACGGGTACCTTCGCCGTACACCGAAAGAACGCCCCCACTATGGTCTCGTATAGTCACTAACTGACGCTCACAGTCGATGATAGCGCCGAATCGGCTCAACCAGTCCATGCCCACGATGACACAGACGTCACCCATCGCAATAGGAATCAGGTCAATCGGAAACCCAACCCCGAAAATCTCTAGCACACATCCCCGAAGAACCTCCGTGGCATAAATCGATTTCTCGTCAGCTATAGAAACTCTCAAAGGTCGACTCAAGGACTCACGATTAACGCTGATATGCTGACTAAAGGCTAAAGATACAAAGGACCTACTCGCACCCGAGTCAAATAACACTAAGGCAGGCACAGAGTTCACAAGAAAAGTACCTACGCATATAATAACATAAGCATAACATCTCGACATTAAAAATAAATACATGAGTTACAACATACCTGCCACAACATCGGGCGCAGCGCGGACCTCCTCCGCAGTCAGTTGAAAGGCTCTCCCACGAGCCCTCGGGGCCTCGACCTTCACCGGTCGAGTCTCAGTAGTCCTGGCAGTAGGTGCAGATCCCTGACGAAGCTGAGGGCACTCGGCCTTCCGATGGCCGGTCTGGTTGCAATGAAAGCAAACCGTAAATCCCTTGGGACACTCCCTAGCAATGTGCCCCTCCTTGCCACACTTGTAGCAAGCACCGGCTCGACACGCCCCATCGTGACCCTTGCCTCACTTTCCGCAAGTGCGGCTCTTCGAACCTCCCGTCCTCGAATCGGCGGACTTGATCCGCTTGGCTGCCGGCTGAGACTGAGCCGGCCGCCGGTCTGCCTGCTGAGACTCGGCCTCCTCCCTGGCCTGAGTCTCTAACTCGATCTCATGCTTCCTGGCATTCGCCTGAAGCTTAGTAAAAGTATGGTAAGTGGAGTTTGACACAAACTCCCAGATCTCCCTCCTCAGAACACCCAAGTACCGGCTCATCCGAGCCTGCTCTGTGGCCACCAGCTCGGGGCAAAACATCGCCCTCTCATGAAACTTCCGCGTGATCGCCGCCACCGAGTCAGTACCCTGCTTGAGGGTTAAGAACTCCTGAACCAATCGTTCCCGCTCCACCGGGGGAACGTACTCATCCCTGAACATGGTAGTGAACCCCTCCCATGTCACTGCCGCAGTCTCTGCCAAAGTGAAGTTCGCCGTCACGAACTTCCACCAGTCCTTCGCTCCCAGACGGAGCTGGTTCAAAGCGAACCGTACCCTCAGGTGCTCCGGGCATGAACAAGTGTAGAAGCACCCCTCTATATCTGCGATCCACCTCATCGCAGCAATCGGATCCTGCGTCCCATCGAACTCTGGTGGCTTCGTGTTGCTGAACTCTCGGAACAGCAACGAGTCACCCCCCTACTCAGTCTCAGTCAATGCGGCGTACCGCTCATCGAGTATCCCTTTCTACTCGTCGAGTATCCCTCTTGGCTCGACGAGATCCTCGTGGAAGAATCGCGGGGCCACCCCGACTCCACTCGCCGAGTCTGAAGAACAGCTCGACGAGTTCCAGACAATCTCCAAGCTACTCGCCGAGTCTGTTCATCGGACTCGGCGAGTCCATGCCATGCAGTCGATCGAACTGCTTCCTGAGATAAGTTTTGTCCCGAAATACACAAGCATGGGACCTTCTGGACCTCTAAAGGTCCTAAGACAGGGTTATAGTCGTTTGGGTAACAATATACTAATCCATCTAATCACCAATTGGGTTCCATAAACCCTAAATTCATGCACACATCAACAATACAGAAAGAATCCGAAATATTACCTGAATATCGCACTCTCTGTGTCCCCAAACCGCAGAACTCGAATCCCTTGCTGTTCCTTTAGCCAAAACTCTTCTCCTCCTTGCACAACAACTCTTCTATAATCAACAATGGCCTATAATCCTTGCTCCAGGTGCACACAATCGATTTAGGGTTCTTCTCAGAAGGCTAAAATGAACAATGACGGCCAATGAGCCCTTTTTATACGTCCCAAACCTGAACGGTTAGGGTTTCCGCTAAACAGCGTCGATTCGCCGAGTCCATATCTGGACTCGTCGAGTCCAGTCGCGATCCCGCGACCAAGTCTGCGATCCTACTCGGCGAGTCTAGGCTCCAACTCGCCGAGTCCCCTCTTAAATCACCCAAAAACATAATTTAATAATACCTGAGATTCCGGGCTGTTACATAAACATACAATCATATAACAATACGCATCCAATCAAACCGATCTAGCAGATCACATAACATAACATCATCCTAACCAGGATACCGACCTAACCGGTCACTAGCATAACATCATCCTATATACCAGGATACCGACCTTAACCAGGTCTCTAACATATACCATCCTAACTACCAGGATGCAAACATAGCAAAGCAATAACATAACAATGATATCCGGATTACGATCCGATAAAGGGTCGGCCTTGGTGCCTTAGACCCTGTTGATATAGTGATGATAACTCACCTCCCAACTGCCGACTGAAGAGATAAGATCATGTTGCTCCAACCTCCTGACACGAACTTCACCACTAATCAAAAACCAAGATACTGAACTCAATAAATACTAAAATACCCCTGGAAGATAACTGGTCAACACAAGACTATCTCTACTCGCCAAGTCACTCCGCTGACTCGTCGAGTCCCTATGTTCTGGAACTCCCATAGCACGACTCAACTAGCCGAGTCGCCCCAAGACTCGCCGAGTTCCACAACTCTGAGTCTAATCGCACTCAACTCACTGAGTCATCCCTTGACTCACCGATTCACAGCTCAACCAGGAAAGGTTAGGACCTCACGACCAAACTCGCTGAGTCCAAGAACAGACTCGCCGAGTCCAAGGCTATCTTCAACCAACTCGCCGAGTTGTTCTTCTAACTCGTCGAGTTGCTGCCTATCTTCATATAACTCGCCGAGTGCACCCATGTGACTCACCGAGTACCACTAGATCTTAACCCATACAGAGGTTTTCCAAGCCATGCAGGGTCTCCAATCCACAGATCTACTCTTATACAAGCCATTCCTCATGTAATGTTGCAAACTTTACGTGAATCCAAAGAGATCTAAGCATAAAACACTCTTAAGCTAGGGCTTGGGACAAGAAGGCTTCACCAACAATTCAAAGATAGGAACTTTATGCTCTTTTGGATCATCACTACTCTAGATCTGAGGTAGCAACCTCAGATCCAACCTCCAAACTCAAGATAGCACTAGATATACTCCCAAAAATCCCACAAATGATAGATCTAGATGGATAACAGCTCAAGCAACAAATCATTACCTCAAAAGAAGACTCTAACAGAAGAAAAAGCCAAAAACTTGAAAAGCCCCTTGCTCCAAGCCTCTTAATCTTCAAAGATCTCCTCAAAAAACACTCCTTCAAGATCTAAATGCTCTCTAATTCTCTCACAAATGAATATTAGGGTTTCTGGACTTCAAGGGAGAGCAAAGAGGCTGGGGAGAGGGTATTATGTTCTTTATATAGGGCTCAACCCCCGAGATTATGGTTTTCTCCATACAACACCAACTTGTCGAGTCTAGCCACGGACTCGCTGAGTTGGCCACTTAACACGTGACCAGAATCGCGACCCTACTCGCCGAGTCTACCCACGGACTCGCCGAGTTGTTCATCCACATTTTCAATTTGAACCCTGAACTTGCACTCTTGAACTTGGGATGTTACATTATGCTCTCGCGCCACTACCTGTAATACAAGAAAATTGAGTGGGTCAGGCTTGGGAGCCTGATGAGCATATAGGGTTTTCAACCCACGATAAATAATTATATTTAATTTCACCAACCAACAATAACCTGATTACCCAATCCCGTTATCCCCACTTTACGTCCCTAAAACAACATCTATCTCAAGAGACCTAATCTAGGATTTTTCATCGGGACAGACATTACTGCAAAGGGGTTTCCTCAACAGTAGATGTCCTAAAGGTAACCATGAGGGGGATAGGGTACACCGGTGAACACATCGTTCACAACTCCTACAGGTTATGAGCCTGCTAGCGTTCCACAGGACTGTCTAGAAAGAGTCTGTGGTCGTTATCCACACTCCGCTGAATAACTAGATCAACAACAACAACATCGAGGCCTCTCATCTGTTTATCACACATCAACTATCTACCCATGTTCTACCCAACATATTAGTAGATAAAAATATATATTTTTATACATAGTTTAAAATTTGTATAGCATTCTCATTCAATACATATTCCAATCAACAGATGAGACACATACACATAACACGTATTTCATAGAGAATAAATCATATCTATGAGATAGAAGAAAGTGAATATACATTCACACATATAACAACAAAATATACACATAACACGTATTTTGTATAAAATACTTCATAATTATGCGTTAGAAGAAAGTAGCTACACACTCACTTGATCAGAATATGATCGGACAACACTACGGCTCTAAGAGTAGTATTCTTCGGTTAAACTGGGTTCACTTCACTCACCGGGCTTCTTACGGACAGAGCTTCGGCACGGAAACTCTTTTCTTCGCGGGATCTTCGAGCTTCGGGACTTGCTTCGGGTCTCGGGATGATACCGGGGCTTCGAGGGTACTTCTTTGCACGTAAATCGAGGTAATATGAGTGAGAGGAGATAATTTGAGCAACCAAACTCGGCTGGCCCTTCAAATCTATTTATAGGGAAAATTCTCCCTTTGTCACGTCGTGGTACGGTTTACCACGTCGTGTGGGCTGGGTCGTCACTGAATGCGTCATTGCAAGTGGGTCTGATAGACTCCAGAGCTCCTACCACGTCGTGGTGGCTGACAGTTTTGGGGTTTCGCGCCCCGAACTTCAAAAATTCATAACTTTCGCATACAAACTCCGTTTTTGACGTTCTTTATATCGACGCGTAGGTGAGAATACGCTCTACAACTCTCGTTTAGACTCCGTTGGCTAATTTTTATTTTATTTTTAATATATTATAAATAAATTTCTTTTATATTATTTTTAGTAGGCCGGGACAGGAAAACTTCGTTATAAATTCATAACTTCTTCATCTGACGTCCGCTTTCGTCTATCTTTTTATCGTTTCACTACTATTAACGAGATCTTCGATTCTCGTTTAGATTGTTTCGGCTAAAAATCACTCGGTCTCAAATCGAGGATTCGGGCTGCATACTGCTAAGTCGAAACTTCGGAAAAATCAGAACTTCCTCATACGAAGTCAGATTTCGGCGTTCTTTTTATGCACGCTCTCGGTTTAACGAACTCTATGACTTTCGCTTAGATTACTAGGGCTAAATATCATTTTATTTTAATTTCGTATTTTACGTCATTCAGTGTTGTGCCGGTTCTGTAGCGAAACTTCGACAGGTGATAACTTCTTCGTTATAACTCGGATTTCAGCATTCTTTATATATTCGGAAACCTAGTCACGACCACTACCACATCCTTCATAGATATCGAGATTATCTAACATTTTATTTTGACGCTTATTTTCATACTTAATTCAATTAAGTCACACAGTTAAGCACAAAACACATAATACTCAAATAATACACTTATATTATTTCAAAACGGGTTACAAATGTTAACCTAGACTATTATATCAACATTAATGTCAAGCCCATAAACACATGCGTTACTTAAAATAAACTGACAAAATAGAGAAGTTAACAAGGAAGTACATTAAAGACATAGTACGATTGCATGGTGTGCCAATATCTATTATCTCTAACCGAGATAGTAGATTTACCTCGTGGTTTTTCCAATCACTTCAAAAATCCTTAGGAACCAGTCTTAACATGAGTACAGCATACCATCCTCAGACTGATGGGCAAAGCAAGAGCACAATACAAACGCTGGAAGACATGTTAAATGATTGTGTGATAGATTTTGGTAAAGCTTGGGATACCCATTTGCCACTAGTTGAATTCTCCTACAGTAATAACTATCACACTAGCATCAAAGTTGCACCTTTTGAAGCTCTCTATGGTCGTAAGTACAGATCTCCTTTGTGTTGGGATGAAGTGGGTGATACGCAACTAGCCAAGAACCAAGTAACCGATAGTACACTAATCGGTCCCGAGATCATTCGAGAAACCACAGAAAAGATTGTACAAATCCGGGAACGATTGAAAGATTCTAGAGACAGAAAAAAAAGAGTTATGCGGACAAACGACGAAAACCCTTGGAATTTCAGGTTGGTGACCGCGTCTTGTTAAAGGTCTCACACTGGAAAGGAATGATACATTTGGGCAAACGTGGAAAATTGAATCCGAGATACATTGGACCAATTGAGATTCTTGCTGTAATTGGTCCGATTGCTTATAAACTCAAACCACTGCATGAACTTAGTAACATTCATCCCATTTTTCACGTCTCAATAAGTGTCTTTCTGATGAGACTCTTGTAATTCCACTCGACGAAATTGAGTTAAACGAGAGTCTGCACTTTGTAGAAGAACCAATGGAAGTAATGGATATGGAAATCAAAAGAACAAAACAAAGTTGTATACCAACAGTGAAGGTTCGCTGGAATGCCAAGCGGGGACCTGAATTCACTTGGGAACGGGAAGATCAAATGAAACAAAAGTATCCACATATTTTCCCTAGTTCATGAATACCACTTTAGAAACAATTTCAGGACGAAATTCCCTCTAACGGGGGGATAATGTAACAACCCGTTATTTCAGATCAATATAAGTCTAAACTATAATAGTATGCAAGTGATTTAACATCATAACAATAATACAATAATAACTTTAGATACCAAGAATACATACTTGTATATATATACAACTTATATTACAAAAGGGATAACAAACATATTGTTGTGATGTTAAGTCATCATAACAATAAGGTGTTATAAGTCAACATAAGTCAAAAGGTGAAATTAAAATCCATATTTTACACCTTATATACATGAATTCAGTCTTGAGAATCTTGGAAACAAAGAGATTTCGGTCATAAACATCTAGAAACAAAGAAAATTCGGTTTTGAGCATCTTTGAAACAAACTTTATGAATTTGGTTTTCACATTCACTTTATGACCGAAATCACCAAATTTAAATACATAAGGACCGAAATCACATAGTTAATACACATAAGGACCGAAATCTATTAATTTCTTGGCCGAAAACTACAATGGTAATCAATTTGACACACTTTTCTAAGCTTACAACCGCCTTACTTTTTCCTTCATACTTAATATACCATATTAACATTTTAATTCATTTCACACACATCCAGTACACGAAAACTTTCCCTATTCTCTCAAGTATCAAAACAATCTTTCACATCTGCAAGCAGTTACCCAGAAACCTTCAAACCTTCAAACTTTCATAAAGAACTTCTTTACAATTAGTAAGTGATCTATACAAACTAGTGTTAATTATCATGTTAATATTATTAGCTATCTAATTTATGCATATAATTATGTGTAAAATATAATTAGATACGGTTAATTACACGTATTCTATCCCGAGAATCATTGCAACCACACCGTACCTAACCAAGAACACGTAACCAATGTGAGTTCGTACTCCTACGTTTTCATAAATTTTCACAGTTTTAGGGGGGGGGGGGGATACAAGTGTAACACAATAAAATTTGTGTTAATATCTAAATGTTTTCAATATTTTATTAACTGTTTCCGTCGTTAAAAATATATATTTATATATGTATAAATTATATAATTTCGGTTCAATAGGCTTATAATTGATAATTTGACTCCATTTCCTGTTCCTTGTTTGGTTGTGGGCTTGGGGTTGAATTATTTATTCGACTGTCTATTTAATCATAATTATATAAATATTATATTTTTATAAATATAAAATGATTTCAAATTTGTTAAACAAAAATATAATTTTTGCAAATTGTTTTAGTACCATTTGGACGTAAATATTGAATTTCAAGGAAAAATCATATTACAGATTTTATAAATTAGTCAAAGGTTTTCATTTCAGTAAAACACAAGCATATAAATTATAATATGTATAGTTTATGAAACTTACATATTGTTTCCAAAGTTCAGATTACAAAAGGGATAACAAACATATAAACTATAATATGTATAGTTTATGGATCATATGCACTATTTTACATATTCAGAATATATTACGGTAAACAAACATATAAACTATATTGAATATAGTTTATAAGATATACTTACAGTTTAGTCATTTCAAAGTAACTTTTCATTATTCTACGCGTACTCATAATATAACATTTCTGAGACACACTTCAAGTACTTATCTAAGTACCAACCAAGTCCTGAAATTATAACTAGAGTCTCCTGGAGGGAGAGCGTGACACTTGTGTATAGATCTATACGAGACTGACAATCTCGCACCTTAATTGTTCGCTACAGTTAGGCCGACAGGCTTGGGGTGACAAATGTCATACCGATAGCAACGCCTGAAGAACGTCGTGTTCAGGTCATCTTAGTTCATCAAGCATGGTTATAATAAATCATAAGTTGGTATTGAACAAAATGATTAGTGTATGAATAAGTAAACAACTTCACATAGTTTTATTTAATAATAAAACTATAACATAGTATGTTACAAGTAAAGTTAGTAAAACTAAACAATTACAAATACACGATTTTCATAACAGGTACAATTACAGATTTCTACTTCAGTATAGAGAAAACATACTTTCCATGGTTTTAAGTGAACTAAATTACATTTTACTACTTCAAAGTACAATAACATTCACACGTTTTTGCTTATAACATATTACGAAAAAAAATATAGGATTTTCTGGGAAAACATATTTACATTATCAAGGAACAGAAAACATATTTCAGTTACAAACCTGCTTATGAACTCACCAACTTAATTGTTGACACTCTTTTTTAAAACTACTTGTATTATCAGAAAACCAGTAAACAGGTATCCACAAGTTTTGAGAAGACGGAGCTTCATAGACTCATGTCTTTTGCTTTTGCATTACATTTTGGTGTCAATATACAATGATTTGAACACATATGTAAAAACTTACACTTTATCAATACATGGTTGTTGTTCTTTGATTACTATTATGCAATTGTTGTAATACCGTACATGACGTCCTTCGCCCCCGAACGTTTCCGTCGTTCCGGTTTGGGGGTGTGACAGGTTCCCATGATATACATCGTACATTACATTCTTTAAACCGCTATAATGTTATGATTTATAATATGTTTTCTTATAATGTGCTTGATAATGATAATATGCAATTTTTGATTATTTAGGGCTTTAATTTTATGAAATATATGTTTGTAAATAAAACTATATTAAAAGTGTCACCCTTTTGCATCCCACTAGGCTTTCTAGTCTGAAGTTGTATTTTGACGTCTCTCAAACAAGTGAGCCACAAAGCTTATTTGAAGCTACAAAAGCAAAGGAGCAACGTTCATTGGCTAATTATGAGTCAATTTACAAGAAAATGCATTAACATTCACAAAGAAAAAAGAAATCATGCATCCATGTTTAATCACTTCCTAGGTACCACAACAGAGTTTAGGGTGGAGGGAGTGTCATATTTCCATCCCTACATCCCTCTATCCACATTAACGTCATACCAGTCTTACTATTAATGATTGTGATCGACTCTTTCACGAGCCTTCATCACATCTACCAGACCTACTTTCTTTCACCCTTTTAACTTTTCACGTCGTATCAGTGAAAGACCCTTTCAAAATATTGAAATTGGCTAAATAGAGTTTTTGAAAGATGTTTGGTGAAAGACCCTTTCATGAGCCTTTATCACATCTATCAAACATACTTCCTTTCACTCTTTCAACTTTTCACGTCATATCGGTGACACTTCATTTCCTCGCCAACCTTTCACAATATATTTTACAAGGAAAATACTCATCTTTCAAACTTGTCAAGGAAATACCCACCGGTCTTCCTAACATGAGAAACACCCCTTCACGAGCTTTCATCGCCAAGCCATTGGAATTTGGGCATCCCACATAGGAGGGCATTATGTTGATGTGCGAGGCTTGATGCCACATCAACATCACGTGCCTATGAAAAGCTAGTAGCCCTTGTGGCCTAAGGCTATCTGGTATGGTCTTCACGACCATAACCTCCTTCCACATCCACGTGACCACCACAACTCTTCACATTGATTATGGGATGGCGTGCACCAGAGAAGGTCGTAGTCAAAGAGAGAAAGAAGACAGAGAAGGAGAAAGAAGGCAGAGAGAAAGAGTCGTGGTCAAATGTGACAGTAACCACAATCCTCCATGTCAACGAAGAACCATAGACGATCGGGATAGTGTTCATTTCTGTTGTCCATTCACATAGACTACAAGGAGCTTTGTGGCTAATATTAATGGTTGGTTTTCCTATGGAAATTTATAATTGATATTTTCACATTTTGTAAAAAAACATATATTATATGTTTTTATCTACTTTCCTTCGACATATACATCCACTATGTTATTCCTTCTGGAAATTATGTTCACCCTACACGATGACCGATTATATGTAGTCCTGCAATAACATTTTACTTTAATTAAATGCGATACGACTTGTATTTTGAAATAGTCTTTATATAAATTATATCTTGAAAGCTGAAGCATAATTCAAATAAATTCCTCAAAATATCACAAGTATGAAGCATAATTTAAATAAATTCCTCAAAATATCACAAGTAAGCAGATAATAATAAAAATTGCATCAAATTCGACTAACTAATTTTAAAATAGTATTTAAATCATATATGTCGGACGAAGGATCGGAATCTTAAAATATTATGTTTTTTTATTAAGTTATTGTAATATTTAAATAATTAATTATGTGAAGCCAAAAGGCCAAAAAGGACGGAAGGTGGAAAGAATCTAGAAATGTGAATTGATAGGTGATATATATGTATTTGTATATGTGTGTATATGTCTCTCTCTCTCTCTCTCTCTCTCTCTCTCTATATCTATCTATCTTTCTTGGAAAGCTTTTGCTCAAAACCCAGAAACACATTTATAAATTCTTTTTACAGATTTGCTGGCCAAATGGGCAAAGAAATTAATGATGGAATCAAAGCAATCTATATCTATATGTGTCCAGAGACCACATGTTGACAAACTTGTGAGTTCATTTCTAGAGAGAGAAAGATAGTCTAGAGATCTATCTATCTTATCTCATATCACTCTCTTTCTCGTATCTCTTTGATCAGAAAAAAGTGGCCCAGCGGATCCGAGATTTCCCCTTTTTATTTTCTTTTTTCTCTTGTGATCATCGTTTCTGTGGTTGATTAATTTATTCCAACTCACCAGACACCTAAATTCTCCGATTTCTTTAATCTCTTCGTTAATTCTGTAAGAGATTGTGCTCCACATAGCATAATTTGAAGTCCTTCTGAAGAAGAATCAACGGCGTCAGGTAGTTTCTGTGTAATTACTTTTTTATTTCATTTGTCTTCGTAATTTACTATTTATTTTAAATATTAACTAGCTCTGGATTTCGTTGATAGTTTGATTTAGGTTATACTTTGCACTGTTAATCTCGATTCGTTCATTAATTGTTCTTCGAATCTAGACCTTGCGATTTTAGAGCTGCTTTTCCTCAAAAATCTTCATGGTTGTTTTTCACTGGTGTGTAAAACATTGTGCTAAAACTCAAATCAAATCTGTTCACTTTAGATCGATGATGGAATCTAGGGTAATAATTGAACACACTTGTTTCCAATTGCCTTATTTAAGAAAATTGTTTGGTGGGTGAAATCTCAAAGTCACTTTACTTTCATCAATAATTGGGAAAATTCTATCCTCATATGTTTGTTTGGTAAGATATTTCTATGCTGATTGGTCTTATCTTTAAGTTTCTAAACGAGGATCATTTATAACATCTTTATCATCGTCTAGACTGCTGAATTGACTTGTGTTTGACTTGTTTTACAATATTAAAATAATCAATTTGTCCGATTTCATATCTAAAAAAACCATTATCAAATATCAATCGTTTCTTAATAGTTACTTGATTTCACTGCAGAAATGGCAACCAAAGTCCAATCCAAGACATATTTTCCAGGTTCCATGATGGATCTTAACAATGGTTTCTGCAACAGTATGTGGGACCCATATCATGATGATAGAGCCTCTGCCTCTGAAAAGAGCCAGTGTTACAACTCCTTTATGATGATGCAAGCCATGGATGGATACTCTGGATATGCTAAAGAACAAATGAGACAAACTATTTTGAAACAAGATTCGATCTTCAGGCATCAGGTCTGTTATAACTTTTGAGATTTTCTTGAAAACAACAGTTTTGTTACCTTTTCATCTTACTGATGATGTGAGTTTCTAAAATGTTATTCAGCTTGAAGAACTTCATCGCCTGTATAAAAGACAGAGAGACTTGATGAGTGAACTCACCATGAAAGAACATTGCAATTTTTCAATGCCATTAAAGGATTACACACCTCTGAATTCAAAATCCAGCACCAATCAAAGAAGAGTGATTGATCTAGAACTACCTGCTGATGTATATGAAGATAATGAAGGGAAACCACAATTTCAAAAAAATGTTCATAAATTGGCTGATCTTAATGAACCAATCCACATGGAGGAAGCACCAAATTCAAATTCAGAACTTTGGTATTTATCAAAGGTTTCTCAACAAAGGGAAATCTTTGATAAAAAGGAGCTAAGTTACAACAATGGTACTTTGCAAGGTGACCCAAAGAAACCCGTCGAACATTTATCTAAAAAAAGAACAATATTTGGTGTTGAACTCTGTGAAAGAAGCAATACACCAGTTGATTCTTCACAAAACCTTGAAAAAAAACTGCCTCCATGGCTTATGATGAAGCCAAATTTATGCAATGAACAACCCAAAGGGAAAGAAACAACAATTTATCAAATGAACATGGATTCTTTACAGCATCATTCCCATCAGTTCTTCAAGAAATCCGAGATCACAAAACTTCAAACTGATAATCATCACCAAAGCATCACAAAAATTCTTGGGGTCTCCATTGTCAACTGTTCTCAATCTCATGATCAAAATGCATTGAAAGAGAATGGTAAAAATAACTTGAGGGATCACATTGATTTAAATTTGTCTTTTGATGAAGAAGAGGCACCTTCATCAACACCATACATTCCAGAATCTGTTGTAAAAATTGCTACAATGGAGATTGATTTGGAAGCACCTGCAACTCTTGAATCTGAAACAGACACACCTTCAACAGATGAAGTTTTCATGGATGCTGATGAAGATCTTGTTAAAGTTGCAGCTGAGGCTATGATGTCCATGTCATCATCCGAACCACCACCACCACCGGAGGCGGCCGACACTTTGCTCCGGTGGTTCGCGGAGGTGATTGCATCTGGCAACAAGAAGGATCCAGAAGAATTGGATAATGATAAAGAGTTTATTATTCCTGAAGGTATGGATTACTTGGAATACATGACATTAAAGATTAAAGAAACAAAAGAAGAGTATATTTGCTATAAACCGATTGAAGAAGATGATGTTTCATTATTACGAAAAAGGACAACAAGAAAGGGACAAGGGAAGAGGGGTAGACAAAGGAAAGATTTTCAGAGGGATGTTTTACCAGGGATTGTTTCTTTATCAAGGCGTGAAGTGACTGAAGATATTCAGACATTTGAAGAGGCGTTTACAGGTATTGGTGTTTCTTGGCAGTCTAAGAGGAAAGTTTCTGGAAAGAATGGGAGGGGGAGGCGGCGGTTGGTGGCTTCAGACCCATCTTCTCAGACACCGCCACCGCCACCACCACCACCATCGCCGCCGGTGGAGGTGGTTGAGCAGAGTGTTTGTAGGGAGGAGAAAAGTCTTAGCGGGTGGGGGAAAAGGACAAGACGTTTGCCAAGACAGAGGTGTCAAAATAATGGTGGTAATCATCAGTCTCTTGCTTTGAAGTGTTGAGTATGAGTAGATCATTTTGTTTTGTTGTACATAAAATTATATACAGTAGACTTGTTGAATTGTGTCTCCTGTACAACGACTGATGAAATTTGTCATCAAGAAAGGTGGGTAATTTGGTAATTTGGTAAGGTAAACAGCATTTTGTTTTATGAGTTTGATATAAAAACGGAAGGACATTGTTTGATTATTGATGTGGGTTAATGGCAAAAAAGATAAGTGGATGAGTTTATAATGATCAATGATTGATTAATGTTAAGTTTGATAAAAGATTTGGAGAATGAAGGTTGAAGACAAAAGCTTGAAAGAGGAAAATTGATAGTGATACTAATAGACAACTATAGTAAGGATGTATTACAATATTTATAAGTAACCTGCATAAACATTTTTCTTTCTTTTCCCAAAAGCAAGAGCACTTGTTTTTAGCTTTTCTAAAAGCCATTATGCTCATATTTTTCAAGAAATGCTTATATTTGCAAAAAATAAAATAAAATAACATTTGAAATAAAACAATACGTGGTTTTTGGTATTTGGAGTTTCTTGGTGGATTGAAGTTTACTTTGTATAGAGAAAGAGGCATGGCTGGTTGTCACTACATGAATTTTGGACACATTTCCTATAAGGACAGTTTTTTTTTAGCGTTTATCCTTTACCCAATACGTATTAACCTTAAACATGAAACATTTTTTCCTTTTTAATCTGTAGTTTAAGGTATTTTTGTTTGATTCAGTTTTTGTTCACTAACAGAATGTAAGTCATGTCCATCTAGAAAGGAGTTGAGTATACTTGTGAAAATCCAAAAGAGAGAAGTTTGTGATAACTCAATAAATATATAAAAGTTTGTGATCTCGGTTTCAGTTGATGCAACTTTGTTGAAAATTACCCCTGCATCCATAAAATGATTTTGGAGGGAAAAACTTAGGTTAAAACCATACGGTGTGCATCATACTGCATACTGCGGTAAGATGTAGTATGCGGTAAACACCGCACCGAACCCCAAAAATGAAAATTTGGTATCAGGTAAGTGAGGTATGGTTTTGCTGTATCCTTTTTTTTGTAATTATTATTAAATCATATATATATATATATATATATATATATATATATATATATATATTAAAAAATTATAAAAAATATATCAAAATTTATGGTTTTAATTCCTTACAAATAAAGTATAATATTTACATATATTTAACATTAAATAAAAGTGTGGTAAGATCTTATATTACACCCATCAGTTTTGTAAGACGAGACAAAAAATGACTTTGGATTCAAACTTGTGCCTCATATAAAGAGGTATCGCAAGTTACCATTACACATTACTACACATTACACTAGCGTTGTTTCATATGCCTTCTTATATTTTTTAAAGTGAAATTATCAATGATAGGCTTTAGGAAAAATCGCAGCTCATTAAGAACACATCGCAATCCAAATCCAATATACAAAAATCACAGCCATCTGCGATTTGGTTGACTAAATAGGTCATTTCTTAATTTCTTTTGGGTTGTTTCTTAGAAAATGATTAAGAAAATTGGTTATGTTTGTCGTTTTCTTTTATAACTAGACTGTTAATATTAATATTAATTAAAAATAAAACATATCAACTATATATCTATATCCCTGACCTTTTTTCAAATAAAACCATAATTTTAAAATAGACGCTTGTAAGTTTACAAGGGACAGTTTTGATGGAGTTCTGAAACCCTCCGCGGGGACTGTTCGCTCGCAGAAACACTAAAAAGACAAAAAGAAAATGCATGATTTCACTTCTACGGTTTGTCTAATCAATCATATTGACACTGAATTCAGAAATTTTCTGTAATTATGTATCCAATCTCAGTTGGAATCACAATTAAGAAAATCAGCCCTTTGTTTCCTATCAATTTTCGCTCTCTTTTTTTCTCCAACTCAAGTGCAAAAAATGTACCTTCAGACTCCTCAATTCTTGCAGAAAAGTTGGTTTCTTCATTAGAGAGGTGTGGCGATGTTAATTCTTTGAGAAGGCTTCACGCTTGCATTTTAGTTCAAGGTCTCGAAACCAACACTTTTTTGGGTTCAAAGCTTCAAAATACCTATGCTTTTTTCGGTCTATTGACTGAATCCAGATCGGTGTTTAGTAGAATCAATAACAATAATCTTTCTCTTTGGGATTCAGTTATTATTGGGCATTATAAAGCCGGTCAATTTGATGAAGTTCTTAGGGTTTATTTAGATTTAAGGCAAAGAAAAATCGGTATACATGGTTCAGCATTTACATTTACTCTAAAAAGTTGCATCCACTTGGGTAGACCGGAATTGGGAAAAGCAATTCATGTTGATATTATAAAGTTCGGGTTAAATACAAATCGATTTGTAGGTTCCTCTTTGATTGGCTTTTATTCAATGTACAGAGACATGGCAGACGCATGTAAGGTGTTCGATGAAATCACTGAGAGAGATCTTGTTGCTTATACATCTTTGATAACCGGATACACTCAAACCAATGATCATCGTGCTTGTGAAGCCTTTGCTATTGTTCAGCATATGCAGACTGAAAACCTGGAACCAAACCGAGTCACTTTAGTGAGTTTGCTACAAGCAGCAGCACATTTACAGTTGCTGAATCATGGCGAGTTGATCCATGCCTATGCAAAGAGAAGAGGAATCGGTTGTGTTGATGAAGCTTTTCAAACAAGTCTTATGGACATGTATATAAAGTGCGGGGCACCAAATAAGGCCACCACTGTTTTTCATACAATGAGCATAAAGACAACTTCTTGTTGGAATGTCCTAATTGCTGGTCATCTGAAGTCATCACAACCTTTTGAAGCCTTGAATTTTTTCTCTCTCATGGCACAAAAAGGTCACAGATTTGATTTAATTACTTTAGCAAATGGGATTATAAGTTGTGCAAATTTGGGCTTATTACTGGTGGGTAAGAGCATCCATAGTTATATGTTTAGAAACAGAGTTCATCTTGATGTTGTTGCCAATACAGCTCTAGTTGACATGTACTCAAAATGTGAAAACTGTATCAATGCTAGGAAAATTTTTGATACCATGAAGGACAAAGATGTCATTTCCTTTAACGTGATGATTGATGGTTATCTGCAAAATGGGCATGCTTGTGAAGCCATAGAAGCATTCCACAACATGAGAACGTTAGGTTTGACTGAAAATGAAGCTACCATTTTGACTGTAGTTTCTGCATTTTCTGATCTGAATGATATAAGACAAGGTAGAAGCATCCATGGATATGTGATTACACATGGGTTTGAGTCAAAAACTGATATTGCTAATCAAGTTTTGTACTTGTATGTAAAATGTGGTTATATACAGTATGCTAGGCAGATCTTTGATCGAATAAAACACAAGGACTTGGTTTCTTGGACATCAATGATGATGGGTTATGAGAATCTTGGCCATGTTTATAAAGTGATAAACTTGTTTCAAGAAATGCAATCGGAAAAACAACTTACCCCTGATTCGATTACTTTAACTTGTTTGCTTCAAGCCTTTTCACAACTTGGGTGTTTGACCCAAGTCAAAGAGATTCACTGTCACGTGATTCGAGCATCAATGGATAACCAGATAACCATCATGAACTCCCTTCTAACTACCTATAGCAAATGTGGAATGTATAAAATTTCTAGGGTTTTGTTTCGGAAGATGAGGACAAGATGTTTAGCTTCTTGGAACACAATGATAGCAGCATCAGGGATGCATGGGGACTGTGTTGGAGCACTTGCATTGATTGAAGAAATGAAGAAAGAAAAGATTGTTCCTGATGATGTCACCTTTATGTCAGCACTATCTTCGTGTAGCCATTCTGGTTTTGTAGAAGGGGGTTTGAATCTTTTTAGGGTTATGAAAGAGGAATATAGGATTGTTCCAAGAGAGGAGCATTATGGTTGTATGGTTGACTTGCTAGGGAGAGCTGGTCAACTTGATGAAGCGTTTGACTTCTTGAAATGTGTTCCACATACACAAAGTGGTTCGGCTCTTAGAGCACTTGTTGCTGCTTGTAGGGTTCATGGGAACAATGAAATGGGAGAGAGTTTGGGTAGGTGGTTGTTGGATTTTGACCCTGAAAATTCAAGTTCTTATGGATTGGTTTCAAACATGTTTGCAGAAAGCCAAAAATGGGATGAGGTTGCACGTGTAAGAGAGAGTGCTAAGCAGAGAGGGTTGAAGATGACTAGTGGTTATAGTATGATAGAAATAGACACGTAATGTGGAAAATGAAATTATAGGCTGAACAAATTTTCTAGGGTTATTTTCAATGATAAGAATGAGGAGGACATTCATTTATGTATTTTGTACAGGGAGGAGATCAAGATGAACTCAATGTCACACATTGTTTCACCTTTTAGTGTGGGACATAAATTTGCAATTTTTTTTTTATTTTTGTCTTATTGACATGACATGTTAGACAATGCAATTTACGTAGTAGCCCGAAGGCCAGCTAGAATATAATACAATAAAAATGAAAAAACTTGTTACTTTTACAAAAACAAAATACATACAAATTGAAAACCTATTCTAGCAATAATCACAAACCGACACAAAAAAGTGCCAATTAATAGAAAATAACCCAAAATAAGCAACCAACACAATCCACAAGGTCTAAATGGCTCAAATGGCAAGGCACTTACAATCACAACAATGCAAGAAACGTTTTAATGGTTTGTTTATAAACTCACGCATAAGAACTTTATACAACTAATAATACTTGACAAGAAAACTTTAATAATTAAAATCAACAATGTTTAATCATTTTGGAAATTTTAGTTTTTTACAAATTCATCAAATTCATGGGTTTGACAAACAATCAAAATTTTCAAAAAGGTAATTTAAAGATATCAAATTTGATTCTGATACCAATATTAGAAATTGTAGGAATCTTAAACTAATATACATAGAAACCAAACACATAACGGGAATAAATTTAATAATATTCATTTCTCAAAAGAGTAGATCACTTTGTATCAAATAAATTAACTTAATCACAACCATAGTGTGTTCATAGCAAATTTCTCAACTTGATTTTATAATGCCTTTGGTGTAAAAACTTTGTGATCAAAAGCATGACCACCTCCATCGGTAATCACACGAGCAAGACATGAATGACTATTAGACCTTTCTTCAACCCAAACAATTTTCTTCTCCCTGTCTTCTTCCTTGAAAAACCACGACCAAAAGGAGAGAGAGAGGCCTTCGAAGCTATAGACTACGGTTAGAGAAGGAGGAGGCACGATTAAGGGAAGATTAAGGTTTCCCTGATCCTTATCATAATCTATAAAAGCTTTTATATATATATATATATATATATATATATATATATATATATATATATATATATATATATATATATATATATATATATATATATATATATATATATATATATATATATATATATATATATATATATATATATATATATATATATATAGGGATTCATGATGCACATTGAACAAATGGAGCACCCGACTTACTAACGTACCTCATAGTATGAGGTTTTGAGCAACCGCTTAGTCAAAAACCTTTATTACTCTATTGGAAATTCAACATTGGCAAGAAGCTTGAAGTTACCGATGTGTGATTTAGATTTCAAGAAATGCATGGCTCATGGACATAATAATGGTGGTCATACTTTTTATGTACAATAACTATTATGAGGAAGATATATTGGGTTTGATTTCAGAAATGATGCAATTAATTTGATTTGTGATTAAAAGGATGAGGAAGATGATGATAGTGAATATGAAAAATATGAGGGTGATGGTTTCTTTGATGATTGCCCAATGGAAGATGATGATAGTGAGTATGAAAAGGGTGAGGATGATGGTTTGTTTTAGGGTTGTCAAAATTGTATCACGGAAAACCAACCAACATGTTACCAACCGAACTAAGAAAGTTGGTAGCCAATATATTTAGTAGTCAACATGTTTGGTTGGTAGTACCGTACCAATTAAACAATTTTGGTACGGTAATTGTACAAAAGTTTAAATACCATGTTGGGTAATTGTACAATTTTGGTTGGTAAACTCCGGCTGTAAACCCTTCAAAGGTCGTAAACCTTCAACAGATTTGCGAAAAAACGACGTTTTTCATCATTTTTTTGCTCCAAAACACGATCAAAAACTCGTTTTTATGAAAAATGCAAAGAAGAAACCTCCCTTAATTTTCAGAGATCTATCCAAAAATGCAAAAATATTTCAAAAATAAGATAAAATAAGCTCCAGATCTGACAAAATTGACTGATACAATCCTTGCTCTGATACCAATTGTAAGTCAACCCTCAAGGATTCAACGTGATCATCCAATCGAAAACATCATTGGCTAGCTGGGCGACGACGTTAAAACCAGAAGTCAGAGTGAAGATGTCAATACTTGTCTTTACTCTTGCTTTATCTCTCAAATAGAGCCCAAGAATGTTGAAATGGCTCTGAATGAGCCCAGCTAGGTAGATGCAATGCATGAAGAATTACATCAATTTGAAAAACTCAGGGTTTGGAAGTTGCTTGAGTTGCCAAAGGGCAAAAAGTCTCTTGACACACGATGGGTCTATCGAAACAAGCAAGATGATTCAGGGGTTATAGTGCGAAATAAAGCTAGATTGGTGGTTCGCGGGTTTCGACAAGTCGAGGGTCTTGATTATACTGAAGTCTATGCTCTAGTAGCTCGCTTGGTGGCTATTCGTATCTTCCTTGCATATGCCTCTTACATGAATTTCACTATTTACCAAATGGATGTCAAGACCGCCTTTTTGTATGGCAAGGTGAAGGAAGAAATCTACGCTGATCAGCTCCCTGGGTTCGTTGACTCGAAGTTTCCTAATCATGTCTACAAGTTGGACAAGGCATTGTATGAGTTACATCATGCTCCTCGAGCATGGTATGCGACTTTTACAAAGCACTTGCTCGAGCATGGATACTCTCGTGGCACTGTCGATCAAACTTTGTTTATCAAGCATGTCGATAATGATCAGATTTTGGTTTAAATCTATGTTGACGACATTATCTTTGGGTCGACCAGTCTGCAGCTTTGCAAGGAATTCGAAGGTGTTATGAAAAAGAGGTTTGGAATGAGTTCATTGGGGGAAATGACCATGTTTTTGGGGCTTCAGATCAAACAAAATTCAACTGGAATCCTGCTACATCAAGCCAAGTATGTGGAGGATATTCTTGAGAATTTCGGGTTTCACGACGCTAAATCTGCATCGACGCCAATTGCTGAAAGACCTCTTCTGACTTCAGATACTGATGACGACTCCGTAGATTAGACTCTCTACAGATCGATGATCGGATCGTTAATGTATCTTACTGCAAGCCGTCCATACATTATGTTTGCAGTTTGTCAATGCGCATGTTATCAGGGTAATCCTAAACTTTCACATCTTATTACTGTCAAAAGAATTTTTCGGTATATCAAATGTAGCCCAAAATTGGGTCTTTGGTATCTGAAGATTTCTGAATTTGATTTATATGCTTTTGCTGACAGTAATTATGGAGACTGTGAGCTTGACAGGAAATCTACCTTAGGAGGGTGTCAATATCTTAGTGACAAACTAGTGTCATGGCAGTGCAAGAAGTAACACACTGCTCAACCTCAATAGCAGAGGCGGAATACGTTGATGCATCTGCCTGTTGTTCTCAAGTTATCTGGATCCAACATCAGCTGTTAGACTACGGTTTGAATTACTTAGAAACCCCCATTTGCTGTGATAATGAGGCCACAATTCAAATTGCCAAAAATCCAGTCCAACATTCTAAAACCAAGCACATCGATATTAAAATTCATTTCATCAGAGATTATTATGAACGTTCACTAATCCGGCTGGAACAGGTTCCCACTGCCAATAATTTGGCGGATCTGTTCACTAAGCCTTTTAACAGAGCTCGTTTCGATGTGCTTGTGGGATTTCTGAAAATGATTCGTTTTGAGGATTAAGTTTTTCTGTTTTTTTTTGTTTGTTTTCTTAATTCTTCTAAATTTTTAAATTTATTTTTGTTTCTGTAGGTAGGTTAGTTTAAATTTGCGCATTTTATTTCCTTTTATTTTTATTCTCACTCATGCACAAATTTAGGAGGAGAAATAATAAAAAAAATCCAAAAAATAAAATAAAAATAAAACAAAAATTAGAAAATTTTAATTTAAAAAAAAATCCAAAAACATTAGAAAATCAGAAAATCAAAAATATGGTGTTAATGGAATGTGCTTGCAGGAGATGTTTTGGGAAGTGATATCAAGAAAAGGATAACGGACAGTCTAAAACATGTGTAAATGACTAAATCTGAATTGTATAGACTTTGTGATCAATGTGCTAGTAGGCACGGAGGATTTGACAGTGTGGATTTAAATAGGATTGTTTGGACTGACCATACGACGCTCGGGTAGATTGAGCAGTGAGATAAACACGGGAACCCACGGGATACACTAAGTTAATACGCATCTAGAACAGTGGTTTAACTTTTCCTTTATGTACGTACTTATGTCCTTAATTATGGTTCTGATAGGGCGACTGGGGGGTTCTGATAAAGTAGGTCTGTAGGAAATTATTTTCTTGCTTTCTATCTGTCAGTCATATGTTGCTTCCTCTGCGTGATTGGAAGAGATCCGACCTAGATTGCAACATATGCAACTCTATTTCTAACCATTTTCTTTATCTCTACAATTCTTCCTATTTGTGAGCCATATGTTGTCCCCTCTGTGTGATCGGAAGATCCGACCTGGGACACATCATATGCAACATTCTACCTCTATAACCCTTTATCTATGTTAGTCATATGTTATCCCCTCTACGTGATTGAAATATATCCGACCTGGGACACAACATATGCATCTATCTCTAAATCTAACTTCCTCCTTAATAATTGTTTACTCACCTAAAGTAAGGAGTTATTTGGAAGTTCTTGATAACCAGGGTATATCGGGAAGTGGGGAACACGTTCTAGTGCAACTAAAATTGAACCATTGAAGGTACTGATAAACAAGTTCTGACTGTCTCGCAACTTTGATCCCAAATATTTTTCTTTTTGTTAAATTTGTTCACAATTTTCTTTTATGCACAAATTTAGGGGGAGAATTAAAAAAAATAAACAAAAATCAAAAAATTCAAAATAAAAAAATAGTGTAATATTCTGTTTTATTTCTTGTTCAAGAAAATCAAAAATCCAAAAATATTTTTGTTTCTGTTTTATTTTTTTTCAGAAAATATGAAAAACCCAAAAATATTGTGTGCTAAATTTTCTTTTAGTTTTGTTTTGTCTTGAAAAGTGAATTCAGGTGAAGATGAAACTTATGGAGTTTGTATCGAAGATTTTCTGAGCCAAGGCTTCATTCGTGATCATCGAAGAATTCTCATTCGAAGGAGCAAGAAATGAAGATTATTCTTTCAAATTCAATCTTTCAACCCCAGAAGCAAGGTGAAGTTGCACTTGAAGATTATGTGACGGATTGCATTGAAGCCTCCTCAATCAGTCTGTTGCTATCGTTGTACCTGCTAAAGTGATCCAGAAGATTTGTTCTCTCTGAAGGTTCTCAAGCTGAAAGCGCTATCTTTCAAGAATCAGTACATCAAGCCTCCTCAATCAATGTGCGTTCAATGCCAAATTCTGAAGAAAAGCTCAAGTGCTCAAGATGAAGTCATTCATTGAAGATTCATCAAGTTCATTCTGAAGTTGTGAAGAATTTGAAGATAAATGCTGAAGCTAAGCTCTCAATGAAGATTAACAAGAATAGCCAACTACTTTTTAGGGTGAGCTTGTTGGGTCAATTTAGAAAAGAAAGTTATAAACCAAGGGGGAGATTGTTGGGTCAAAAATATGGTTTATACTTTGCTTTTCTAGGAAATTGTATTTTTATGTAATGTTTATGATTTTACGGTCAGATGGTCTGTTTACGGCCGTAAACCCATTTAAGACCGTAAACCCATTCACGACCCATATTCACCAAGCCCATGTTACTCATGTATAAATATAGGTGTAAGGGGTGAGGAGTAGATTGATGAATGGAAGAGAGTGTACGGTCGAGAGAAGAACAAGTGTGTGTTAGCGTGTGTGAATCTCATGTAAAGGAACTTCAATCATATCATCAATACATTCAAGATTCATCATATTCTTCTTCTCATTCTCGTCTATTTGATCTGACATCATTCGTTTGATTGGAATTCCATACCATCAAACGGATCTGATTGATACACAAGCAGATTGGGGACTTACATACCATGATAATATCGTATCAACCAATTCATTTATTATATATATATATATATATATATATATATATATATATATATATATATATATAAACAAAATCATATATTTCAATTATTAATTGTGTTTAGTGTTTACAATTTTAAAAACATTATATACATTAGTCAATAGTTATTACCATGTTAAAACATTAAATTAAAGCCTTACTTTAAAAGAATTCTTTTGTTAATTTAAAGAATTGTATAACTAATTTCTTTACTAAATGTCAAAATTACACGATATTTTGCTTATTTTTAAATCTTACAATAGAAAATTAAAAGAAGTTGGTATATACCATTATCAATTTGTACCAATCAAACATGTTGGTAGTCAAATATATTACTTGGTATTGTACCGATAGCTTTTTTTATACCGGTTATAGTTGGTACGGTACATGGTTGAAGGAAAAACGAATTGGTTTCCTACCAATTCAACCCTTAGTTTGTTTGATGAAATTAATATGTGTTGGGTCGGAATGAGTTGCGTCATTGGGCTCGGTCCTTGGCCCAGTTTAGTTATCCGGTTTGGGTCTGTTCAACCGTGATTGTTTTATTAGGGTTTATTATTTAAGATGCATGCATGCATCCTTAGAAAACATCACTTTTATTATTCTCATTATTGTACTACAAACCCTAGCTCGCCTCTACAGTGGAAGTTTTTCATCAAACTCTGCTGAGGTGTGATTACTTTGAATCATTAAGCATTATTTGATTCCGTCTTATGTTTTTCTATGTTTGCTTGTTTGCTTTTGCTGTTTAACCTGTTGAAGATCTAATCGATCAAAAAGTTTTTCAACTCAACAATATGGGTTGTTCAAATAATTATTTATATATATTACATTACACCATTTTACCCTAAAAAATGATATATACCAAGTATATGCATATATTTATAATTTATACAATTTTTAACAAAATTTTCATTATATCTATTATTTATTCTTTTGCAAATTTTATATACATTTTTTTGAACGGCGATATTAGTATATGTCTGAGATTGAATTCAGAACCTCATGGTTAGAAACTTTCAGTCAGACACCTTATTAGCCGTATGGGCTAGCCCCAAAATTTTCATATACTTATTATAGTAACTTTATCAGTTATATTATTAACCAATATCAATAAATATAATAAATCAACAGCATTTTACTATATCACATAATATTGCAAATAAACAATATTATATTTATAATATAATAATACAATTAAATTAGTTAGATATATATAAGGTCAAACTTGAACACAAATATATTGATGGAAGTTTAACACCAAAATGGTTTAATAGAATAATACAACATCAAATATGTAGTGTTATTTTGTTCATTTATTTAAACTATTTTGATGCAATAAATAATTTTGTGCAAGAGTAAGATAATACAAAAGATAATATAAAAAAAATAATATTTAGAAATGTTCTTATGTCATATGATATTCTGTCAAATCAAACTGTAAGAACCGTCTCATATGAATATTATAAAACAAAATCAAATCTTATATGCTATTTGATGCAATCTCATAATAATACTCATTTTAATACCAACATTTACATAAAGGAAATCAAATCATCTTATAATAATACTCATTTTAATACCAACATTTACATAAGGGAAATCAAATTGATATATTGAATCAACCTATGAAAATAAAGTCAAATACATTATGCTCATAAAAAATGACATTTGGAGATGAAAAAAAATATTTTGTCTCAAAGTAAAATGATATAAAAGATAAAATGGAAAAATGATATTTGAAGATGTTCTTATGCCATGATGGTGTATCAAATAAGTATCTCATATAAATACTAAAAAACCAAGACAAATCAAATATACTCATACCGTATTTTTTTTTACTTTTTGAATACCTACGTTTATTTAAGACACTCATAAGGCAAAGAGGAGTGATCACAGTTGATTTATGAGTGAAGGTGAGGACACGTATGTATTTTACCATTCCACAATGAACCCACTAGGGTGTGAAAATTGTGTTCATCGGTGGGTTGGTTGTGAAGGGGCAAAAAGAAAAAAAAAAAAAAAAAAAGAGGGAAAATGTGAGGGGACATATTTATAACCTATTAGATGCATCATCATCCGCCCTACCACTTACGTTGCACCCAACCCAACGACCCTGGGGACGGTGTTCACGCGTCTCCTAATGTGCATTAGCCTAATGATACACTCTCATAATAATACTCATTTCAAGACCTACATCCAGATAAGTAAAAGGGAAATCACATATGGTCATAGTAGTCAACAAAAAGGTTCCTTAATAATAATAGATAACAAATAAATAAATAAATGAGAAAAAAGATTTAAAACAAAAGAAAAAAAAAAGAAAAAAAAAAAAGAAAGAAAGAAAGAGAAAAAGAAAAAGAAAAAAAAAAGGAGGTCCTACCGGGAGTCGAACCCAGGTCGCTGGATTCAAAGTCCAGAGTGCTAACCACTACACCATAGAACCTTATATATTAACGTTTTCGATATCAGCACATACATACACAATGGCAGAAGTTCAAATGACTGCCTATGACATCGTCATCTTCGGAGCATCTGGTTTCACAGGCAAGCACGTAGTTAGAGAAGCTCTCAAGTTTCTTTCACCGAATTCGCCGCTCAAATCACTTGCCTTAGCCGGTCGGAACCTTTCAAAACTCTCCGAAACACTAAAATGGGCTTCCAAATCTCCCCCCACCATCCCCCTCCTCGTTGCTGACACCTCTGACACATCCTCTCTCCGCCGCATGGCTTCCCAAGCTAAGCTTGTCCTTAACTGCGTTGGCCCTTTTCGCCTTCACGGTGACCCAGTCGTCGATGCTTGTGTTGAAGCCGGATGTGATTATTTAGATATTTGTGGTGAGCCGGAGTTCATGGAGAGGATAGAGGCCGTTTACCATGAGAAGGCGGTGGAGACCGGCAGCTTGGTGATTTCAGCTTGTGCGTTTGTTTCTATTGCAGCTGAATTCGGGTTCTTGTTCAATTCCAGGCAATGGGTTTCGCCGGCAGCTCCTAATCGGGTTCAGGCCTATCTACAACTTAAAAGGATAGTTGCCAATTTTGCCACGTATGAATCTGCAGTTTTGGGGTTCGCTAATGCTGATAACCTCATCAAGTTGCGACGATCAGGAAGCAGAAGAGCTCGACCTTCGGTATGATAATGATACAGTAGTCATCGTTTTGTGTATTTATTTATACTCTGCTCTTACAATTTTTTTTTTAAATCTCAGATTCCTGGTTATGCTCCTACAAAAGGATCGATCATAGAATACCAGAAACAGCTCGGACTTTGGGCCCTGAATCTCGCATCCGCCGATGCCACTGTTGTTCGGAGAACACTCTCGATCCTTGCAGAAAATCCCACTGGTCTTCATGGAGTGAATGAGGATCCTAAAGTGGCAGATAAACGAATAGCATTTTGGTCCATAGTAAAACCTGCTCATTTCGGACTAGTAAAGATTGGCAGTAAGAAGCTTCTGGGTCTCCTTCCATGGATCGCAATTGGGTTGTCGCTTATGCGGTTGTCCGGATCCTCTCTGGGTAGGTGGTTTCTGTTGACATTCCCTTCAGTTTTCAGTCTTGGAGTTTTTACGAATAAGGGTCCAACCAAAGAGGAATTGGAGAGTGCTAGTTTTAAGATGTGGTTCGTCGGCCATGGATTCAGTGATGCGAATCTTGCTTCTCAGAGAAACGCAACGCCTGATACAGAAATTATTACGAGGGTGACGGGGCCTGACGTTGGGTATCTCACAACTTCGATCATTCTGGTTCAGTGTGCGTTGATTATTTTGGAACGACGGGGAGATCTTCCGAAAGGCGGCGTCTTAACTCCTGGAATCGTTTTCGGCCCCACTAATCTTCAAGATCGACTACAGGAGAATGGTGTTTCCTTTGATATGATTTCAAAGACTCAATTATTCTAATTGGATGCTCTTCTTAATAGTTTTACTTTTAGATGCAATAAAATGAGATAGCAAGGCCATCTATGTATCCGTAGCACCTATAAAAAAAAATTAAAACACCCCAAAGTTATTTTGTATGAAGTTTCATAATATAATAGTAAAAAACAAAATTATGACCCGCTTTAAACGCGGAAAATATAAATTAAATATATATTATATTAATATGTGACATTGTCTTATGTGGAATTTTAATAAAAAATGTTAGTTATATTTATTTTTATAGTTTTTGGACTAAACTTATTAAATAAAATTATTTAATATTTATATTAGAGCAATTTGTTTTTTTTTTTAATACAGTAATTTTTAACATGAATGATCCATGTGATCTTTGTTTTATCACGACAATATTTGACTTATTGATTAAAACATGTTGTGTAGTAGCTTTATGAATTAACTTTGTTCGGTGTACCAACCCCCATGAATTTCATATGATTCTTTTCATATTGGCCCTGTAAAATCAAAAGTAACAATAAGTTGTTATATGTACCAGCAACGTTAAATTTTGCAAATAAATTCGATAAACATTAAAGTTAAAGAGCATTGTCATAACTATAAACATCAAATTCAAATATTTTAATTTGGTCAAGATGGCATAAACAATTTGATCTAAAGATGAAAAATGTATAAGTGAAACACAATCAAAAGTATTTATTTCTTTAGACGATGAAATAAAGTTTCTCTTTTAGACATAGAATTCAATCTTCCATATTGTAAATGTAAACGTCTTAGTCTTCGTCTCTCTTTAGCATCATTGTAATGAGTTTTATTATTTGAATCTATAGAATTATAGGATATCATTAATATCTAAAAATAATAATATTTTAATGGTAAATATTTACTAATAAATTTATGAATAATTTCACAAGGATTTATTAATAATTGTTTCAGAACGGTTACAAAATTAATAAAAGTTTACATTTTCATAAAAAATGGTAGTTTTCTAATATTTATATTGAAGTTGTAATGAATAACATTATAACAATGTTGACAAATTCATATTCAAACGAAATAATAGAGTAAAATATTATTAAATTTCAAAATTTATCTGAGTTTAAACCAAAAAGACAAATCCTCCTTCTTAATAAATGAAAATAATTTTGCCACATATCACTCTCTCATTAACTTGGACACATGTCATTTTTTGGTATTTTTAAATAAATGTTTTTTCCATGTGTCATTTTCTCATTGTTTATCTTTTTTTAATTAACACATCATATTTAAACCTCAATTATTAATTGTTTTATTTGAAAATAATTATTAAATTACAATATTACAACTCATATCATTGAATATGTTTCATTTTAAATTTTAAATTTTAAATTTAAATAATTTTTTGTTTAAACCTTCATATTTATTTTTTTTGTTTTATCCAACCCGTATAACATACGGGTCTCACAACTAGTAGATGAATAATTCAACATTTCATAAAACCCAAAATGTATTCAAATGATCAAAATTCTAACCCAGAAATGAATAGTATGAAATAAAGTCATCAAAAATCAAACCCCAAAACCAAATAGTATGTAAACAAAATATGAGATTAATAGTATTCAAATCATTCAACTACTCAAACAAAATCATATATTATTTTTCTTGCTTTGGATTTAACAGTTTTGACTTGCCTTCTCTAGAAGTACGATATGTCATTGATGTTGATGGTCGTTTGTTTGAGGACATTGTTGTCAGATTATCAACGTCGTAAACATCTCCCAGCATGCATTTTAATTCTTCATGTCCATACACTTTTTTAAAGGATGTCCATTTAGTTAGTGGACGTGTTGCAGTGCATTTATCAAGATTCAAAGCGGGTGTGATGTTATCACCAGTAAACGAAACAACATCCTAAATGTGGAAAATAAATTCATATGTCAATCTAGAAGTTAATAATAATTTAAAGTATTTAACATATTAGTTTTAATTATATTATATTTAAAACATTCTAATTTAACGTGTCTTGAAATCCGAATTCTGCTAATAAAACGTTAAATAAATCAGATTATGGCGCCTATATTTTTAGTACATAGAAATATGTTAGTTGATCAACCGAAATGTAAAAAAAATGAAATTTAATAAGTGCAGTGTTTGTAGCATTCTTCGTAAAAGAATATTTCATGTTTGATGTTAAATTTTTTTCCAATTCAATAATGATTGTATTATCAACAGTGAAGTTGAATTTGTTCTCCAAATTATAATGTAAAACCTGAATTTTGAACACCAACTTTTTATCCAAAAGTACATTCAAAGAAGATGGATAATCTCCATATTACCCTCTTAAAAATTAAAAAAAATGGTTATAAAAATCAATAGACAAAAAGTAAAAAGTTAGTATTATATAAATGAAATTAATATCGATAACCTCGTTAAACTTTTGAAACAACTCTTGTGCGGTTTTTTCTAGAAGTTTCTTTGCATCATGATCAAATATTGTAAGTAACACCACATCGGTAAAGTCTTGTACTCGAATGATGATTTTGAAACTAAAATCATTAATATAAACAAATTCAGTAAAATAAAATTAGAAAATTTAACTGAAAAGTATAATAATATATATAAAAAAATTCTTAAAAACCTTAAAACAACATATATGTATTTGTTCATGCAAGTTGAAGTGTAATAATAAAACTTATTTATCTTGCTTTTGGTCCGTTCCACGAGTTTTGTCATCATGCATTAAAATGACTTTTATGGCTTTCTCTTAACAAACATAGGTCAACACACACACACATACACACACACACACACATATATATATATATATATATATATATATATATATATATATATATATAATTTTGTTTTTATAACTAAAAGAATGAAACTAATATGCTTAAAGTAGATTAATAATTTTATTAAAGAACTCTCAATAGGAATCAAGTAGAAATAAGAGGTAATAAGAATAGAGTAAATACAAGAGATTGAAGAAGAAGAAGGAGAACACGGTAAACAAAGAACTTGGAAAAAAGAATAAAAGAATAAGACCGCTAAAGAAGAAACACTGTAAATCATAGGACTCAATCCAAAATCGTAAGAAGAACAACTTCAATGTAATCGTATATATAGGTTGTTTTCCAATAAGGAAATCATTATCTTCTAAAAAAAATGGGATCCTAAGATATCATCTTGGAGAATTTTGGTTATTCATCTGAAAAAAAATATTATTTTTATTGAGTCAAAATTTCATATTAATTGACTTTCTTAATTAATAAGTTTTAAATTCAAAAAAATATCTCAAATTGATTTCTTTTACGTGGGATATACCGAGAGATAAATTATGAATAATGTTGACTTTAATTTTGACTCTTAAATATTTTACAGATTTAATGAGATTAGATTAGCTTTTATAGGTTAATAACTAAATTATTTATATGCTTATTTAATGGGTTTTTTCAAAAAAAAAAAAAACTAAAAACTAAACAGGTTTGAATTTTGAAGCCAAAAGCTATAAATAATGTAGTTAAATTAGGAACAATATTAATTAGAGAAACTGATATCTAGTAAATAAATAGAATGATATGTGGTAATTGATAATAAAATTGCTGAATTTAAAGATTCTATAATTGAATCTTATTGTGTTTGAATTCTATTTAAAGAAGATGATGTAAGCAATTTGATCTAATGGTGAAAAACATAGGATTGAAATTCAATTAAGGGTCCTGATTGCTTCATTGGTGAAATAAGGGTTCTTTTTTAATAATTTTTAAAGATAACTGAATTATTTATATGTTTATTTAATGAATTTTTTCAAAAATAATAAATAAAAACTAAACGGGTTTAGATTTTGAAGCCAAAAGCTATAAATAAGGAAGTTAAATTAGGAACAACGTTAATTAGAGAAACTGATATCTAGTATATAAATAAAATGATATGTTGTAATTGATAATATAATTGCTAAATTTAAAGATTCTATAATTATTAAAGATTCTATAATTGAATCTTATTGTGTTTGAATTCTATTTAAAAAAAGATGATGTAAGCAATTTGATCTAATGGTGAAAATGTATGATTGAATGCAATCAAGGGTCCTGATTGCTTCATTGGTGAATTAAGAGTTCCCTTTTAATAATATTTAGAGATAACTGAATTATTTATATGCTTATTTAATGGTTTTTTTTTAAAAAAAATAAATAAAAACTAAACGGGTTTGAATTTTGAAGCCAAAAGTTATAAATAAGGGAGTTAAATTAGGAACAATATTAATTAGAGAAACTAATATCTAGTATATAAATAGAATGATATGTTGTAATTGATAATATAATTGTTGAATTTAAAGATTCTATAATTGAATCTTATTGTGTTTGAATTCTATTTAAAGAAGATGATGTAAGTAATTTGATCTAATGGTGGAAAACATAGGATTTAAATTCAATTAAGGGTCATGATTGCTTCATTGGTGAATTAAACGTTCTCTTTTAATAATATTTAGAGAAGATTATTGATATTCTTGTTTAATGAATTTTTTAAAAAATAAATAAATATAATATAAACGGTTTTGAATTTGGAAATCAAAAGCTATAAATAAAGGAGTTAAATTAGGAACAATATTAATTAGAGAAACTGATATAATGTATATAAATATAATGATATGTTTTAATTGATAAAATAATTAATGAATTATAAAAATGCTATAATTATTACAGATTCTATAATTAAATGTAATTGTGTTTGAATTTTATTTGAGGAAGATGATGTCAGCAGTTTGATCTAATGGTGAAAAATATAAGATTAAAACACAATCAAAAGTTCTGATTGCTTCATTGTTGAATTAAGGGTTCTCTTTTAATAATATTTAGAGATACGATTATTTTACACTGTTGTTTTATTATATTTTGTTAAATTAGTTTATTATTTTTATAAACATTATAGTAAAAATAAAAAAGTAAAAAAAGTTTAACTAAAAATCATTACGTTTTTAACCAATTACTTTGGATGGATTCCAAAACAAAAAAATCTAACTTACAAAAAACGTTTTTAGTAGGGTTTATTTTGTTTAAAATCCATTTATTTCTTCCGATAAACTTGTCTAAAATTACCATAAACTAGTCTAAAATTACCATTTTAACATCCGCTTATGCGTTATTTATTATTATTATTATTATTATTATTATTATTATTATTATTATTATTATCTTCCTATATAATAAAAGAATAGTTTTATTCTCTTCTTGACATGTGTCATATTATTAAGCATCCTAATTAATGCATATTGTAATCTCTTTTTGCCATGTGTCATTATATTATATCTTCTAATTAATACATGACATTTGTAAATATATTGATTCTCCATTTCAAATTTCAAATTATAAATTTATCACTCTAATTATATTAAATTAATAACATTAGAATAAAAATTAAAATAAACTTAATACAAATTATAAAATGATATAATTTCAAATATTTATTTAAATCAATGATTAAAATTTATATAACTAAAAAAATCATTTAATCAATAATTTATTTAAAATAATTGATTAATAATTTTTAGTTTTTATTTTAAAAGTTTAATTAATTGTATAACCGTGGTTTCCACAGGTTATAAACTAGTTATTATTATAAAATATGTCATTTTCCATACACCATATACATTTGAAATAATAACTCCTTAACTGTCAACCTAACAAAGACTACACCAATAATCATTCTCATGAATGTTTATAAAACTTCTCTAAAATTAATTGCTATTTTTTAGACATAATTATACAAAAAAAGCATATTAAATTCTAACCTTTTTTTTTAAAAAAAAAAAAGAATATATTTTATTGAAAGAATTCAAAGATAGTCTATTAAATTCTAAGACTATTTTAATAAGAACTATGGATATACTCACGCTCTGCGTGGAGCGGAGGTTGTTTTTTGCTTCAAGTTTGTGTTTGTAATTTTGATTTATAGAAGCAACCATCATAATGAGTTTCTTAACCTAGGGATTAGCGAGTAAACACTAAATAGAGACAAATAGATCATGCTCAAGGCTTTCTATTCCAATCTTGATTGCCCACAACTCCTTTTCATAGCTATTTCCAGCCAACAAAAGCCATAGTAGATTATGTTATTCTAGCTCCCAACTAATTTACGTTCTTAAAAACACTATACAAAAATAAAAGTTTTTTCAACTTGTATGAACCTTTGGACTTCCTAGATAACAAAAATAACTTTATCAGTGCACAAACTCGTGGGAACAAACAACAACCAGAGCCAACATGCACTTGATAAGAAAAAATTCAGAATATAAGCTTATTATATCATCATAGTTTCAAAAATAAACCAATTATACGATTATATTTTGAAAAGTAAACCAAGTATAACATTGTACTTCCAATTTTGTCTTATTACAACATTATAGTTTTAAGGATATCGAAAGATATGAAAGTAGGATCCTCCTTTCATATTCAGTACACTCACATGCATATAGAAATAGAAAGTTGATATTAAATATACCCACATACACTTCATAACTTTGAAGAATATAAAAGATTACAGAGAAAAGATGACATCAAATGGTTTTCGTTTGACTTAATCTTTCAGGTCCCATATTTTAATACTCTTCTATTTTAACACGAACATATCCATAAAGCATACGACACCTGCACCGGAAAAACACGTGAAACATTCGTAAGCCCATTAAAGCCGACTTAAGATTTTACCATGCTTCTTTAAACTTTCACATCACTCATATTTTTAGGGTTTGAATTTGTGGTCCTTACGCGGGGCATACTCCATGGGTACACTTGGCTTAACTCATTAAAATGTGGCAGGACTTCTTTGAGTACTCAGGGCGTACATAAGAGGTACGCAAAGCGTACTCATGCAGATCCCAAACCCTAATTTTTAGGGTTTGGACCCTATTTATATGACCTTAAGTCCTTGAGGCCTCCCTCATCACCAGTCCCCACTGTAACAAAGCACCATTTCGAAACCCTAGCCACCTTGTGGGGTTCTTGAGCTTTTAGAGAGATATTTTGTGTGTTTTGTGAAGAAGGTGATCATTGAAGGAGCTCTTAGGAGTCCATTGCTTGTAGATCCAGATTTTCTTGTTCATCTAGCTTTTGCAGAAGGTAAAAAGCTCTCACCTTGATGGTTATTTTCTAGATCTTGTTGGTTGATGAAACCTTATGTGTTTTTTGTCCCATGGCTTTGGTTCTTGTGATTATGAGCTACTCCAGAGCTTAGGATTAGCATTTCTTTGTGTTTTCTGATGTTCTTATGTCATAAAAATTGAATCTTGATGGTTACATTCCATCCATGCATGAATTGTTGGTCATTATGTGAAGTTATGAGCCTAGGGTTAGGTTTTGGGCTTTATTAATCCATGCAAAAGCTTAGTTGTCAACTTTATCAATTAAGACCTTCCCAAGATTTAGATCTGTGAATTGGACGTTTGGACTTTAAGTATTAAGAGCTTAAAATGATTTTGGACAACAGAGGGTTACACAGGGCGTAACCTTTATGTACGTATGGCGTAACAGATTGGCCCCGTATGCATTTTCTATGGACACCGAGTATGCAGGGTGTAATGCAGGAGTATGCATGACATACTCCCAGAAGTCTATTTGGTCTATTTTTAGGCCTTGGGCCATGTTTAGTTAAGTCTAGTATGGGAAGGGTAAAATGGTCTTTTACCCTTAGTAACAGAGAATATGATTTGGACCTTTAATTATGGATTATTACCGTAAATAGTAATTAGGGTTGGTTTGGATGTGTTCAGTGTGAGGAGCCTTTGTAGCAGCAATGTGTGTGTGACTTGAATATCCCCAGTTGAGGTGAACCTCTTCACTGTACTTAGGGGTCGAAGGCACCAATGTCGGCCCATTGGATTATGTTATAGGATGATAGTTGTCTTTGTGACACTTACTGATATGCATATATATATATATATATATATATATGTGTGTGTGTGTGTGTGTGTGTGTGTGTGTGTGCTTGTTGTCTTTGTGACTCTTGCTAATATGAATATATTCTTAGATGTAGGAGGTGAAATAGACCTATACCGGTTGAAGCATATCGAGGGATTCAGAAGGGACTTACAGAGTCGGAAGGGACTCATGTACTTCCGGATCAAAAAGGAAGGTTCCATCATGATCTCATCGTATCCACCAGTGTTAAGCACTTTATGATTTTGGGATTGTACTCTGATAACTATTTTTTATAATGACATACTTTGATGGTTTTTGAAATGTATGGTTACTGGATTGGTTGATTTAAAAACAAAAAATTTTACGTAGTATTTTTGGGATGTTATAAGTTGGTACCAGAGCCTTGGTTTGAGGGATTCGATCACACTCTTGGGTGTGTCTGAACTCAAACTGAGGAATTGGTAAAAAGAAAAAGATTTTTATAAAAGTAGGGTGTGATGTGTGCAATCGACTGAGCTTAAGTAAGTATTCCCAAAATACCCATACATGTTTATTTGATTCATTATGTGAATAAAACGCTAGATTAGGGCTAAGAAACTGCTCAAAATTGTATGTTAGGATAGATGCCTTTGTATGTCTACTGTATAAGTCTCTAAAACTGCATGCTAGTATGGATTGCAGATGATCTGATAGGATGGCCTGTTAGGCAGTGCTCTGGTTAGAACTCGATGCTCGAATGTTGCTTAATTTGTGATTTTAGGAACCACTATTAATATCAGTTAACTATCAAGCGAACATACTAGATTACATATTATAGAAATTAGATAATTTTAAAAGGCTAGGTTTAACTCTATTTCCAACTCTTGTGTGTGTCCAACCGTTGTAGTGTGAGACCTTGTAGTCAAAGAACTATATAGTTTCTGTTGCATGTAATTATATTCGTAAGATATTAGCGGGTGTTAGTGGGGGTTTCTTATGCAGTTGATGGCGGAGAGTGGTGGTAGGGAATCCTAGGAGAACTTAGGAAGCATGTTAATTTAGCAGATGCGTTGTTAACGTAAATGGAGAATGTTTGGTAGTAAGGGAGTTACTTAGGGAAATCGAGACAACTCTTGAGGAAAGTACGAATAGGTGTGGAAGGTAGTATTGGGCCCGTACTACTGAAAGCACAGGATCTATACTCGAGTCAAGGAGAATCACGAGGATACTAAGGAACTCGCTAGGTGTGGAAATTCTTCGAGTGTTTTCTGATAATTGTATTGTTTATTTTCAGTATGGCGGTCACTCGAGGAGGTTCAACACCTGGTGAGGGATCGAGTTTAGGTTCAGGAGCCGAAATTTTGGATGATCATATGTGAGAGGTTATTTCATCTGATATTACCCTTGGTGTTATGGAGCATTCTCTTATGATTTTTGGTACAATCAAGGAGGGTATTATGAGACGTTGGATGAGCGTCTGGGCGTATTTCATTATGAGATGGTAGCTATGGTGGGTGCACACTCTTTGAATTTTTGAGAGTTTCATGTGTGTGGGGATCATGAGTTCTTCGGGAAGAAGGACCCCATTGTTATCAGGTGATGGCTGGCGGACATCGCGAACGGTTCCGGACTAGCTCATGTCCCGAGGAGGTGAAGGTCAAACTTGCATCCTGTCTTTTGAAGGACAAAGCTCGTGATTGGTGGGAGGAGATAGGCCATTCCTTAAGAGGCATGACCGTTGAGGCGATGACTTGTGATGATTTGCGACGAGATTCAAGGCTAATTTTGCACCAGTGATTGAGGTTCGACAGCCAGCGAGGGTGTTCCATGACCTTCGCCAAACTACTGAGTCGGTGGTAGAGATCGCCACCATGTTACGTGAGAGGGCTTTGCTAGTTCCGCAGTATGTGGTGGACGGGAGATGAAGAAGGCTAAGTATCATGATATGTTGAAGGATGAGATTCGAGAGTTTATAAGCATGTCTAGCTGTAGGACATTGGAGGACATAATAGCTCTGGCTCGCGAGCGGGAGATTGATCTGGAGACAATGAGGAAGAGGAAGTCGGTTCAAGCGCATGTATTGGAGGGCTCGGGTAAGAAGCCCAAGGTTTTTGATTCGCGTTCGAGGGGCCTACTGGGTCGGGGCTGCTGTGGCAAGAGCAGTAAGGCACACGATGGAGTTTGCAGGGTAGGTGGGTTTGGCTGCTACAAGAGCGGCAAGACCGGTCACTTTAGCAGGGATTGCCCCACCATCCAGGTATATGATCTGATTTGCTACAATTACAATAATAGGGGCCACAATAAGGCCAGTTGTCCGAGTGTGGCAATAGGAGCGGTGGCAGTACCCGCTCCACCTATGTTGAGCATCATCGACAACCTTCATGGCAAAGCAAATGCGCCAGTTGGATATTGTTCGTATCTCTTGCACTCAACAAGAGATTCGGTGATGCTCTAGGGGAGTTTGAGTATCCATTAGAGGTGGATATCGTTGATGATCGTCCAGTGTGAGTATAGAGGGTTCATCAGGGTTGTGTTCTAGACTTATTTGGCGAGCGGTATCTGATTGATTTAGTTCCTATTCTTTTGTGCAAGAGCAAGGTTATCGTGGGGATGGATTGGTTAAGCCGTTACGGGGCAATGATTCATTGTGGGCAATAGTTAGTTCGGGTTCGAACCCCAAGTGGGGGAGAACTAGTCATCTGTGGCGAGGGTGCTCAGCATGGACCGACTCTCTGTTCAGCCGTGAGAGCTAGGAGATATCTACACCAGGGTTGTTCTGGTTTTGTGGCTTACGTATTGGATACCAGGGAGGAAATAAAGAGGATGATTGATGACGTGTCAGTCGTTCTAGAGTATTCAGATATGTTCCAGGAGGACTTGCTTGGAGTGCCTCCAGAGTGACAGGTGGAGTTTCGTATTGATTTGGTTCCAGGTGTGACTTTGATAGCCAAAGCACCTTATCGGTTAGCATTGTCGGAGATGCATGGGTTGTCTACACACCTTGTTGATGGGTTTTGGTCCTAAGAACATCCTATGTGCTCATACAAACCCTAATGCTTGGATCTAGGTTTCTCTATTGTACATGCAAGTTATCCAAGACTATAAACCCTAATTCTAGCATACAAGTAATCATATAAACATAAGATTAGGTTTAAGATGTTACCTTGATTGTTATGTAGCAATAACAATCCCAAATCTCCTTGTATTGACTTTGGAAGGCTTAGAGTCACAAGTGTCACTCCTCTAATGGTTCACTAACACCATAAGCAAGAGGATGAGGAGGAGAGAGGATGGAGGCTGCCCAAAACGTGTTCTAACCCTAGAAGAAGTCATGTCCACGTTTTTGAGGCATAAGGGATCCATATATATAGGAGGCCATTCGGGTTATCTAACAAGGAAACCCTAATTTGGATGCTTAAGCCCTAAGCAGCCCATAGACTCCTTTAATTAAGGCCTTGGATGATTTCTTATGGGCTTCCCCATAGAATTCGTCCACTCCTTAATATAAGGCAATTCATGGCCCAAATTGCAATTATCTTATAATTACAATTCCAGTCCCTTAAGTTTAATTAATCTCTTTTAGTCACAAAACTAATTACCAATTAATTCTTGACTAATATTAATTAAACAATATGATTTCTCCTTTAATATATTATTCTCATAATATATCAATAAATCATATTTAATCCTTTCTCACTATAATTCATCCTATCAAGTTGCTTTGGTGAAGGCAACCCAAAAGGACCATGCACCATCGGGTCAAGTATATACCAAAATAGTTATGGACTTAGACATTAATCCAACAGTCTCCCACTTGGATAAGTCTAATAACTATTATACGTATGACTTCAGATCCTGATCTGCAATCGTAGCTTTCCAAAGTCGCTGTCAACTCTGATCCTATCAGATACGCGTGTCCTTAGATAAGGGATCATATATTCTTTCATTCTAGATATCATATGAGATATGATTTCAAATCATTCTCTTTGTACTATATCTCGATTCCCGATTTATGACGACTGACTAATTGAACAAATCAAATTAGCCCTAGCCCGGCCGAGCATTTACGTTTGTCATCACTAAATCATCGAGGGGCCCAAAGATATCGCTTTTATCCTACTTTGGATAAAAGAAACGGATAAACTTTGATACAATGCTTGCTTGCACTTACTCACCAAATCACACACAACAATATGTTTTATAACAACAAGTTAGTAGTGCGTTTACATATTATCAATGTGCAACTGATTTGCAAGATACAACTCACACATCTCGGTTTCAAGAATATAAGATGTTATCATCTCACCAATCACTCGTGATACAATTCATGGAGTGATCCAAGTGAGCGTGGGTTTAATCCAATGCTCAAATCATATTCATAAGCACTCATGAACGTTGCAGCAAACATTTGCTTATGTCTAATACCTTATAGACAACCCACACACCAATTCATGACAGTCTTCATTCATATCTACTTCCAACATATGAACGACTATGGCCCGTTTGAATAATTCGATTATTCTTAATAAACTCAATTATTCTGGAAGTCAAAACATGCAAAGCGAAACACAAGAATAATACTAATCTCATACGGCCTCAAACCTTTGAGTATAAATAAAACACCTTTTATTTATCACCATATCGATTACTCATTATTTGTCGTTTCGGGTAATCAACTTCTTACTCGAATTATTACACTTGTCCCATGCTCCTAGCATGCACACAATGTTTACCTATGGTTCTCATTTTGTGAAATAGATCAAATTGAACACATTTCCAATCATTCTCATTTCACAACTTCCAAATCCATTTTTCATAAGTTAAAGAATATCAAATTCTTGCTACTTATAGAATATGCTAGATTCTAACATTCTATGCAACTATCCTTTCGTAATGTCACTGCACCAAAGTCATAAAGACTATTGCCAATGATATTACAAAGTCTTCTATCATAGATTGTTACAATACAATTCCTTAGATATAATGTCTCTCACTCAAAGAACATTCCTTTGCACATCATTTTGCATAAAAGTTTCTAATCTAGTCATAGATTTTCAATATTCAATTCCCAATATGGATACAGTTCCATATTTTCCATATGACAACTCATTCTTAATAGAATCTCATCTATTCGTAATGATGTCGACATGGTCCATCCAATATGGAAACATTTCCATATTTTCCATATGACAACTCATCCTTAATAGAATCTTTTCTATTCATAATAATGTCGATATGGTCCATTCAATACCATGCTTCCAACTACTCACAAGCAACCAATCCTCGTTGAACTTTGGATTGTCCTTTGATAGTTGTTTAATTATTTTAGTCAAAACCGATTCTAGTCCCTTTTCCCTCTAAATGCGCTAGACATTTGGAAAATTTTAGAATGGTCAAACATTAAAGCATTTGCAATCGATCCTATACCCGAAGCGTATGGGACACGATGCATAATGTTTTATTTGCTATGTTCTCAAAATTCGAATTGTGAAGAGGAATGCCGTAATCATAATCGAAATTTTAAGAACACACTATGTTTCTTTGACTAAGTTATTAACATTCCACAACCCAATCCTTTAGATTTGAAATGAAGCATAATATTCTCTCCCTTAATTATAGCAAAACAACTTTACAACCTTTACGACTTTGCAAGGTATAACTCTTGTTTTCTATAATTAATATTGCCAACTTGCAATACGTGCCTTGATAATCATACATTCATAACATTTATTCTCCTACTATCATGATGATTATTATAAAACATAACACTTATGCTCCCACTTGCTTCGACATGTATTCAGAAACAGTTTAACTTTCAGAAAAACAATGCTTATTGAATTTCTTAAGTTCATGTTTCTAATACTTAGTGCTTTGATAATCTTTTATCAAGGCTTCTTGAACTTATACACCTTTGCCTTAGATAGTTCATATGTGTGTCTAAACAATTGCCAATCCTCACAATTCAAATCATGGAAAGGGATACTGTAACCATGATCGAATTCGAGAATGCAATTTTACAATCACTATCTTCTTAAAATCTTTCTTAGTGAAAGCATTTCCTCACAATCTTTTTCATGAAGGAGAAAATCTTATGACACTTAGATTTAAACGGTGTATGTGTTCCTATCCATGTGAATTTGTTAAAACCAAAGTTCACGACAAATTCAAACTCATATGGATCGAACTTTCTAAATCTCGATTTCTTGCATGGTAGCACAGCTGCCCACCACGTCTTCCAAGTAGTTAAGCAGCTCACCCTTTCCTATCAATGTACTCTTCATTGATCAAGGTCCTTTCCTTTTATGCATTCGAATGAGAACTCATAGGACTCACATGCATAATTAACTCAATTGGAACGGCACAGAAACAAAATAATGTCAACACGATAGGTTGTAAACCTCAACTCGTGTGCTAGTGATGATTGATAAGGTTTATTTGATTTGTTCTTGAAACCTTTCAAGACCATTAAGACTCCCACTGACTCCTTGACATATAAGGTTCTCTTGTCAATAAACATTTCTTGACAAACAAATATTCAAGAGTTAGTGTAGTTTTTATCAAAACACTTCATAAATTGGTTCTAGTTGGTCTTTGTCTTATCCAAGACATCACAACTTTCCACATTTGATGAATGTTATAAACCTTTAATACTTTTCACTCAATGTCACAGTCTTAACTCTAAGACTTGTTTTGGAACGAAGTACAATTGACCTTTTGATTTAACCATTTCTTCAATTCTTGATCCCTCTTCTTAGACATACAATTGTGCTAAGACTCATTTAGAGGATCAATTGAGATATGGTTCTTAATCATTAAGACCTATCATAAAGCATAAAAGCTACTCTCCCTTCTTCTTAGAATGGATAAACTTTTATCTTTCTGCCTACCTGATTCTTCTTATTCGTTCTACTATTGATTTAAACCTTTTTCAATCAATCTAGAATTACACTTAATCTTGTAAGTATAATCACATTTACTAAACCTTTAGTAAATCATGACGAATATCTTTGTTACTCTTATGGTGGACTTGATCAACACATAACTTTGCGTACTCGATCTCCTAGTCCTTCACTTGACACTTTGTCAATGAATTAGTCTAATTATCAAATATGAGATTTCTCATTCATCGTGCAACCAAGTTGCGTGATTCCAAATTTCTGTCCAATTGAAACTTTGGGCGATGAGAAACTCTCCCTATTTGGTAAATTCTCGACTATAAATAACATAATAAGAACCAAATCCATTATTGCTAATATTCAAACATCAATTTTTCATATACGCCATTGCAAGGATAAATAAATATTATAAAATCAAAATTTATTTTTTTGCAGAAAAATTTGTCCTTACAATGCAATTCATTGAAAAACTATGCTAATACATCTTTCTTAGCAATCTAATTCTAACTCTAAGTAGTAGCTCAAGAATCTAATCTTCGAGTAATGCGATCGAAATCCATTCCTTCACGGTTAGATTTTGCTCACTTCTTCCCTTAAGCTTCCTTTCTTTTCTTCGATCCTACAAAACATCAATTGCAATCTTATCACATTATTTATTAAGAATCTAGAATAGAAGATTAAAAGAGTTAGTTAATGGATTAGAGCCAAACGTTTTGACTCTCCCATCTCTTAGATCTCTTAGGTAAATGGGGCAGCTTCGTCTCCAATGCCCTTTCTCTTGGCAATAAAAGCAAATTGACTCTTTTGGAACATGACATGGAACTACTTCAGACATTGCCTTTCTCTTATGATCAAACCTTTCGATCATAGCATGTCTTTCGTTGCCATTGTCTATATCCATAGAGGTCTTGAAGGCAGATTCACCAATCAACGTTGCTTTTCTATTGCGCCAAACCATTGCTGATTCAGCAGCAATAAGCATATAGGTGAGATCTATAAGGGTCACGTCGCGGTTCATCATATAGTACTCTCTTATGAACTCACTATATGAGTTAGGAAGTGACTGAAGAACCCAATCAACAGCTATTTCCTCACAGACAACGGATCCCAACATTCTTAACCTATCAATGTGTGACTTTATCCCTAGGACGTGTGCACACAACGACTTTTCTTCTTTATGTTTACTTGCCAAAAGGGCTTGAGTGAGCTTGAACTTTTCAAGCCTTTGAACTTGTGGGTTAGGGAGAATAATTGGAGGAGGTGGAGGAAGTGAAGCATGATCTCTTGTTCCTCCATCGAATCGTGGAATATCATCTTCATGTGGAATGCATGTTCCACGGGATTTGGGAAGACCATAGTTGTCGAACTTTGACATCTACAAAACGGGAGAAAACGAATTCAAGTTAGTTGATTGATTGAGTCCTTAGTAAATCACCCAAATGAAATACTAAGTCTAGGACCCAACACAATATTCTACAACTCGGGAGAGGGATGCCGTAACCCTAATTGCAGAATATTTGAAGGTAAGTGAATGACGATTCACTAATTTCCACCATGAAAAACGAAAAAGAAATTTAAGTTTTAAATCTATGAAAACTCCTAGATCCTTTGAGATTCATTGAACATTTCAATGTCATGTTTAAATCTCGATATGCCCCTCTTGTTTGTGACTGGGATGCCGAGGATCACAAAGCGGGTGTGAATAACCATGCAAACCTACATGGTGCCCTCACATGTTACAGTCACCTATTCGATGTGCCGGTAAACCACACACGCTCCACCGAACTATGACAAACATTGTGTCACCCTTTGCTACCTTTACTTAGAACCATTTAGTGTGCCGGTAAACCACACACGCTCCACTAATGTCTTCACAAGGGCACAAAGTGTAATTTCATGGAATTGCATCAATTCACTTTTGCCTAAGTAACTAAGATTGGGAATTTGAAAAACATTTAGTTACTTTAGTAATTTATTATACTTATAATGGAAGGTTTCATCCTATCCTACCCGTTCGGCTAACGACCCTCCACTAGTCAAGAGTGCGGTGGGTAAGAGTGGATACCCATTCAATCGCCATTTTATAGGCAATTTCCTTAAACACCCCTTATAGACCAGCTTCGTGAATGAGGCCTACTAACGGTAAGACTGACTTTTACTCATACATATATATAATGTTAGACTTTTAATGTTATAAATAGTATAGGGTGTATTTTACACATTTTAAAATACTAGGTGGTCTAATTTAAATATTATACTTTTAATTTAATTAAATTGTAAACCTAAACTTTTATGAATTTATTAAACCTCCTTTAATTATACACCTTAATTAATTAAGAAAACCATAAGGGTGTGATTTGAACTTTTTCAAAACAATACTAGAGTTTTAGAATTTAACACTCCTAATTAAACTTTTAATCAACTTTTAAATTCCAAAATTTGAGGGCAAATTTTGAAACATTTCAAAACATTAGGGTTTAGAATTTAAATATACATCAAAATTAAACAATTAATCAAAATTTAAATTCCAAAACTTGAGGGCAAGTTTTGAAACCTTTTTTAAAACATTAGGGTTTTAACTATTTAAATTTCAAAACAACAAAACTTTTGAGGTCAAATTTAAACTATAAAACCTAAAGGGGAAAATATGAAACATTTCATAACACAAGGATCAAATAACAAATAATCTAAATTAACATTTAATCACATAATTATCCATATTTGATTTATTTAATGATTTCTTGCAAAACAATTTATCAATTTAATCAAAATAATTAATCAATTATCACATAAGGAAACAATTATCTTATTAATTGATAAATATCTTCAATTCGATCAAGAATATAGTCAAATATATCATAAAATCGGATTTATATTGATCTAATATGATAGGGTAACTATCCCAAAGCAAAAACAGCAAGAAATCCCGAGATATGCTCCATCTGACGAGTTGACTCGTCGAGTCAACATGGACTCGGCGAGTTCAGCTATGGACTCGGCGAGTCCAGCCTCCAGAAACCAAAAAAATCAAAATTTTCAAACATATCAAGCATCAATACAATAGAAACCAGTCTAGGCTCTGATACCACTGATGGGTTTTGGTCCTTAGAACATCCTATGTGCTCATACAAACCCTAATGCTTGGATCTAGGTTTCTCTATTGTACATGCAAGTTATCCAAGACTATATACCCTAATTCTAGCATACAAGTAATCATATTAACATAAGAATAGGTTTAAGATATTGCCTTGATTGTTATGTAGCAATAACAATCCCAAATCTCTTTGTATTAACTTTGGAAGGCTTAGAGTCACAAGTGTCACTCCTCTAATGGTTCACAAACACCATAAGCAAGAGGATGAAGAGGAGAGAGGATGGAGGCTGCCCAAAACGTGTTCTAACCCTAGAAGAAGTCATGTCCACGTTTTTGAGGCATAAGGGATCCATATATATAGGAGGCTATTCGGGTTATCTAACAAGGAAACCCTAATTTGGATGCTTAAGCCCTAAGCAACCCATAGACTCCTTTAATTAAGGCCTTGGATGATTTCTTATGGGCTTCCTCATAGAATTCGTCCACTCCTTAATATAAGGCAACTCATGGCCCAAATTGCAATTATCTTATAATTACAATTCCAGTCCCTTAAGTTTAATTAATCTCTTTTAGTCACAAAACTAATTACCAATTAATTTTTTACTAATATTAATTAAACAATATGATTTCTCCTTTAATATATTATTCTCATAATATATCAATAAATCATATTTAATCCTTTCTCTCCATAATTCATCCTATCAAGTTGCTTTGGTGAAGGCAACCCAAAAGGACCATGCACCATCGGGTCAAGTATATACCAAAATAGTTATGGACTTAGACACTAATCCAACACTTGTAACATCCTAAAAATTATGGGCCAAAAATTTCATTTTTAATTAAGTGGTTTGCAAAACGTTTGAAACACAATATCATTCGACCATATCATTTAATAAAACATGTTTCGCGTTTGTAAACCATAACGTAAATCATAATAATATCAGAGTACAAATCCCAGAATGTCTCATAGTGCGAAAAAACAAGAGCGTGTGTATGATATGCCGCTACTGCGCCAGCTCCTTCCCCTTGGCTGAAGAGGTACCTGAAACAACAACTAAAAACCATAAGCACGAAGCTTAGCGAGTTCCCCCACTGTACCGCATACCAAAATAACCACATAACATACAAATATTGTCAGGCATATCTGGGTGCCCGACCTACCCCTTCGGTCCTCTCGACCGGATACTGACTAGCATATCTGGGTGCTGGTCTCCCCTTCGGTCCTTTCGACCAGATACTGACTAGCATATCTGGGTGCTTGTCTCCCCTTTGGTCCTTTCGACCGGATACTGACTAGCATATCTGGGTGCTGGTCTCCCCTTTGGTCCTTTCGACCGGATACTGACCAGCATATCTGGGTGCTGGTCTCCCCTTCGGTCCTTTCGAATGGATACTAACTAGCATATATGGGTGCTGGTCTCCCCTTCCTTCCTTTCGACCGGATACTGGGGACTATTTCACCCCTACCACTACCACATAACACGTATCACATAATCTATTTATCATGGCTGGGCATGACTGCCCCTTCGGCCCTATCGACCGGCAACCTGGGGACTATCTCCCCCTATTATCACTAGCACATAACATCATATCATACAAACACATAAACATAACACAGGTAGTGGCAACTCTAGATGAATATCACAGAGACAATCATCTACTCATACAATTCCTACTAGTGGGCCGACATTGTGGCCTTAGACCCACTGCTACTGGAAGGTAACCCACCTTGAAGTAGCTGCTGAAAGTCTGCTTGCTGAGTGCCTGATTGCTGAATCGGAACTCCCCGGCTACAATTTCCATAAACACTAAGTCAAATACTGGTCAAAGTCAACTTCCTGGTTGACCGGACTCACCGATTTGGCTCGCCAACTCGCCGAGTCCCTTCCATCTGTTCTAGTTCTATACCCGTTATACTCGCCGAGCTGAGCGAAGACTCGACGCGTTCTTCTTTGATGCGTACAAACTAAGTCCAAGGTCATCCGACGCGTTCATCGGACTCGCCGAGTTGAAGATCCAACTCGCTGAGTCCACGACTATCTTCATAGGACTCGCCGAGTCCATCGTTCTACTCGCCGAGTTCATTCATTCCTTTTTCCATACAGACCTGATTTGACCCATGCAGTGGCTCCAAACCACAGATCTAGGCTTCCAGGGCATGCTTATCACGTAAAGTTGCAAACTTTACGTGCATGCATAGCTTTAGAGGCTTCAAATGTCCAAACTAAGCTCTTAATGGGGTTCTAAGCTCAAGAGGGACCTTAATCACCAATATGACTGAAACTTAACACTTCAAGAAGGTAATGAGAGTCCAGATCTGAAGTATAACCCAACCATAAGGTTTCTCTTCAAGGATTTGGGGTTTTAGGGCTTAAAAGCAACAATTTAGGGACAAACATCTAATAAATCAATAATCAAGATGGAAACTTTATTACCAGAATGGATGACCATAAATGAATGTGTTTTGGATCTAAGTCCCCTTCCTTGACCTCTTCAACCTCTCCCTTCTTCCACTTGCACCAAAGTGCCCCAAAAGTCCCTTCACAAGGCAACAATCACTCAAACTTACCAATGGAGGCTAGGGTTTTGATAAGGAATGCTCTGAGGGTGATAGAGGCTGAGATGGGGCTATAAGGACGTTTAAATAGGGTTCAAACCCTAAGGATTAGGGTCTCCTCCTGATTGGCCTACTCGCCGAGTCCAGGAGTGGACTCGCCGAGTAGATCACTTAAAGCCCGCATCCATCTCGACATCTACTCCGCGAGTTAGGGCTACAACTCGCCGAGTAGCTCTTCCAAAAAGAAAATTTAATCAAAATAAATACGTACCAGGAATGGGGTGTTACAATTCTCCCCCACTTATCTTAGACTTCATCCTCGAAGTCTGCTGTCACACCCCAAAACCAAGAACCGCGGAAACGTTCTGGGGCGGACGACATCATGTACAGTATCATAACAATGAAAAGTAGTAAACAAGAAACAACATCATCCATTGCATTAATAATATAATTTTAATACAAGTGTTCTGTCAAATTATAATAGACACTAAAGTATAAACAAAATGAAAGTTAAGTCTTGAACGAGCTTCATCTTCTCTAAACCTTGCATCGGTACCTGTCTATCGTTGACCTGAGGATACAAGTATTTTGAAAGCGAGTATCAGCTTTAAAGTTTGTGAGATCATAAGTATTTTAGTGTCTTAATTTGTATATATACGAATTGTAAGTATTGGAAATATATATGAACTGTAAGTATAAAAATGTTTTGTAAAACAACTGTAAACGTTTGAAAAACCCTAGAAATCCCTATAATTCCTACTATTATATAAGGGTGTCTTCTACCAAGACCTAAATGTTCTAAATGTAGTCTTCTACCAAGACTTAACTGTTCTAAATGTAGTCTTCTACCAAGACTTAACTGTTCTAAATGTAGCCTTCTACCAAGACCTAACTGCTCTGAATGTAGCCTTCTACCAAGACCCGACTGTTTTGAATGTACTCTTCTACCAAGACTTAACTGTTCTAAATGTTCGTTTCTTGTAAAAGTGTGTAATTTTCCCAGGTGTAACTATCATTAACAAAATATAGTTTGTACATTTAATGTTTAAGTGAAGTGATCACTAAATATATGTAAAGGGGAAATTAATGGAGTACTGTAGTGTTGTATTATAGGAATTACTGCTGTACTAACTACCTTAAACCGGATTTATATTAAGGTATCATGTGATTAATTGTACCATACTATCGACTAGGTAACAAAGACAAATGTAGGTCGTAAAAAGGTATGACGTTTGGCACCCGTAGACATGCAGGTCTGGCTGTAGCTAGTAACAAGGTGTAGGATAGTCAATCTAGTATAGATCTATACGCAAGCTCACGCTCTCCCTCCAAGAGACTTTGGCTACAACTCGGGCCATAACATTGAAGGCATGCTCCGATACAGTGGATCACAATTATGTTAACGTATTCATGTATATGTAATGTATTGTTAATCGTTCTACGTGTGCTAGCTTTAATGTGTGTTCTCTCTCTATCTAGCAGGTATAGTAATGTACTGTGAGTACTAGCTGTGATGTATGTTCTCTTTATCTAGCAAGTATAGTAATGTATTGTGAGTACTAGCTGTAATGTATGTTCTCTCTATCTAGCAAGTATTGACTCATGAATGAACTGACTCATTGTATGATATCGCGTTCTAGTAATAGTTCTAGTGTCTTCCTAAACTATTCATATGGTAGCTTACTAGTAATTTAACTGGTACGTATGAACATGGATGTACACCCTTGCTACCCAAGGGCATTAGATGAACTGGAAGTACCTTTATGACTATATGTGTACATATGATATATAACTAATATTTAAATAACCTTCGGACGGATACCCGATGTCCCACCAGACCACATCTCAAGCGCGAAAAGGAAATAGGGCGGATAGCCTTCATAAGTCTTTTAAACATTTCTTATATAACTATACATATATAGGCATGCAATTGATAATATAAAAGCATAAAATAAGTTATGTAAAACCTTTGAACGTAATTATTATCTAAGAAAAGATCGACTTGATGTCAATCTATAAAACGGGTTGGAAGCATGGGTTTGATAAAACAGATTAAGTATAAAGAAACATTTGTAGGAAACTGTTTGGTAAAACGGCTAATGAGTAGCCAATTATTTGAATGTTGTTTATTAATCACATGTGATTGATATAATAACTAGCATGATTCTACTTGCATCGCCCCATAAAACATTTAAAAATAGTTAAAACAGTGATTAAGGGGTATGAACTCACCTGTTGCGAGTGGATCGGAAGGAAGTGTCGGATAAGTGCTTGGTGTCAAGTGAAGACTTAGACACGCACAAAGATCCTAATTACATATGAGGACATATGTATATAAACAATTAGTCTTTAAACAACTAATAAAAAAGTCAAGACACTCTAGGGCATGACAAACACTTTGTATACGTGTTATAAGTATTAAGGAGTGCATCTAAGTATTGTAGGGAAAGGCTAGTATGATTGGGGTTCAAGGAACACTCTTAAAATGAGTTTACTCCCTAAGGACCAACACCCCTTGAGTTTACGGTCGTAAACTCCTAACCTTTTGACCATTTGTTGATTTGAAGTCTTCTAAGCTATTCCAAGCATTCCTACTTCATGATTTAGCCTTAGGAAGTGTTGTGTGGCATCAAAACACTCCTAAATGGAGTTTACGGTCTAAGGACCATTTCTCCATGAGTTTACTACCTTAAACTCATGAGTTTACTACCTTAAACTCGCAAGTTTGGTATTTGGGGGTTTTCAAGTCCTTAGCTCAATCATGGCACTATTCTAGGTTAGATTCTAGGCATAAGGAACAACCATGGGACATTTACACAACTTTTAAGGTGTTTACGGTTTTGGGAGATCCCCAAACCGTAAACACATATAAATGTAGGATTTTTGTGCTTTTGTGTGATACACTCATCAAGGATGGATCTAGACAAGTCCCTAAGGCATTGTGAAGCATCTAGACACCCTAAAGCACTCTAAGGCACTATATTTGGTGTTTACGGTTTTGGGAGCCTCCCAAAACCGTGAACACCTTGTTCTTGGTGTTCTTGGGACTTTTCCTTGGTATAAACATGTATAGCTAGCTTTAAATGACTCTAGGATAGAAGTACTTACATTGTGGAAGCTTGAAATGAACTTTAAGTCCAAGAACACTAGTATGTGTTCTTGGTGTTCTGGAAAAACTAGTCAAAACACATAAATGAATGGATTAAAGGATGTACAAACACTAGATTAAGTATTAAACCAACTTGAAATGGTTAGAACACTTACTAGTTTGAAGATCTAGAACAAAATCTAGGATGATACTTGAGAGAGTTTGGAGTTTACTCTTTTAGTAAATGGGGAGTAAACACAAATGACTAGTTTTTGGGGAGTAAACTCATGCTTAAGGCATGAGTTTATGTTTTTGGATGATTTTTCGACCCAAACATAAAAGTTTGGTCGCGAACTTCTAAGACACGAGGCGTTTGCGGTTTTTAAATTTCAAAACCCGAGACGACACTTTCTTTCACCCGTTCGTTTAAAAATAATATTAAAATAATCAAACGAACTTTAAATTTCTTAAAAAATAAGAAATAATGACATTAACTTATGATACGAAGTGGTTGAATTTTAGGGTTTGACTGAATGGAAATTTCGAGTTGTCACATCTGCTGTCTCCATAAACAACTCTGGGTAGTGCCCCCTCATTTCCTCCTCCGCCTCCCATGTCCACTCTGAACCCCTCCGGTGCTGCCACTGCACCTTCACCAACTGAACCACCTTGTTCCTCAAGGTCTTCGCCTTTCGATCTAAGATCGCAACTGGTCTCTCGATATAATTCAGGTTGCTATCAACCTGAATATCCTCCAAGGGTACAACTGCTGACTCGTCCACCAAACACTTTCCCAACTGAGAAACATGAAAAGTGTTGTGGATCTGGCTAAGCTCTGCTGGAAGATCCAACCAATAGGCGGCCCGACCCACCCGGGCCAAAACCCTAAAAGGACCAATGAACCTGGGGCCCAACTTGCCCCACTTCCGGAACCAAATGACACCCTTCCAGGGTGATACCTTCAGGAGGACCATGTCACCCACCTGAAACTCCAAGTCTGAACGCCTTCTGTCGGCGTAACTCTTCTGCCAACTCTGCACAGTCTGCAGTGTACTACGAACCTGCTGGATCAACTCTGTCGTCTTGAGCACCACTTCGGTGCTCCCAATGACACGTTGACCGACCTCGCCCCAAAAAATCAAGGTCCTGCACTTTCTCCCGTAGAGCATCTCGAAAGGAGGGCGGTCAATACTCGCATGGTAACTGTTGTTATACGAAAATTCTGCTAACGGAAGATACGTATCCCAACTGCCACCGAAATCTAGCACGCATGCCCGCAACATATCCTCAAGAGTCTGGATGGTCCGCTCACTCTGACCATCTGTCTGCAGGTGGAAGGCAGTGCTAAGATGCAGATGAGTGCCCAACTCATCATGAAACTTCTTCCAAAACCTAGAAGTAAAACGCACATCTTTGTCCGAAATCACTGACACTGGCACCTCGTGCTGCGCCACTATCTCCCTGATATAGATGTTGGCCAACTTCTCGGTTGAGATGCTCTCCTGAATCGGAATAAAATTGGCGCTCTTGGTCAATCGATCCACGATGACCCATATAGAATCCACTCCCTGCACGGTCCTGGGAAGCTTCGTGATAAAATCCATCGTAATATCCTCCCACTTCCACAACGGGATTTCCAACGGCTGCATCTTGTCGTGCGGTCTCTGATGCTCGGCCTTGACCTTCCTACAGGTCAAGCACCGCTCGACGAACCAAGCCACATCCCGCTTCATGCAGGGCCACCAACAGTCCAGACGAAGATCCCTATACATCTTCGTCGCCCCGGGATAAATGGAGAATCAGGATTTATGCGCCTCCTCCATCAAAATCTGGCACACGCCTCCGAGGTATGGCACCCATACCCTGCGGTGTAATGTCAATAATCCCCTGCTATCATAGTCGAAGGAGGAAACCTGACCCACTATGCGCTCACTCTTCTGATGTTCCTCCTTCAGGGCCTCCGGCTGGGCCTTCCGAATCTGCTCCAAAAGCGGAGTCACCACAGTCATCCGCATGCAAATATCCCTGATCGGCGCCGCCTTGCGGCTAAGCGCATCGACCACCACATTGGCCTTCCCCGGGTGGTAAAGGATCTCACAATCATAATCCTTCACCACATCATGCCACCGACGTTGCCTCATGTTCAAATTCGGCTGATCTATGTGGTACCTCAAACTCTTGTGGTCCGTGTAAATGGTACAACGAACCCTGTAGAGGTAATGTCGCCAAATCTTGAGGGCGAAGACCACCGCCCCAACTCTAAATCATGCGTCGGGTAGTTCGCCTCGTGAGGCTTCAGCTGCCTCGAAGCGTAGGCTATGACGTGCCCTCTCTGCATCAGCACCGCGCCCAGCCCTGAAATGGACGCGTCACAATGTACCACAAAATCTTCTACGCCCTCTGGCAGGGCTAAGATTGGTGCCTCGCACAATCTCTGTCTCAGAACCTCGAATGCTGCCTGCTGCTCAGGCCCCCATCGAAAGACTACAGCTTTCTTAGTCAACCGTGTCAGGGGTACAACTATCTTGGAGAAGTCCTGAATGAATCTCTGATAGTAGCCCGCTAAACCCAGGAAACTCCGAATCTCAGATGGAGACTTCGGAATCTCCCATTTCATCACGGCCTGTATTTTGGCCGGGTCAACCAGTATACCGTTCTGGTTGACTAGGTGCCCCAGGAATTGCACCTCGCGCAACCAAAACTCGCACTTGGAGAACTTGGCGTACAAGCTCTCCCTCCTTAGGGTTTCCAAAACCTCTCTCAGATGTTCCTTGTGCTCCTCCTGCGTCTTGGAGTAAGCCAAAATATCATCGATGAAAACTATCACAGACCGATCCAACATCGGTCTGCACACGCGGTTCATGAGGTCCATGAACGCGGCAGGAGCATTGGTGAGCCCAAACGGCATCACCACGAACTCATAATGGCCATAACGCGTCCGAAACGCGGTCTTCTGCACATCCCCCTCTCTGACCCTCATCTGATGGTAACCAGAACGCAAATCGATCTTGGAGAACCAAGATGCACCCTGCAACTGGTCAAAGAGATCATCAATCCTCGAGAGTGGGTAACGGTTCTTCACCGTCACCTTGTTCAGCTCCCGATAGTCTATACACATCCGATGCGACCCGTCCTTCTTCTTCACAAACAAAATTGGGGCTCCCCAGGGTGAACTGCTCGGCCTGATAAATCCCTTGTCTAGCAGCTCCTGCAACTGCGTAGACAACTCCTGCATCTCGGGATGAGCCAACTGGTACGGTGCCTTTGCTATCGGAGCCGCACCGGGGACTAGGTCGATCCTGAACTCTACCTGGAGCTCCGGAGGTATCCTAGGAAGCTCCTCTGGGAACACATTTGCGTAGTCTCGTACCACTGGAACCTCGCTCACCGTCGCGCTACCCGCCTCCCGGGTATCCATAACATACGTGTAGCACCCGGTTCCTGGTACGTAAATGTTATTTGAGTATTTCCTTTCTTTTAGCCTTGGACTCGGCGAGTCATAGGTCCGACTCGCCGAGTGGATGCGGGACCCGGGACACGTTTAAGTTGGTGACTCGGCGAGTCCATATCCTGGACTCGGCGAGTCACAGCTGTTGGATGAAACCCTAAGTTTTAGGGGTTTGCACCCTATTTAAAGGACTTATCAGCCCCAAGCCGGCCCCCATTGACCCTTAAAGCCCTGTATCTCTCGTTCTAAGCTATTCTTTGAGAGTTTGAGGTTAGTGGGTGTGTTTTTGAAGGCTTTGAAAGAGGAAGGAAGTAGATCCAGAAGAAGGGAAGCCATCCAAGCATTATTTGTGTTCTTCTAGCAGTTCCTTTGAGGTATAACCCGTTTTCCCCTTGATTCTATGCTTAAAACTTCATTTGGGTCCTTCTTGATCTAATCCCCAAGCTTGTATGTGCATTGTATGTTGTAATAAGGCGTTTGGCCTTTGGATCTAGGCAAGATTGAGCTCCAGGAGCTCAGATCTGTTAGCTTTTTGGCTCCATGTTGCTTGTTAGCCATAGATCTACCCTTTTGAGACATTTTGAGCCCTAAAATCCATATTGGTGAATATCCACACGTAAAGTTGGAAACTTTACGTGTGATTCGTGCCCTAGAAGTCCAGATCTATGAATGGCATGGACTGGAATCGAGCAAATCGGTATATTTTAGGAGTGCATGGCAACGACTCGGCGAGTCGTTCATGTGACTCGGCGAGTCTGCTCGCGAGTCTTCGAGTTTGTCCCCTTTTCGTAGTGTCAAGTGAGCAGTGAGTCACAGGGTGTGACTCAGTGAGTCGGAAGCTTAACCCATCTATGGAGGTACTCGGCAAGTTAATGCCCTGACTCGGCGAGTTCAAGGCAATCTCCTTAGATCAAGAACAGACTTGACGAGTTGTTCATACAACTCGGCGAGTCTTAGCATGAGTGTTCTTCGGATGAAGATGAACTCGACGAGTTGTTCATACAACTCGGCAAGTAGGATGAAGGACTTGAATATTGGTCATGAAGGCGAACCCGTCGAGTCGTCACCTAACTCGACGGGTAGGATCGGGATTCAGGGCAGTCGTTTGCGTAGGGACTCGGCGAGTTGGAAAGCCAACTCGGCGAGTCGAGGTCAACTGAAAGTTGACTCTGACTTTGACTTAGGGCAAGGTCAGGGGTAAAATGGTCATTTTACCCAAAGGTCAGTGAGCAGTGTTTGATTGAGTATATTGTGGGAATTGCAGCCGGAGGGTTTCCGGAGCAGCAGCAGCAGTAGTAGGTGATCAATTCCCACACAGACCAGCAGCTATTTCGAGGTGAGTTTCCTTCCCAGTAGGAACGGGTCTAAGGCACCAAGGCCGACCCGTGTAGACGAGATGCTAGTACTAGAGTGTGGGCCGAGCCCGTATCTCTGTTGTAGTTAAGTACGATATATGTGTTAATATGATAGAATTGCTTATACTTGTTGTCTGCGTGATACTTGTATGTTATGGGTTAGTGGTTGAGTGTGGGCAGGGCCCGTATCTCTCCGAGGTCGGAGTGTGGGCTAGGCCCGTATCTCCCAGATAGCGAAGTGTGGGCAGGGCCCGTATCTTCACAAGTGTGGGCGAGGCCTGTATCTCCCGGCTAGCGAAGTGTGGGCAGGGCCCGTATCTTCCCGAGTGTGGGCAAGGCCCGTAACTCCTAGCTGAATAATGGTTGTTATATGTTGCATGGTATGTGGTATTATGGGGGAACTCACTAAGCTTTGTGCTTACAGTTTTCAGTTTTGGTTTCAGGTACCTCCTCAGCTAGGGGAAAGGAGCCGGCGCGGTAGCGGCACGTCACGCACACACTCTCCGGTTTCCGCATTTACGAGCTTCACTGGGATTTGTACTCTGATATTTTAATTGAATGTATGAATTGGATTTTAGACATGGTTCACTGGTGTGATATTTTGATCAGACAATGTTTTAGCCTTTTATATTTTCTAAAAGTAATGTTTTAAAACGAAATTTTTGGTCATGAAAAATTGGGTCGTTACAATACGCGACATATCCCTCGCAACCTTGCTGAAGGTAGCGCCTAGCTCTCGTTGCTGAACATACTATGGGTCCACGCTGTGGCCTCTCGCTATGAATCACCAACTCTCCCCCACTTGGGGTTCCGATCTGCACCAGCTGCTGTGCGCAATCTATCACTGCCGCATTAGGGCTCAACCAATCCATGTCTATGATCACCTTGTTCCCACGCAACAGAATGGGAACCAAGTCCACCAAAAAGTGCTCCTCCAACAACCTTAGAACACAATCCCTGAACACTGTTGATGCTCGCACCGATCGATCATCGGCAATCTCTACCTCTAGAGGGCAATCCAACATGCTCGAAGACTCAGTAAACTTCTTGCTAAGAGCAAGAGAAACAAACGATCGGGTGGCACCCGAGTCAAACAATACTTGAACTGGGATACTGTTCACATGGAACGATCCTAAAGCATATACACAGAGCACACATCAATATCATCACATCATATAAATAAAATAGAGGGAAAAGAATCATACCCGTCACCACATCGGGTGCGGCGCGTGCCTCCTCGGTAGTCAGCTGAAACGCCTAGCTCCTTACCAGTGGAGCCTCTGCCTTGCCCTGCCGGCCATTCGTGATCCGCAGGGTCGCTGGAGATGGCGCCTTTACTGACGTCGATGCTGCTGTCAACTGGGGGCAACTGGCCCTCTTGTGGCCCCTCTGGTTGCAATGGAAACATAATAACTCAGACGTCTAAATAACAGGCGCAGGGGCGGTACAATCCCTGCTGAAGTGCCCTGACTTGCCGCACTTATAGCAGCCTGACGATCCCATCTTGCACGCTCCCTCGTGCGCCTAGCCGCATTTCCTGCTGCGGCCCCGCCCCTGTTGCCCTTTCGGCCCCGCATCTGGTCCCTTGGGCTTCTTCCCCGAAGCCCCCATAACATGACCTTCTTCCGCTTTCCTCTTCCAGATGTGCTCCAGATCTATCTCCCTCTCCCTTGCCCTGGCAATCATAGAGTCCAGGGTAGGGCAAGCTGAAAAATTGACGTACTTTCGAATATCAGCTCATAACATGTCATGATAACGGGTCCTCCTCATATCCTCATCACCCGCGTACTGGGGCACCAACAACGCCCTCTCCTGGAACTTGGCGGTGATCTCCGCCACAGTCTTCGTCGTCTGTCTCATATCTAAAAACTCCCTGGCCAGCTGCTGAAGCTCGACAGCTGGTGCAAACTCTGCCTTGAACCTGGTCACGAAGTCCGACCAGGTCATAGCCTCGACAGCCGAGGCTCCCAACGAGTCACCAACGAACTCCCACCAATCCCTAGCTCGATCCCTCAGACATCCTGCTGCAAATCTCACCTTCGACCCCTTAGGGAAGAAGCTAGTCAACTGTGCAGACTCAATGTCTGCAATCCATCGCCTAACGGTTATGGGGTCCTTCGCCCTGTGAAAATCCGGCGCACCACTGCACCAGAAGTCCTTAAAGGACAGTGTGCGAGATCCCAACTGGCCAAATTCCATGTCGCTCCTGAATGCCCGAAGGCGATCCTCCATCATCTCAACTATCCCTTCCTTGATCGACCCGAAGATAATGGGGGTCGACTCAAGGATGCCCCTGGTGATCTCTGACGTGATGAAATCGCGTAGCCCCTCATCCACCAGCTCGGAACCTGATCCCGAACCCGATCCCTCTCCTGAACTGCCAACTACTGGTCTGGGGAGTAATACCACCATTCTAAAACACAACATAATGAACGTCAGGAACACTGATATATCTCGAGGAATCACTACTACCACAAGTTTCCTGATCTCATCTCAGCTTCCTTGATTTGAGTACGGATCCTCTGCTTCCAGTAGTACGGGCCCATACTACCTTCCACATCTATTCGTACTTTCCTCAAGTACTGCCTTGACTCCACCAAGTCACTATTACCGCTAATAATCTCTGCTACTCCCATCCTAGGCTTGCCCTAGGGAGTTCTTTGGCTATACCCGATCCAGTCCTCAGCTGCTGAAAGTCTCCTTGCGATGCCAATTAGCCATCACCTGAATACCATCACATGCGGTGAGGCTCAGATAATCCTTCAAGTAAAAGGCTCGTCCCTACAACGGTTAGACTCAGACAAGAGCTGCGTAATAGGGCCAAGTCTAGCACTCTGAGATTATTCAACCCTGTTTGCATGTGATGTGACGCATTCACCTAATGGCTAACTCCCATCACTTAGAGTCCCACCAAGCACAAAGCAAGCAACATTCAGACATAGGAGACTACTCAAGCAATTCTATCTTCATAATGGGAAGTTGTACTAGCATACAATGCTAAGCTCATGATATCAGGCATAACCCAAACAGGCTATCCTACTGTTGTCTACTCAATCCTAGCATGCAATTTTCATATACTGAAGCACATAAAGCAGGCACATAAAGCAGGCACATAAGGCATCACTCCTAGATCCTTAGTCCTATTCTAGCATGTTGTTCTACTGCAACTGATAAACATACATAAACTTGTATGGGTACATTGGGGAATATTTACTTGAGCTCGGCCGGTCGCGCACATCACACACTTTGTTCCTTCTTAAAATTCTTTACTTAACCTTTTAGAAAACATTTTTCTTTTCCAAAATCTTGCAATCCCTTGATTTGAGTTCAGACACCCCTGAAGGTGTGTCCGAATCCCTCAAACTAGGGCTTTGATACCAACTTGTAACATCACAAAAATTATGGACCAAAAATTTCATTTTTAATTAAGTGGTTTGAAAAACATTTGAAACACAATATCATTCGACCATATCATTTAATAAAACATGTTTCGTGTTTGTAAACCAGAACGTAAATCATAATAATATCAGAGTACAAATCCCAGAATGTCTCATAGTGCGGAAAAACAAGAGCGTGTGTGTGATATGCCGCTACCGCGCCAGCTCCTTCCCCTTGGCTGAAGAGGTACCTGAAACAACAACTAAAAACCGTAATCACGAAGCTTAGTGAGTCCCCCCATTGTACCGCATACCAAAATAACCATATAACATACAAATATTGTCAGACATATTTGGGTGCCCGACCTACCCCTTCGGTCCTCTCGACCGGATACTGACTAGCATATCTGGGTGCTGGTCTCCCCTTCGGTCCTGTCGACCGGATACTGACTAGCATATCTGGGTGCTGGTCTCCCCTTCGGTCCTTTCGACCGGATACTGACTAGCATATCTGGGTGCTGGTCTCCCCTTCGGTCCTTTCGACCGGATACTGACTAGCATATCTGGGTGCTGGTCTCCCCTTCGGTCCTTTCGACCGGATACTGGGGACTATTTCACCCCTACCACTACCATAACACGTATCACATAATCTATTTATCATGGCTGGGCATGACTGCCCATTCGGCCCTATTGACCGGCAACCTGGGGACTATCTCCCCCTACTATCACAAGCACATAACATCATATCATACAAACACATAAACATAACACAGGTAGTGGCAACCCTAGATGAATATCACAGAGACAATAATCTACTCATACAATTCCTACTAGTGGGCCGACATTGTGGCCTTAGACCCACTGTTACTGGAAGGTAACTCACCTTGAAGTAGCTGCTGAAAGTCTGCTTGCTGAGCGCTTGACTGCTGAACCGGAACTCCCCGGCTACAATTTCCATAAACACTAAGTCAAATACTGGTCAAAGTCAACTTTCTGGTTGACCGGACTCGTCGAGTTGGCTCGCCAACTCGCCGAGTCCCTTCCATCTGTTCTAGTTCTATACCCGTTCTACTCGTCGAGCTTAGCGAAGACTCGACGCGTTCTTCTTTGATGCGTACAAACTAAGTCCAAGGTCATCCGACTCGTCGAGTTGAAGAAAAACTCGTCGAGTCTAAGGCAATCTTCATTGGACTCGCCGAGTTGCTCATCCAACTCGCCGAGTCCACGACTATCTTCATAGGACTCGCCGAGTTCATTCAATCCTTTTTCCATACAGACATGATTTGACACATGCAGTGGCTCCAAACCACAGATTTAGGCTTCCAGGGCATGCTTATCACGTAAAGTTGCAAACTTTACGTGCATGCATAACTTTAGAGGCTTCAAATGTCCAAACTAAGCTCTTAATGGGGTTCTAAGCTCAAGAGGGACCTTAATCACCAATATGACTGTAACTTAACACTTCAAGAAGGTAATGAGAGTCCAGATCTGAAGTATAACCAACCATAAGGTTTCTCTTCAGGGATTTGGGGTTTTAGGGCTTAAAAGCAACAATTTAAGGACACACATCTAATAAATCAATAATCAAGATGGAAACTTTATTACCAGAATGGATGACCACAAATGAATGTGTTCTGGATCTAAGTCCCCTTCCTTGACCTATTCAACCTCTCCCTTCTTCCACTTGCACCAAAGTGCCCCAAAAGTCCCTTCACAAGGCAACAATCACTCAAACTCACCAATGGAGGCTAGGGTTTCGATAAGGAATGCTCTTAGGGTGATAGAGGCTGAGATAGGGCTATAAGGACGTTTAAATAGGGTGCAAACCCTAAGGATTAGGGTCTCCTCCTGATTGGCCTACTCGCCGAGTCCAGGAGTGGACTCGCCTAGTAGATCACTTAAAGCCCGCATCCATCTCGACATCAACTTGGCGAGTTAGGGATACAACTCGCCGAGTAGTTCTTCCAAAAAGAACATTTAATCAAAATAAATACGTACCAGGAATGGGGCGTTACACACCTGTAGGAGCTGTTAGACAATGAGTTTATTAGACTGAGTAGTTCATCCTAGGTGTGTAAAGCATGTGGCCAAAAGCAACAATCGGGCCGAATTTGTGGGTTGTGAATGTGGTCCGCTTTTGGCTCTTCAAGCTAGAATACGATTGTACTTATTTATTTTACAATAAAAATGAAAAAATTTGTTACTTTTACAAAAAACAAAATATATACAAATTGAAAACCTATTCTAGCAATAGTCACAAAGCGGCACCAAAAATTACCAATTAATAGAAAATAACCCAAAATAAGCAACCAACACAATCCACAAGGTCTAAATGGCTCAAATGGCAACGCACTTACAATCACAACATTGCAAGAAACGTTTTAATGGTTTGTTTATAAACTCACGCATAAGAACTTTATAAAACTAATAATACTTGACAAGATAACTTTAATAATTAAAATCAACAATGTTTAATCATTTTGAAAATTTTAGTTTTTCAACAAATTCATCAAATTGATGGGTTTGACAAACAATCAAAATTTTCAAAAAGGTAATTTAAAGATATCAAATTTGATTCTGATACCAATATTGGAAATTGTATGAATCTTAAAATAATTTACATAGAAACCAAACACATAACGGGAATAAATGTAATAATATTCATTTCTCAAAAAAATAGATCACTTTGTATCAAATAAATTAACTTAATCACAACCATAGGGTGTTCATAGCAAATTTATCAACTCGATTTTACAATGCCTTTGGTGTAAAAACTTTGTGATAAAGAACATGACCAACTCCATCCGTAATCACACGGGCAAGACATGATTGACTACTAGACATTTCTTCAACGACCCAAAGATTTTTCTTCTCTTTGTGTTCTTCCTTGAAAAAACACGACCAAAAGGAGAGGGAGAGGCCTTCGAAGCTATAGACTATAGTTAGAGAAGGAGGAGGCACGATTAAGGGAAGATTAAGGTTTCTCTGATTCTTATCAAAATCTATAAAAGCTTATATATATATATATATATATATATATATATATATATATATATATATATATATATATATATATAGAGAGAGAGAGAGAGAGAGAGAGAAAGAAAGGAGAAAGTTTATTTTGAAAACTAATATTTGCATGAGAATTTTAGATTTTTTTATTTAGAACCATCACCAACAAGCAACCTAATGATTAAATTAATTGTGGAACAAATTAAAAAAAAGGGTAAATTGATTGGTTGAGCTCACTCCCTGACCTCACTCACTCACCTACTTTTAGTTTAGGCTAAGGGTATGGTCACACCCAACCTACTCAAAAAGTGACGTCACATTAGCGCCACATCATCTCCACTACAAACCCACTACCAACCCACTAACCCTTGGAAATGGTTACCACGCCACATCATTTTTTTTGACAATATTAGATTAAATTAAAAAAGTAATTTCAATAAAACAAACATTAGAAAACACTAAATTAAAACACATTGCATTAATTTTAAAACACTCAAAATCAAATCCTAAAATATTTAAAAAACAACAAAAAAAAAATCCTAAATTACTTATTTTTCCTAATATACTTTAAAAAAAATCCTAAATTACATATTTATCCTAAATTACTTTAAAAAAAATGCACACGACACAACAACTAATACATAAATATTAGAACCTAATCCTCATGCTTAGCACGGGCATGTTGTTGGATTTTGAGAAATGTTGCGAGATTTTTGGGGTCGAGATCCGGTAGGGGCTTCGAGTTTATGATTTGAAGATTGGTAAAAGTGATTTTTTGGCGACGAGATTCCTCCGTGGATTCGTATTTTCTTTCTAGAAAACTTAAAGTTTTATCTATGGATTCCACAAGCTCGTTGTCGTTAGTTGCGATTGCTTTCCCGCTTGAAGACGTCGCCCGTTTTGCTTTGTCCATTCCTGGTGGTCGACGGAGTTGGACTTCAGGTGGACTCTCTCCCTTGGCAACATCGACGTCATCATTGAGGTCTAGCCCGAAACCCGCGTCCGGTTCAGAAGTTCTTATTCTTTTGTTGGAGCCTGTGATCGAGTCTGAATGCGATGTCTCTGGATTAAGGACCCATTTTGGACCTTGACGACAAACTTCCCACGCTTTTGGTGACCAAATGGTTTACCGTTGTTGGTGACTTTGAATTGGTAGCATGCGGTTTATAAAATGTTGAAATCGTTCGAACCACTTTTATGCATATTTTTTAGATTTTCAAATATGCCATTAAACTTTGTGCAAATTACGTGAAGATCATGCCATTTTCCATTGGCCGCGTTGTACGACCAATCCGTTTTCCTTCCGTTCCTGTGGGCTTTTGAGGAGCGGGAAAAATTGTTGGAATTCTATGAAAGAGTCTCGGGAGCCAGGATGCATGCCAGTTTCATACGACCAGGTGGAGTGGCACAAGATCTGCCTCTTGGCTTATGTCGAGATATTGATTCCTCCACACAACAATTTGCTTCTCGTATCGACGAATTAGAAGAGATGTCAACCGGCAACCGTATCTGGAAACAACGATTAGTGGATATTGGTACTGTCACTGCACAGCAAGCAAAGGATTGGGGATTCAGTGGTGTAATGTTAAGAGGTCGTGCGACATGAAGACATTGATAGCAATATGGGGGAAGTTCCCATCAGGCAACAACGGTTCTGCCTGACCCTACTTAAGCATGCCGCGTGAAAGTGATCCACGACACGATTCCAAAAACTTTCTCCAGATTGCGTGTTGCCTCTTCTCGAGTCACAGGATATGAAAATCCAAGCTTTTGCTAAAGCTTCTTCCTCTTCTTCGTTCCAAGCCGTTGCTTTCTTTTTCCCTTTTCCTTTTAGTTGACTTCTTCGAGATGATTGTGGTGTTTATTGGACAAATTCATCGTCGTTGTCGAGGTTCATAGTTTGGGATTGAGATAATGGGAATTGAGATGATTGTGTTTGGAATTGTGGAAAAACTTCTTGTTGAAAACCTTGGAATTGGGGAATGAATTGTTGTTGTGGTTGTTGTTGGAAGAATTGTAGGTTGTAGTGAAGGTTAGTGAATAAAAGTTGTTGTTGGATTGGAGAATTCAACAATTGCATATATGTTTGATAATCACTTAGAGTGTTTGAGGTGTTTGGATTGTGGAGTATTTTGGTTGGGATCCATTTTTTTAAAGAAAAGTGAAAGAAAGTTGGAGTATTTTTTTGGATTTAGAAGTGTAAAATGAAGAGTGAAAGTGTAATATATATATATATATATATATATATATATATATATATATATATATATATATATATATATATATATAAAAGGTGGTGTTATTTAAATTTAAAATTTAATTAAAATTTTTTTTTGTAAACTCCAAACGGTCAAAAACATAGCTGTTACTCTCTCTCTCTCTCTCTCTCTCTCTCTCTCTCTCTCTCTCTCTCTCTCTCTCTCTCGTTTTAATTGGCCGTCTTCGTCCGTGATACGCACCATGCCACAAGGCACCTACGCGTGCCTAAGGCGGTGTTCACGTGTAGATGGCCTTGCCACGTAAGCCCCACGCGTAGCCACCATTACTCCATACCGTATAACCTTATCACATTATTTGTTGGTTGTTGGCAAATCTAGATAATCAAATTTTTAATACAATTCAAAAATCAAGAAAAAGAACAACACAAATACAACGAAAAAAAGACGTTTTTTGATCCTCATAAGCAAGGGAAGTACTCTATTTTTCATATTATTCTCATGTGTTCGTTTTTTGGACAGTTAATCGAAGTGTCAAATTTAATACTTGGGTTGTTGGGTGTAAAACTTAATTTTGGCATGTATTTCGTTGTAATTTTTTTTCTAGCTTTTTATTAAATTCAATACAATTCTACAATTTCGATTTTTTTTTTATTGTTTTTAAATTCGTTCAAAAAAGAAAGGAATTACTTATATTTGTTATCATCAAATGTTGAAATCTAGAACTACAAATTTTGTTTGATTCTCTTTATGAGTTCTAGAGCCTATCATGTAGCTCTTCCATTTAGAACGTTTTAACTGACTCACCTGGTAGGGGTCTGTTTGCTTTCTTTTTATTATTCAGTTCACTTAGGAGTAGGTGGCAAATAAAAACCAATAAGAAGAAAAAATATGTGCAGGTATTTTTTGAATGGAAAATAAATCTGGTACATTTTTATTTGGTAAATGTAAGTATACGAAAACTTATATGCCTTTCATAAACAGAAAAATATCACTTGCATGATTTTCCCGATTACGTCATATTTATTCTACTAAATTAAAAAGATTTTTTTTATTGAATTAAGTTATTTTTCCAGTAAGTCCGAAAAATAACAAACTAAACGATAAGCCTTGAAATTTCTATCATATTTTGGCTTCATATCATTGATTTGATGAATTTTAGTATTCTTTAGAATAAATATCAGCTATGTTGAAAGCTATAAAAAAAATGAGCGATATACAAATTCAATTAACTATAGTTTGATAATTAAAAAGATTAAAATTCACATCTGATCATTTAACTTTTGAATTTATGTTTATTTGGTTAGTTAACTTGATTTAGGTTAAATGTCATTGAACTTGATACTTTTAACCAAAATGTCACTATGAGCGGTTATACCTAGTTTCTTGTATGTGGCAACTCACATAACTTATTGGGACATCATCATTTGGGAGGGGTTTCAAAAAATACTAAACAACAATCTTTCACTCTTTCAGTTCATATCGCGTTCACTCATAAGCATAACGGGTGAATTGAAGACTAAAATCAACACTGCAAGTCGGAAGAGAGGTACGTAACTTTGCTAAAACAACTTCCTTAACCTTTGATTTTGAAAAATTAAGTGTCGATTTTGAAAAAAGTGTAAAGTGTCAAAGTTAACTACAATGGAGAGGAGAAGGGGTGTGCCAAACCATTACAGTACGGGGGGAGGGGGTATGTGTATAAGGACTAATGATGCATATTAAACAAATGGAGCACTCGACTTACTAATGTACCTTGTACTATGAGGCTTTGAGCAACCGCTTAGTCAAAAAAAAATTGTTACTCTATTGGAAATTCAACATTGACAAGAAGCTTCAACTTACCGATGTGTGATTTAGATTTCAAGAAATGCATGGTTCATGGACATAATAATGGAGGTTACACTTTTTATGTAAAGTAACTATTATGAGGAAGATTTGGGTTTGATTTTAGAAATGATGCAATTAATTTGAGTTGCGATTAAAAGGATGAGAAAGATGATGATAGTGAATATGAACAATATGAGGATGTTGGTTTCTTTGATGATTGCCTAATGGAAGCTGATAATATTGAGTATGAAAAGGGTGAGGATGATGGTTTGTTTTAGAGTTGTCAAAAATTGTACCATGGAAAACCAACCAACATGTTGCCAACCGAACCAAAAAAGTTGGTAGCCAATATATTTGGTAGCAAACATACTTGGTTGGTAGTATGTACCAATTAAACAATCTTGGTACGGTAATTATACAAAAGTTTGAATACCATGATAATATCATACCAACCAATTCATATATATATATATATATATATATATATATATATATATATATATATATATATATATATATAATATATATATATATATGAACGAAATCGTATATTTCAATTGTTAATTGTGTTTAGTGTTTACAATTTTAAAAACATTATGTACATTAGTCAATAGTTATTACCACGTTAAAACACTAAATTAAAACCTTACTTTAAAAGGATTCTTTTGTTAATTAAAAGAATTGTATAACTAATTTCTTTACTAAACGTCAAAGTTACACGGTATTTTTGCTTATTTTTAAATCTTACAATAAAAAATTAAAAGAAATGGGTATATACCATTAGCAATTTATACCAACCAAACCTATTGGTAGTCAAATATATTACTTGGTATGGTACCGGTAGCTTTTTTTTATAACAGTTATAATTGGTACGGTACATGGTTGAAAGAAAAACGAATTGGTTTCCTACCAATCCAACCCTTAGTTTGTTTGATGAAATTAATATGGGTTGTGCAATATATATATATATATATATATATATATATATATATATATATATATATATATATATATATATATATATATATATATATATATATATATATATATATATATATATATATATTGCACAACCCATATTAATTTCATCAAACAAACTAAGGGTTGGATTGGTAGGAAACCAATTCGTTTTTCTTTCAACCATATATATTACATTACACTATTTTACTCTAAAAATAATAGGGAAAATGACATATACGCCCTATAAACTTTTTAGGGTTAACTCTTTTAGTCACTTAACTTAAAAAGTGGCTTTACGAAGGAACAAACTTTGGTCTACCTGTCTTTTTAGTCCTCTTGACTTGCTATAACCGGTTTAAGTGCCACATACCCAAAACTTGGGCCCCTCCCTTCTTCCTCCTGCTGAGCAACACCATCACAAACTTTAAGAGACCAAAAACTTGAGGGCCACCCATCCCTGTCTCTCTCTCAATTGAATAATTGTTACCCAAAAAACAAAAGAAATTAGGGCTTTTATGCCCCTCATCATCACTTGTCTGATCGATCAAAGGAAAAAAAACACGAATGAACGACTGTAGTCAAGAAGGAAACGCTAAGCAACAAATAGTCTGGTGGTTGCTGATTGACTACAAAGAGAAAGGGATCTTCAATATCCTTCCAAGATCTAATGAACCTTTTCAATCCAACGTCTAATTTCCACCCAAGTTTCGAATCTTATAAAATTGTGTCAGTTGGAAAATCAAAGCTCTCCCATAAAATGGTTTTGTTTCTTCTAACATCTCTAATTAATGGTTTTGTTTCTTCCATCATCTCTAATTATAAGATTACCGGAGTTTGTTAACTGGAGAACAGGACTGAAACTACTCGCGATGGATAAGTTATTGGTTGACCAAACTTTAGCCAATGAGTGATTATAAACGATTAGAACTCCATTTCGTGTAAAACTACATTTCCAGGTAAATCGCGAACAGGGTTGTTTCTATTAGCCACCCAGACCACTGTGAGAGACGGATTATGATACCAAATTCCAAGATATCGAGAACCAGAAGAACTATTACCAGGAGTCAAGATGCGAGCAGGAAAAGAAACATGAATTGAAAAGAGAAAACTCCTTCGGTGCGAAATCGAGTTGGAGATGGAAGGAATCAGAAGGAACAGCCTTGCTCGAGACATAATTTGCGAAGGAGAGAAAGTGACTGCCGATCCAAGGGAGCAAACAAGTTGCGATGGCAGCTCTGGCGAGTTTCTCGGTTGTAATTGCTCGACACGAGCAGGAGAGATTCAAAGGGAAAAAGAACTTGGTCTGACGCAATCAGTAGTAGCGAGTGAGCAGATGGGGGCTGCCCCGATAGCTCTCGACTTCTTCTTTTTTGGTTCTGGCTTTATGTACAAAGGGGATGAGGATGGTTGGCCTGATGGAACAAGGCAAGCAAAAGTAACAACATATGCGGGTGTTTGGTTGTTGAGTCTGCAAAAGATAGTGAAAACGAGCGGGATGCAAGGGTCTGTTAGTCATCAAGGAGAGAGAGAGAAAGAGAGAGAGAGAGAGAGAGAGAGAGAGAGAGAGAGAAAGAAAGAAAGAGAGAGAGAGAGAGAGAGAGATTCAATGTTGTGGGACCTTATAATTTTTTTATTTAATTAAAATATAAAAATAAGTGAGCTGGTATAGGGGTAACCGGGTTACCCTTTCGTTTTCTGAAAAAAGATGTATTGGACCCGACAAAACCAAATTTGTTCCATTTAAAAACAATTTAAAAAGTTAAGTGACTAAAAGAGTAAACCCTAAAAACTTCATAGGAGGTATGTGTCATTTTCCCAAAATAACATATACCAAGTATATACATTATAAATATATACAAAATGCAAGTTAACTTTTCTCTTTATAAGTTAATGTAGCTAATAGTACTCTTCGTGATGCATATTGTACAATAAAGGTTGATCTATTATGCACATCTACTCATTTCTTTTGCTATTGTGCGCCTCCTTCTTGCCGTGTGATTGAATTACAACATTCAAAACATCTAAATTATGAAACTTGTCCCTAAACTATTTCCATTTATTGACAAACTATCTCCAAATCCAAATTATTTTCCTTAAACTTTTTAAAATTAGATACTTAGAAGTTTAACCCAAACTTTCTATTGTTTATATGTTTTTCAACTTTATTTACTATATAGTAACAGCTATTGAGGGTTGTCATATTACTTGGAAACAATAGTCTTTTTTTTTTTTTTTTTTTTTTTTTTTTTTTTTTTCAATTCTGGTCTTATTTTTAACTAGGGAAAAATATTTTATGGGCTTATTAATATGTTTTTTACTCTACTTTGAAAAGACATTTTTCATCCTTTTTATTTTTTAAATGTTACTTTAACCGATGAAGCTTCAACTTTGTAAAATATAATTGGTTTATACACAACAAAAGCATGTAAAAACCCGCAACAATGTGCGGGCTCATTTACTAGTATATTTTTAATTTATATAGTTTCTAACAAAATTTTCATTATATCTATTATGCATTTTTTTGCAAGTTTTCTGTACATTTTTTTGAACGGCGGTGTTAGTATATGTCTGAGATTGATAGAAACTCCTAGTTAGACACCTTATTAGCCGTATGAGCTTGCCCCAAATTTTTCTAACTTTATCAATTATATTATTAACCGATATCAATGAATATAATAAATCAATAGCATTTTACTATATCACATAATATTGCAAATAAACAATATTATATTTAAATTATGATCATACAATTAAATTAGTTAGAGATATATAAGCTTAAACTTGAACAAAAATATATTGATTGGAATAGAATAATACAACATCAAATATGTAGTGTTATTTTGTTCATTTATTTAAACTATTTTGATGCAACAAATGATTTTCTGCAAAAGTAAAATGATACAAAAGGTAATATAAAAAAATATATTTAGAAATCTTCTTATGTCATAGGATATTCTGTGAAATCAGACTATACGAACCGTTTCATATGAATACTATACAACAAAGTCAAATATCATATGCTATTTGATGCACTCTCATAATAATACTTATTAGGTGTAAGACTCATGTATTACATGAGTTCATTTAAAAGAAAAAATAAATATGAAATTCATTTGAGAAGTTTGAATTTATGTGAAAAATTAGAAGAATATTGAATTATTAAAATAAAGTGTTTTTTTCTTTTTTTATATTTAAACAAATAATTTAGATAAATAAACAAAGAAAACTAATAAGGCTTTAATGTAGAAATTTAGAAAGTAGAAGGAAAGTCAATTAATGAATTGATATGTATTTATTATTATATTTATTATAATTATTACATTTAAATATTATATGTAATTTCAAAAAAAAATAGAAAAAACCACAAAATGTCATGTGGAAAAAATTTAATTTAAAATAACCACAAAATGACATGTGGCCAAATTAATGAGAATGTGAAATATGGCAAAAAGATTTTCATTTATTAGAGTAAATTTTAATACCTACATTTACATAAAGGAAATCAAATCGATATATTAAATCAACCTATGTAAACAAAGTCAAATACATTATGCTCATAAAAAATGATATTTGGAGGATAACAAAAAATATTTTATGTCAAAGTAAAACTATATAAAAGATAAAATGGAAAAATGATATTTGAAGATGTCCTTATACCATGATGGTGTATCAAATAAGTATCTTTTATAAATACTAAAAACCAAGACAAATCAAGTATACTCATACTATACTTTTTTCATTTTTTGAATACTAAACTGCAAAAATGGTCAATGTAGTATGTATTTTTGGGATTTTAGTCCAAACCACGATTTTTTTGGATTGGTGGTCCTTTTGAGGTGGTTTGTTTGTGATGTTAGTCCATTGGTAAATTGAAATGAATGTAATGCCCTTCTGATTTATTTTTTATTTTTTTATTTAATTTAAATGAAAAAAATAATAAAGTTGGGCCCACCTCTCTCTCTCTCTCTCTCAAAAGAACACTGAACACACATACATGATTAAATTAAACACATACACAAATCACATGTATACACAGGAGGTGGAGAAACAAACGAGAAAGGATCGAGTTTTTTTTTTGCCTCCGCCATTTTCCAGATCATGACCGATATAATTTGGTGTGTGTGTGTGTGTTGTATTTCGCTTGTTGGGTTTTTGGAACTCGATTTGAAAAATAAAAACACACATACACAATCAAATCAATTTTTGGGGATGAACTCATATACACAAATCGATTCCGATTTCAGGGTTTTTTTTTTTTTTTTTTTTTTTTTTTTTTTTTTTGTTTCAAAAGCGATTTGAAGAAACATACCTAAACCACAAGCACACAATTAAAGAATCTGGGCCACTGTTATTGTTGTGAAGCACTGATTTGTGTAGAGGAATCAGACAACGCCACTGCTTCCATTTTCTTCATGATTTCAAACTTTTGGGGCGAAAATGGAGGCACAAAAGGTTGACTCTTGTAAATATGAGCATACACAAGGTCATTATCATACTCATTTGCATTTGAATCGTGGATGAAGGATTGTATATTATACTCTCGGTTTCAAGAATCATTTGAGATTCGTTCTCATTACCTTTCAATCGAACCAAAGCAGCAAATACTTTATGTAACGCCCGTAGATCTGGGCTAGTCAATTTAGAGACGATAAACATCAAAAATGACTTTTTGATAGAATAGTGTTTAGTATAAATAATCTTAACCAAGTTGTAGTATATGTCACAAGGTTTTCGTACATATAAAAAACGCTGAAATCCGAGTTATAACGAAGAAGTTATGACCTGTCGTAGTTTCGCGACAGATTCGGCACGACGTTGTAGGACGTAAATAGTGAATTTACGACAGAGCAATTTTTAGCCTTAGCGATCTAAACAAAATTTGTAGAATACGTTAAACCGAGAGTGTGCATAAATGAAACGTCCAAATCTGACTTCGTATAGTTATGATTTTTCTAAGTTTCAGCTTATCAGTATGCAATCCAAAACTCAATATTTAGATCGAGTGATCTCTAGCTGAAACAATCTAAAAGAGAATCGAAGATCTCATCGATAGTAGTAAAACGGTAAAAAGACAGACGAAAATGGATATCAGATGAATAAGTTATGAATTTATAACGGACTTTTCCTGTCCCGGCCTACTAAAAATATAATATTAAAAATGAAGTCAAAATTAGTCGACAGAGTCTAAATGAAAGTTATAGAGCATAATCTCACCTACGCGTGGATATAAAGAGCATCGAAAACGGAGCTCGTATGCGAAAGATATGAATTTCTGAAGTTCGGAACACAAACTTCAATATGTGTCAGAACTCACGACGTGAACTCAATGATTGACACCTTCAGAGCCTAACACACTGATGTCACGACTACGCACCTGATGACGACCAAGTTCACGACGTGAAAAAGCCTAGTTCACAATGTGAATAGCGAAATTCAGCCCTATAAATAGAAATCGAAGGCATCCGGTTTTGGTTGCTAATTTCTCAACCTCTCTCCTACTTTTCTCATCATTAAGCCTACTTTTAGCCCCCCGAAGTCCCGATATCATCACCGACACCCAAAGAAATCCCAAAGCCTTGAAGATCCCGAGAAAAAGACTTTTCGAGCCGAAACTCTGCCTGCGTGAAGCCTGGTTTTTGAAGATATCTCGGTTTCATCGAAGAATATTACTTTATAGAGCCGTAGTGCTGTCCGATCATCGTCTTATCATGTGAGTGTGTAGTCAGTTTCATTTAACACATAGATATGAAATATCTTCTATAAAATACATGCTATGTGTTTTTATATTATTTTTTTTATTTGAGATAATGTTTATTGAATGATTTATACCTGTTTAGAATGATTTAAACAGTATATGTATTTGTATCTACAAATATGTTGGGTAGAACATGGGTAGATGAAATAGTTGATGTGAGACGAAATAAAATAATGAGAAGTTTTGGTGATAATGATGTTCCGGTTAACTAGTGGAATATAGATGGCGACCATAGACTTTTCTAGACAATCCAAAAGAGATTTAACAGGCTTGTAACATGTAGGTGTTTTGAACTATGTTTTCATTAAGTGATACTGTTCATTAAAGTAATTTTGAACTGAGTGTTCACTAGATGTTTTGAACTATGTGTTTACCAGGTATATTTGAACTAAGTGTTCACTAGGTGTTTTTGAACTAGATGTTCATTAAGTATTTTTAATTGAGTGTTTACCAGATGTTTTAAACTACTTGTTTAACAGTTGTATAAACCTTGACAACTATGGATTTAATGCTTGTTGTATGAACCTTGGACAACAGTGAACTTTGTGACAATTCCTTAGGTTAATCCTTAGGAATGAATGAGTGAAGGATGATTGATTCTTAGGGTAAATTCTTAAGAATTAAATGAAATAACGGGGATGAGTAATTGGGTTGATTGTTTGATGATTGAATATAATAATTATATTATTGTGGGTTGAAAACTCTATATGTTCACCAGGCCCCCAAGCCTGACCCACTCAGTTTTTCTTTGTATTACAGGTAGTGGTACCAGTGCATAAGTTGGATGACTTATTAAGATATTTTAGATATAGACCAGTAGTTGTAAATAACTGTTGTAAGGTCTATTTAGTACTATTTATGCTTTTGGTCTGTATCGAAACATGACATCCCAAGATTTTGTTATTTAATGAAAATACATTTCTTTAAGAAATCTTTTGATAAAATTTTATCATATTTTGTTTTGGGCACAAATTCCGCAACTCTTTTAATCAAAGGATTACTCTGATTTTATAAAACAAAGCATAAATAAATCGGTTTTTTTCTGGCCGTGAAAATTGGGGATGTCACACTTTAACCTTCTTATCCACCAACCCCATCGACGTCATTATAAACCCCGATTTCGGTCAAATTTGAAGTTGAAATCGACGAATTGATCGATCCAAAAGAGGAACAAGTTTCCAACGTCATTGATTCCGGCACCGAACCTGAATCACCACTAGTTCCACCTATTTCCCCGAATCCCCATTGTTTATCAAACTCTCACCATTCCCTTCCAAACAATCCAAACGAAGAAGAAGAAGAAGAAGAAGAAGAAGAAGAAGAAGAAGAAGAAGAAGAAGAAGAAGAGAGAGAGAGAGAGAGAGAGAGGTGGGCTCAACTTTATTATTTATTTTATTTTTCATTTAAATTAAATAAAAAAACATAAAAAATAAATCAGAAGGGCATAATTATCATTTCAATTTACCGATGGACCAAAATTACAGACAAACTACTTCAAAATGACCGCCAATAAAAAAATAAAAGAAAAAAAAAATCATGATTTGGTTTAAAACCTCACAAAAATATGTACTAAAAACATTTTCGCAATATTGTCTTTTTTTAATGCCTACGCCCTACGTTTAGTTAAGGCACTCATAAGTCATAACAATACTCGTTTCAATGCCACGTCTACATAAGTCAAGTCATACATGCTGACTTCCTTATATATTAACGTTTTCGATTTTACCATCTAGATATACAATGGCAGAAATTCAAATGACCACCTATGACATCGTCATCTTCGGAGCATCTGGTTTCACAGGCAAGCACGTAGTTAGAGAAGCTCTCAAGTTTCTTTCACCGAATTCGCCTCTCAAATCACTTGCGTTAGCCGGTCGGAACCTTTCAAAACTATCCGAAACACTAAAATGGGCTTCAAAATCTCCCCCAACCATCCCCCTCCTCGTTGCTGACACCTCCGACACATCCTCTCTCCGCCGCATGGCTTCCCAAGCAAAACTTGTCCTTAACTGCGTTGGTCCTTTTCGCCTTCACGGTGACCCAGTCGTCGATGCCTGTGTTGAAGCCGGATGTGATTATTTAGATATTTGTGGTGAGCCGGAGTTCATGGAGAGGATAGAGGCCGTTTACCATGAGAAGGCGGTGGAGACCGGTAGCTTGGTGATTTCAGCTTGTGGGTTTGATTCTATTCCAGCTGAATTCGGGTTTATGTTCAATTCCAGGCAATGGGTTTCTCCGGCGGCTCCTAATCGGGTTCAAGCCTATCTACATCTTGAATCGGATAAAAGGATAGTTGGAAATTTTGCGACGTATGAGTCTGCGGTTTTGGGGTTCGCTAATGCTGATAACCTCATCAAATTGCGACGATCAGGACGAAGAAGAGCTCGACCTTCGGTATGGTACAGTAATCATCGTTTTGTGTATTTATTTATATTCTGCTCTTAACTTTTTTTTCTCAGATTCCTGGTTATGCTCCTACAAAAGGATCGATAATAGAACACCAGAAAGAGCTCGGACTTTGGGCCCTTAATCTCGCATCCGCCGATGCCACTGTTGTTCGGAGAACACTCTCGATCCTTACAGAAAATCCCACTGGTCTCCATGGAGTGAATGAGGATCCTAAAATGGCAGATAAACGAGTCGCATTTTGGTCCAGAGTAAAACCTGCTCATTTCGGAGTAAAGGTTGGCAGCAAGAAGCTTCTGGGTCTTCTTCCATGGATCGCAATGGGGTTGTCGATTATGCGGTTGTGCGGATCCTCTGTGGGTAGGTGGTTTCTGTTGACATTCCCTTCAGTTTTCAGTCTTGGAGTTTTTACGAATAAGGGTCCAACCAAAGAGCAATTGGAGAGTGCTAGTTTTAAGATGTGGTTCGTCGGCCATGGATTCAGTGATGCGAATCTTGCTTCTCAGAGAAACGCAACGCCTGATACAGAAATTATTACGAGGGTGACGGGGCCTGACGTCGGGTATCTCACAACTTCGATCATTCTGGTTCAGTGTGCGTTGATCATTTTGGAGCGACGGGGAGATCTTCCGAAAGGCGGCATCTTAACTCCTGGAATCGTTTTTGGCCCCACTCATCTTCAAGATCGACTACAGGAGAATGGTGTTTCCTTTGATTTGATTTCAAAGACTCAGCTCTATACATGAATTGGATGCTTTTCTTATTAGTTTTACTTTTAGTCTTTTAGATGCAATAAAATGAGGTAGCAATGCCATCTATCTACCCGTAGTCCCTATATAAAAAAATGAAACATCTTTGTATAACAAAGTCATTTTGTATGAGTTTCATTATATAATAAAAGATATTATTATTTTACAATGTTGCGTGTTTTATTATAATTTGAAATTACTTTATTACTTTTGTAAAGACTAGATTAAGCTATAAAAAAACATTATGATTAACTGATTTATTTCAACTTATAAAAAAAAAAAAAAAAAAGACAAAAAAAGTCTTTTGACAAGGTTTATTCTTTGGATTTAGTTCCTACATATAATATCTTATTTCTTTTATTAAAATGATCTAAAGTTATTATTTTATTTTTACTTTTATATTATTATTATTATTATTATTATAAAATATGTTATTTTTTCTTATACCATATGTATTTGAAATCATAACTCCTCAATTTTTAACTAAACCTAATGATTGTTTATAGAAATTCTTTAAACACAAAACTACAAAAATAGTTCCGTGGTTTGCAAATGTATCCGATTTTTTACTGAAACCTTGACAAATTCAGATAAATTGTTATTTTGAACATTTTTTATTGTGGTTTGGTCTCTCTCAAAACTATAATCCTTCTAATATCTTTTTTATGTTTTTTCTATTTAATTTAAAGTTTTATTAAATAAAAATATAGGGCCACACACACACATTAAAAACCTATAAAAAAAATCAACACAAGTATCTTCACATCATTTTTTTTCTCTCATTTCTTATGTTTTGTGTAACGTCTCATTTTCATAGATAACTTTTTTTAAAATTTTTAATATATTTGTTTAAGAGTAATATATAAAATACAGAATCTCCAATGTTGCTGATGACTGATGAGTGTGTACAATCATATCTTTCATCTTCCCACCATCACCAATAGTACCTGAAAAACATTTAATCCACAACTATAAGCCAAAACTTAGTGAGTTCCTCCAAAATATCACATACATCACAACATAATAATCAACTATGGGTTATTAGGAACCCTAAGACTATCAACAGTCACGAGGACTATCAACGGTCATGAGGATTATCAACAATCGTATGGGCTCACAGCAACCCTATGGGTGATCCCACTCTAGAGTCACAACCAAACAAGGAACATACAAGAAAGCTTAGATCAATAGTTCTCAGGTTATCCTACATGACTCCATACAACGCACTAGAAGACCACCGACCATCCTGGTACTCTATCTAGCATACCACTACCCCTATGTCCTAATATACATATGGGTTATCAGCAACCCTACAGTCTATCAACAGTCATGAAGTTATCAACACTAGATGAGTCTTATTGTGGATTATTGTTATGTGTATTTACCGAGTTATACCCTAGTGGTACATAACTATCCTACACGACTATAGTAACTCCACTAGAAGACCACCGACCATCCTGACACACCTATGGATTATCAGCATACAAGGAACATGCAAGAAAGCTTAGATCAAGAGTTCTCAGGTTATCCTACATGACTATAGTCACTCCACTAGAAGACCACCGACCATCCTGGTACTCTAACCAACATATCACTACCCTTAAGTCCTGACATACCTATGGGTTATCAGCAACCCTGCAGACTATCAACAGTCCTGAAGTTATCAACACTAGATGAGTCTTATTGTGGATTATTGTTATGTATTTACTGAGTTACACACTACTATGACATAGGTAATATAGTGAGTCTAGCATGCACCCTACTATGACATAGGTAATATAGTAAGGAAACTATAACATCCCAAAAATACAGATAAAATTTTGCATTTTTAATTCATTCAACTCATTAGAAACTGATACCAAAATAGTAGAAAGAGTATCATAGTAACATGTTATCAGAGTATAAATTCCCAAAATCATTAAGTGCGGAAATCATAAGGTGATGCGGTGCGACCAATTCGGGCTCTTCCCCTTCGAACTGGAAGTACCTAAAACATAAACTGAAAATGGTAAGCATAAAGCTTAGTAAGTTCCCCCAAAATACCACATACTAAATAAACATACTGCCAAGCATATCTGGGTGCTTGCCTACCCCTTCGGTCCATTTCAACCGGATACCGCTAAGCATATATGGGTGCTTGCCTACCCCTTCGGTCTATTTTAACCGGATACTATCAAGCATATCTGGGTGCTTGCAATCCCCTTCAGTCTATTTAAACCGGATACCGGGTCTATTTCACCCCTACTACTACCACATAATATCATAACAGAAATCACAGAGCCATCAAGCAAATACAGGCATAACTGACAATTGTTACATAGACAATCCTCACACAACATCATAAACTAGTGGGCCGATATTGGTGCCTTCAACCCATGGATACTACGAAGGAAGACTCACCTCATACTATAGGTTTCAAATCGCACTCAGCGGAGGATTCGCGAACTCCTCTTCCTATCACACCGACATAAAACCCTAATTAGAAATTTGGCCACATTCTAACCCGAGAGTCCAACCCTAATTCTTAACTTAAGGAAAAAGGGATTCTATATCATTGCATCAATGGGCCTCCCTCCCTCTAAGGCCTAAATCCATAAAAAGCCCAAAAAGGAAATCTAAGCCCAGCTACAAGGCCTTTAAGGGCCAATATGGTCCAAGAACCCCAAACATGGCTTAAGGCCCAAAAATGACATGCTACAAATAGGTGAGCCCGAGGCCCAACTTACATAAGTCTAAAGCCCAACACCAAACAAGCCCAAAATCTTCTAGGCCCACTATTGCGTATGCGCGGTGTACTTGGCTTGTGCGCATAGTGTACGCTAATGTTGACCCAGAGCCGGGATGCTGACCCAATACGCTCAACATACACTGGAGTATGCATGACATACTGGTCTACTAACCCAAACTCACTTCCATGACTTAATCCATTAAGTCCAAACATCCAAAACTAGATCCAAGTCCCTAATAATGTCTTAACCCATAAAGTTGCAAACTTTATGCTTTTGCATGCATGGATGGGCTCAAATCATGAATTAAGTCCATTAACTCACTTAGATGGCTACTAGCACTTGCATGGTGAGTTCTTAACCACCAAGATTTAATTTTTATGACTCAAAGCACTTCCAAGAGTCCAAAAGGACAACTCATAAGGCCTAAAGTTGCTCATACTCCAAGAAACCAAACTATAGGACCAAAAGATGACATTTTTTTTACCTTAAACCTAGATCTCAGCTAGTATTGATCAAGGTTCAAGCTTTATACCTTCAACGGGTTATAAATGGTGCTAAACTTCTGGATCCACAAGCTCATTCTTCTCCTTTGCTTCTTCCCAAACTTCCTTCTTCTTCAAAACCAACAAAGATCACCAAAATAACGAAGGTAAGATCAAAGATGCACTCAAGTAAGCTAGGGTTCGAGATTTGCACTAAAAGTACAATGGAGGGTGAAAGGGTAAAGATTATGAGGGACTTAAGGACTTTAAATAGGGTGCAAACCCTAAAAATTTGGGTTTACCCCTGACTTGACTTCGCCCAGTGTACCTTAAGGATCCCTTGATGACACACATGCAACGAGTACGCCATGTGTACATAATGTACACCCAGCGTACTCACAACCCTTCCACCACCTTAACTTGAATTGAAAAATAGAATAGGTTGAAGACTTCATACCTGACGAGTTGGATGCTACAATTCTCCCCCACTTGAATCAGACTTCATCCTCGAAGTCCGATGCCAGAAATAACTCTGAGTAATGCTCCCTCATCTCGTCATCTGGATCCCACGTCCATTCTGATCCCTTTCGATGCTACCACTACACTTTAACCAAATTAACAACCTTGTTCCTCAAGGTTTCGTCTTCTTTTCGAGGATCGCTACAGGTCTCTCAATGTAGTTCGGGCGGTCGTCCACCTGAATATCCCCCAAGGGAACCATTGCAAAATCATCACTGAAACATCTCCGCAGCTGTGAGACATGAAAAGTACTATGAATTTGATTGAGCTCCTCTAGAAGATCCAATCGATATGCTACCCTTCCTACCCGGGCTATAACCATGAAAGGACCGATATACCTGTGGCCCAACTTGTCCCGCTTCCTGAATCAATTGACACATTTCCAAGGTGATACCTTCAGTAGAACCATATCCCCAACCTGAAACTCCAAGTCTGATCGATGATTGTCGGCATAGCTTTTCTGCCAACTCTGAGTTGTTTGAAGTCTACTACGAACTTACTGAATCAACTTGGTAGTCTTGAATACCACCTCGGTACTCCCCATGACTTGTTGACCGACCTCACCCCAACATACCGGGGTCCTGCACTTCCTCCCATAGAGAATCTCAAAAGGAGGTCGATCAATGTTGGCGCGGTAGCTATTGTTATATGAAATTATGCTAACAGAAGATACGTATCCCAGCTACCACTGAAATCCAGAACACACACCCACAACATATCCTCCAATGTCTGGATGGTCCGCTTGTTTTGACCATCCGTCTGCAGGTGAAAGGTCATGTTGAAATTGTAACATCCCAAAAATTTCAGCAAATTTATACTTTTCAAAACAACCCATTTATTAACAAAAGAGTTTACAAAAACATTGTCTCCAAAACATGATTTAAAATCAGAGTCTCCCAAGATCCAATCTATTGTAAAACTAGGTATGTGTACGGTCACGCCTTCGCCTTGTCACAAATCATCTGCAGGACTTGAAACCATAAACAAAACTGTAAGTACAAAGCTTAGTGAGTTCCCCAAAGTACCAACACACAAACAAATAGAACATAAACAACAAAAGCATGTACTGGGTCCACAGCTAAAAGACTGGATTACCCCTGAGACCATACTATGAGTCTGGCTTTCCTATCGGGCCTATGACTCATATATTGTCTGCTTTGAGCCTACATCATAAGTATGGCTTGCCCCGAGGCCTACAACTTATGTATGGCTTGCTGCAAACCCAATCAGTCATCGGACTAGAATACCAATGTTTAGCCCTTGGTATAAGTCTGGTATACCAACCGGTCCTCAACTCATATCTGGAATGCTACTGGGCCCTCAGTATGATTCTGGTATGCCCTACTCGGCCCTTAGCTCATCTAGAGTGCTCCAATACCCTCAATCCCTCAGTACGACTATGGCATACCAATCGGGTCCTCAAATTGTATCTGGAAAGCACCTAAGCCCTCAGTATCAGTCTGACATGCCTTAACCAGCCCTCAGCTCATATCTGGAATGCTCTAGGGTTTGTTGGGTATAGCACGATGCAGTACAATCTCAACCCAACATAATATGTTGATTGCTAACAAACATATATAGGTAATCATGCAGACAGAAACACAGGTATTCCTACTAATTTACCAGACTAGCATATCAAGACTAGCATGCATATCTATTCGATACTCAACATATCAACAATATAAGGTTATCCAACTAATGGGTCGGGCTTGGTTCCTTCGAATCGTAAGTGCAGTGAGGAAAACTTACCTCTCACTGCCAAATCATACAGATGATCCCTCCCTACTGGATGACAGATCCTTGAACCTCCAATGTCAAGACAACACCTTGTTAACAACTGATCCCACAAATAGTCTCTAACTGCAAATCCGCAAGAATCCACGCGCTATCAAATACCACAATGACAACCCATCAACATCTAGCCCCTGACTCACATTATGGGTCCAAATTATGGTAAAAGACCTTTTTACCCTTCCTCAAGCTTGGCCCAAAGCCAAGGCCCAAACTAGATGACTAAAGGACTAAAATCCAAAATACACATATAAGGCCCAAATATGGCCCAATTTTCCAAATTGGGCCAACATCCTTTCGTGGGCCTTTACCTAAGAAAGTCCAACAAATCACAACAACCCATCCATACAATCCAGATGGCCTAACATGGCCCAAAACAACCAAGCCCAAAACGAAAAAGCCCAAGTTTGCCGAGTACACGGGGCGTACTCAGCATGTGTGCTCAGTGTACAACATGGAAGGCTTATACGCGCAACATACATACTTTTACGCCAATCGTACTCACCAACCATAGCCATCTTTCCAATTTAGCACTTAATCCATTAAGACTTGGGTCCAAATTCAGATCTGACTTCTCCAAGGTGGTTAATCACATAAAGTTTCCAACTTTATGTGCATGCATGGCTAAATGAGACTCTAGAGCTCAAGGGAGCTTAATACTTGATTTAATACACTCTTGGAACCAAAACCACCATAAAGTTTCCACCTTTATGCCCAAGGAAATCGTGATATATCTAGATCCACAATTTCAAGCTTCGAAAATGATTTTAACTCCCACTCATCAGCCAAAAGGGTCAAAACGACCAAAAAATGAACCAAGAAGAAGATTCATGAAATGAAAAGGCAAGATTTGGACTTTATACCTCCTAAGCTACCAAAAGGAGATGCAAATGGTGGATCTCAAAGATTTCCTTCAAAGAATAATTATTCAAGCTTTTCCTTCTTCTTCTAGATCCACAAAATTAACACCAAATTCTCACCAAAGGCTCAAACACCCAACAATGGAGGTTAAGACTCATTTTTAGGGTTTTGGGGATTTAGAGGCTGATAAGGAGGCCAACCCTAAGGAATGAGGATGTTTAAATAAGGTACACATGATCAAAATTTAGGGTTAAAGCACCCCTCCTACACCCAACGTACTCCTCGTATGCCTAGCATACTGCCCTTTGCACTAGGACGCCCTATGTACGCCTCACATACTAGGGTTTCTTCTTACATTGTAAAAACTCCGAAGGCCATAACTTCTTCGTTATAAATTCAATTTCGACAATCCTTATATCCATGAAAAGGTCACAAGAATCTCTACGCTTTAATAAACTCATACTTGCCTTACAATTTCCCAAACAAACATTCCATTCCCATAAGACCCCAAGCTGACATATTACCAAAATACCCTTTGGCTCCAAAACACAACCGAACACCCAGATAATCTAAATTACCTCACCCGAAACCAAAAGGAAATGATTTGGGACAAAGCGTTACAGAAATCTAGACGAGTACCAAGCTCGTCGTGGAACCTCTTCCAAATTCTGGAAGTAAACCGGACGTCCCTGTCAGAAACTACAGAAACCGACACCCCATGTCATGCTACAACTGTTGGGTTTTGAGCATTCTAACACTCCTAAGTGTACATGCAACCCTAAATACCTTGGATCTATGTTTTCTCTATTATACATGCAAATAAGAACATCCAAGGTATTATCCTAATCTAGCATACAAAACAATGACTATAGCAAGATAGAATACATACCTTTTGATGTAGCTTGATGTCTTCAAGATTTAAGAGCTTAGCCCCAATAGTGTGGAAGCCTCAAATGGAATCACAAATCACCAAAACACATTGGAAGACTTTTAGAGAATATGGATACTTGGTTCTCTCTAGTGAAATTGGCTAGCCCTTCTTAGTGTACCACACTAGTGCCAATTTCACCAACTAAGGACATCTTTATATAGTGTGGAGGATTAGGGTTAAACCCTAATACCCATGACCTTCCATTTCCTAGGATCCATGGTTTAAACACTCCATGGACTATCCATGAAAGCTTAGCCCAACCTAAATGAAATTGGCCCATTCCATATATATAAGAGTCCATATTTAATTAGTTCCTTTTGATCACTTAATTAATTATAAATTAATTCTTGATCAATACTAATTAAATAATATGATTCCATAATAATATATTAGAACTTATAATATATTAATATTAATCATAAACATACTATTCTCAAAAGATTATCCATATAAATTGTGTCGGTGAAGTGCAACCCAAATGGACCATGCCGGGTCGGGTCAAGTACATACCAAATATAGTTATGGACTTAGACATTAATCCAACAACAACATCCCTCATGTATACCTCAACCAACTTCTCCGCAGAGATAATCTCCTGAATAAGAATAAAGTGCGTGATCCTGGTCAATCGATCCATGATGACCCAAATCGAATCCACTCCGCGTGCAGTCCGAGGAAACTTCGTAATGAAATCCATGGTAATCTCCTCCCATTTCCAAACGTGAATATCCAACAGTTGCATCTTGTCGTGAGGTCGCCGATGTTAGGCCTTGGCTTTTCTACAAGTAAATCATCTCTCCACATACCAAGCTATATCCCGCTTCATGCAAGGCCACCAATAATCTAGACAAAGATCTCTATACATCTTCGTCGCTCGGGGATGAATGGAGAATCTCGATTTATACGTCTCCTCCATTAGGATCTAACACACACCACCCCAGTACGGAACCCATACTCTCCGAAGGAGAGTCAATAACTCTCGGCTATCATAAACAAAGGAAGCCACCTGACCCACTATGCACTCACTCTTTCGGTGCTCTTCCTTCATAGCCTCAAACTGTGCCTCTCGAATCTTCTCCAAAAGTGGAGTAATCACAGTCATCCTCAGAAAAATATCCTTGATTGTAGCCATGACCGCCTTGCGGTTAAGAGCATCTGTCACCACATTGGCCTTCCCCGGATGGTAACGGATCTCACAATAATAATCCTTCACCACATCCAACCACTGACGTTGCCTCATATTCAGATTCGATTGATCCATCAAGTACCTCAGGCTCTTGTGATCTGTGTAAATAGTACATCATACCCCAACTAGGTAATGTCGCAAAATCTTGAGGGCAAAAACCACATCCCCCAGCTCCAAATCATGCGTCGAATAGTTTGCCTCATGAGGCTTCAACTGCCTCGAAGGGTATGCATTAATACGACCCCTCTATATCAAGAACGCGCCCAATCCCATGATAGATGCGTCATAATAAAACACAAAATCCTCAACACCCTCTAGCAGAGTCAGAATTGGTGCCTCACACAATCTCTGTCGCAGGGTCTCAAATGTTGCCTACTGCTCAGGCCTCCATCGAAAAGTGGCACTCTTCTTCTTCGTCCGGGTCAGGGGAACCGTTGTTTTGGAGAAATCCTGAATAAATATCCGTTAATATCCCGCCAACCCAACGAAACTCCAAATCTTAGACTGAGACCTCAGAACCTCCCACCTTATCACGACCTCCACATTGGCCGGATCGACCAGAATACCATTCTGGTTGACAAGATGCCCTGGAAGTTGCACCTCGTGCAACCAGATTTTGCACTTGGAGAACTTCACATACAGTCTCTCCCTTCTCGGGTTCTCCTCATGTTGATCCTGGGTCTTGGAATAGACGTGGATGCCATCAATGAATACAATCACAAATCTATCCAACATCGATCGACACACGTGGTTCATGATGTCCATGAACGCAGCTGGAGCATTGGTGAGCCCGAAGGGCATCACCACAAAGTCGTAATGAACATAACAATTCTAGAGTGTCATCTTCTGAGCATCGTCCTATCTTACTGTGACATCCCCATTTTCACGGCCAAAAAAGACCAATTTTGTTTTTGCTTTATAAAAATCAGAGTATCTCTTTTAATAAAAATGTTGCGGAATTTGTTCCCAAAAAATATGATAAATATATTATCAAAGCATTTTCGAAGAAATGTATTTTTATTCATTTTAAAAAATTTGGGATGTCATCGTCAATACAGAAACATAAGCATAAACATAACTTACATTTATTTACACTAGTGATCTACATCTCTTTTAAATATCTCAGTGTAAAGTAGCTTCATATCGACACCTGTGATACAAATAAGCTTGAGTGGGTCAGGTTAGGAAACCTGGTGAGTACATAGGGTTTTCAACCCACAATAATATATTTATTATGTTTAAACATCAAACAATCAACCCAATTACCCATCCTCATTATCTTCTTTACTCTTAAAGATCTACCCTAAGAATCAGCTATTTCTCGTTCATTTATTCCTAAGGATTATCCTAAGGAATATGTATGAAGTCCATCGTTTTTCAATGACACAACTGTCAGAATTATGACATTCTCTATTTAGGCGCAGCTGCCGATATTATCCTCTAGGGACAACTGACAGGGTTTAGGCACTAAGTCTGCATAGTCGCCAGGGTTTATCTCGTTTATTGACAGTATCATTTTCGAGAGTCCACTCGCAATACATGTCAATGGGTTTTTAGAGTACTTCGGTGAACACATCATTCACAACACCTACATGTTGCGAGTCTGCTAGTGTTCCACTGGACTGTCTAGAATAGTTATTGGTTGTCATCCATACTCTGCTAGATGACGGGGCCAACGCTTGGGTAAAAGGCTTCTCTCATTGTTCGCCTCTCACCCTTATCTCATGGTCTATATCACCTCTCATCTAATCATCCAACTCATATTTCATCTACCCATGTTTTACCCAACATATTTTGTAGATATAAAATACATATACAATTTAAATAATTTAAAACATGTATAAAACCGTTCATCCAGCATAGATAGCAAGTATAAAGATAATATGCACACATATCATGTAATTTATATAAAATACTTCATATCTATGTGTAAGATGAAAGTAACTATGCACTCACTTGTTAAATTGACGATTCCAAACTCGGGCAGCACTTCGCTTCTAACGATTCTATTTTCCTTCGACGAAACCTAGGATTATTATTGCTAAATTTTAGTCTAATCTTTATTGCGACTAATTATTAGTCTAGATTCATCATTAACTCAAAGTCTACTTCATGATCTATCAAGTAAGGAACATCCAAATAGGATCATATCAGAGGTAGAGCCCATTTGGTATACGAAGTATACTGTTCGGAAATCCTACTTTAAACACCTCACTAAATCACAGCCTAGACATCATCCCCGTAAGTAGATCAATCAGTATAACGACTTAGATTCACTGATAAAACTTATTTATAGGTTCATAATAATGATATTATATTTATATATAAGCTATATTTAAAGTATGGTGGGCGTATCTCACTTACAACGGGTTTTTTATTAAAAACCGGGCTTTGCTGGAGCAACATTTCTGAGCCGAAAGCTCTTATTTCCGGATCCGTCGGGAGCTTTGGGGCTTCCTTCTCATGCTAGGGAGTTACCCTAGGCTTGGGGGGGGGGGGGGGTAGAGAGAGAGTTTATAGAGAGAAAGTGAAGGTTGAAGGTGTGAGTTTGAAGCTTCACCTGTCACCTCTATTTATAGGCTGGAAAACAGCCTAAATCGTCGAGTAGGAAGACCTACTTGTCAAGTCCATGCCACATGTCACCATGTGGTGGCTAGCCTTGGGGTGAAAGCAACGGCCAAGATTTCTCCACGTCACCCGATTTCGTACAACTCATTCCCGACTTAGAAAAATCATAACTCTCGCATACGATCTCCGTTTTTGACGTTCTTTATATCCATGCGTAGGTAAAGAAAAGATCTACATCTTTACTTTTGACTCCACTGGCTAATTCTCGACCGATCTAAAATACAAATTTCAGGTTGTGCACTGTTGTGCCAAATCTTAGAAAAATCACAACTTCCTCATACGAAGTCAGATTTGGGCGTTCTTTTTTTTTTGTATGTTCTCGGTTTAACGTAAACTACAAATTACATTTAGATCTCTAAGGCTAAAGAGTATTTTATCAAAAAAAAAATCACTTTTTATGATTCCCGGTGTCGTGCCAGTTTTGCCGTAAAACTTCGACAGATCATAACTTCTTCGTTATAACTTGGATTTCGGCGTTCTTTATATGTACGGAACCTTTGAAACATATAATATAACTTGGATAAGTTTATTTATTCTAAATAATACTCTATTAAAAAGTCATTTTTGACACTTATCGTCTCTAAATTGACTAGCCCGAAGTTGCGGGCGTTACACTAACCCTCATCTGATGATAACCCGAACATTGATCGATCTTGGAAAAACACGAAGCACCCTGAAGCTGGTCAAAAAAGTCATCAATCCTCAGGAGTGGATAACGGTTTTTTACTGTTATCTTATTCAACTCATGGTAGTAAGTACACATCTAATGCGATCCATCAATCTTCTTCACAAACAGGATCGACGCACCCCACGACGAACTACTCAGTTGGATGAACCCCTTATCTAACAACTCCTATAGTTGTGTAGAAAACTCATGTATCTCTGCTGGAACTAATTGATATGGTGCTTTGGCTATCGTTTCCACACCAGGAACCAAATCAATCTGGAATTCCACCTGCCTCTTCGAAGGCACCCTAGGAAAATCCTATTGAAAGAAATTCGGGTACTCTCGCACAATTGACACATCATCAAACGACGCTTTACCCTTCTCCTAGGTATCCATAAAGTAGGCGAAGAAAGTGGAACTAGCCTGAGGAAGATAGCGTCTGGCCCCAGCGGCTGAGCATAGGATTGGCCCGCGCGGAGCGTCCTCTCCATGGACCACCAACTCTCCCCCAATTGGGGCCCAAACATGTACCATTTGGCGCTCACAACCAATCACCGCCCCATTGGGGCTCAACGAATCCATCCCCACTATAACCATGTTCCTGCACAAAAGGAGTGGGAACCAAGTCGATTGGATACCGCTCGCTAAACATCTCTAGAACACAATCCCGATGAACCCTCGATACCCAGACAGATCGATCATCCGCAATCTCGGCCTCTAATGGACGATCGAGCTCGCTCGGAGCTCCAACAAACCTCTTGCTAAGCGCAAGAGACACAAAAGATTGGGTAGCCCCCAATCAAACAATATCAACGCAGAGATACCGTTCACAAGGAATAGTCCTAAATCAAAACACAAATCATAAGCAGAGAAATCAACATAAATAAAGAGTTGAGGAGAAGAGACATACCTGTCCCCATATCTGGTGCAGCACACACCTCCTCATCAGTTAGTTGAAAGGCCATGCTCCTCATAACAGTCGTATGCGGCTTGCCCTGGCAGCCATCTATAATCTGTAGGGTCGTTGGGGCAGGGGTTACCACTGGTCCCCCTGATACTAAACTCAGACACTTGGCCTTCTTGTGGCCCTTCTAATTACAATGAAAGCAAATCAGGTCTGATGTCTGTGTGGTGGTGATAGTAGCAATACAATCCTTTCTAAAGTGCCCTGATTTGCCACACTTGTAGAAGCCCAAACCACCTGCTCTGCAAACCCATCATGCTGATGGGTTTTGAGCACTACAACAATCATATGGTGTACATGCAACCCTAATTGCTTTGGATCTAAGTTTTTCTCTGTTGAACATGCAAATACAAACTCCAAAGCAATAACCCTAAGACTAGCATACAATTTCGAAATTGACACATAAATTAGGGTTTAGATGTTACCTCTCTTGTTATGTAGCAACAACAAGTTCACCTTGAATATCCTCGACCTTTAAAAGCTTAGTGCCCCAAGTATTGCACCTCTAATGGAGTCACAAACACTCTTGCAAAGGATGTCTTGGAGAGGTAATGAATTTTGACCAATGTCTCTTGAAAAACCATAGGGACGAAATCCATAGGGTAAGGTGCTTTATATAGTTGGGGCCATTAGGGTTTTCATGTGGAAACCCTAATTTCCTTGCTTAGGCCTTAAGCAATCCATGTACCTCCTTAGTTAGAAGCCTTGGACGAATTCTATAGGGCCTCCAATAGATTTCGTCTAGTCCTCCCAAATGAAGTCCAATATCCCAACTTTGCAACTATCAACGATTTGCAAAACCAGTCCCACCATTATTAATCAGTTCCTTTAATCCCAAAATTAAAACTAGATTAATTTCTAATTAATAATACGATTTCCAAATAATATATTAATCTCATAATATATTAATAAAATCATTTTGAGTGCCAATTTATTATTCATATAATAAGTCCTACTCTCTCTCCACTTATCATCCTATCAAGTTGCATGAGTGAAGGCAACCCAAAAGGACCATGCTCACAATCAAATCAAGTACACACCAAATATAGTTATGGTCTTAGACACATAATCCAACACATGCGACCTGCCGCATTTTCCACAATGGCTCTGACCCTACTGGCCCTTCGACCTAGATTCGAAACCCTTAGGTTTCTTCGCCGAAACCCCAACTGTCTGTCCAGACTCTGCCTTCTCTTCCCTAAGTCGGGCAGGCATAAAAACTAACGAACTCCCTGATGCCCGATCTCAACATATCATGGTATGGGTTCTTCCTCAACTCGTCGTCAGCCACATACTAGGGTACCAACAATTCCCTCTCTCTGAACTTGACCATGATCTCTGCCACAGTCTCAATCGTCTGCCTCATATCAAGAAACTCTCTGGCTAGTTGTTGCACCTAAATAGCCGGTGTAAACTCTGCTCAAAATCTGGTTACAAATTTTGGCCCGGTCATGGTCTCAATGGTTGGGGATCCCAAGGCATAGTTGACATCCTCCCACCAATCTCGGGCTTGCTCCCTCAAACATACTGCAGCAAACCTGACCTTAGATCCTTCAGGGCGGAATCTCATCATCTGAGCACACTTGATGTCGGCTATCCAACGCCTAGTTGCGATGGGGTCCTTCATCCAAAATAAATCTGGTGCCCTACATCCCCTGAAATCCTTGAAGGATAGTATGCGGGCCCCCGATTGGCTAGCGGACGAATCGCCCTGAAGATCCCAAGGTGATCCTCCATCAGCTCCATGATACACTCCTTAATCGACCTGAACTTCATCGGGGTCGCATCAAGGATGCCTCTAGTAATCTCTGACACAATGAACATGTGTAATCCATCATCAATCGGTTTAGTACCCTTGCCCGAACCAAGTCCAGATCCTGGACCCCTTGTTATGTGACGTGTCACCACCATACATAAACATAAGCATATAAACGATTAGCAAACACACGAGAAGGTTCACACTCTCGATTTCCCTAGATTCATCGTGGTCTTCCTGGTATTGGGTATAAATCCTATGTTTTCAGTAGTACAGGCCCAATACTACCTTCCACACCTATTTATACCCTCCTCAAGGACTACTCGACTCCTCTAAGTCACTCTTCCCAACTGATACATTCCTCAAACTATAAGGCGTCCTACGCACCAAAGCATCTCATAGGGAGTCCCTAAGACTCCCTTCCTCGCCCATCTCTGCTATCAGCTACAGAAGGAACTTCTACAAATACTACCTAACTACTGCATTAACATTACTACATACTACTAGTACTAGATAGTTCTTCGAATGACATGTACGATTGGACTCAAAGAAGAGTTGCACAATAGAGTTAAACCTATCCTTCTAAAATTATCTAATCACAATAATATGTAACCCAACACATTCATCCACTAGTTATAAAGTACCAATAGAATTTCCTAAAGCACAAAGCATACATCATTCAAGCATCAGGAATATCAACTCAAAACATACCCTATACAGGTCATCCTAACAAGTAACTGATCTGATACTAGCATGCAAATCTAAAAGCTTATACATATATCCATATAAAGGCATCTCTCCTAGCATTCTATCAAGCAATTTTGAGCAGACCCTTGTCCCCTAATCTAGCATGCAATTCTCATATCATAGCATAAAAAATATAACTTGTATGGGTATTCTCGGAAGACTTACTTGAACTCGGCTGATTGCACACATCACACCCCTTGTATTTAATTAAAATCCTTAGACTAAAATGTTTCTTTTTACCCTGTATTTGAGTCCAGACACACCCAGAGTATACCTGAATCCCTCAAACCATGGCTCTGATACCAACTTGTAACATCCCATAAATACAGATAAAATTATGCATTTTTAATTCATTCAACTCATAAGAAACTGATACCAAAATAGTCGAAAGAGTATCATAGTAACATGTTATCAGATTATAAATTCCCAAAATCATTAAGTGCGGAAATCATAAGGTGATGCGGTGCGATCAAGCCAGGCCCTTCCCCTTCGAACTGGAAGTACCTGAAACATAAACTGAAAACGGTAAGCATAAAGCTTAGTAAGTTCCGCCAAAATACCACATACTAAATAAACATATTGTAACGCCCGTAGATCCAGACTAGTCAATTTAGAGATAATAGGGGTCGAAAATGACTTTTCGATAAAATATTATTTAGAATAAATAATCTTAACCAAGTTGAATAATACGTATCAAGGGTTCCGTACATATAAAGAACGCCGAAATCCGAGTTATAACGAAGAAGTTATGACTCGTCGAAGTTTCACGACGGAACCGGCACGGCACCGGGAAGACGTAAATAGTGAGTTTATGATATAGGACTTTTTAGCCTTATTAATCTAAATTAAAATCGTAGAATATGTTAACCTGAGAACATCCATAAAAAGAACGCCCAAATCTGACTTCATACGAGGAAGTTATGATTTTTCGAAGTTTCAGCTTAGCAATGTACGACCCGAAACTCGAATTTTAGTTCGAGAGGTTTTTGGCTTACACGACCTAAATGAGAGTTGAATATATCATTAATAGGAACTCAACGGTAAAACGACAGACGAAAACAGAGTCCGTATGAAGGAGTTACGAATTCTTCAGGGTCATTTAACAGTCTAATCTCCTCGTACTGGTAAATTTAAGATCGATCGAGAATTAGCCAATAGAATCTAAATAACGTTGTAGATCTTGTTTTTACCTACGCGTGGATATAAAGAACGTCGAAAACGGAGTTCGTATGCGAAAGTTATGAATTTTTTAAAATCGGCTGATTTCCACCCTATGTGCGATGCCACGTGTCAGCACCAGGCTGCGCCTGGCTGTAGCCAGCCTAGCTCACGACATGAATATCAAAAATTCACGACGTGAACCTTCCTCCAGCCTCCTATAAATAGAACGCCCCTCTCCTTCATTCCTCACACCTTCACCCTTCATTCCTCTCTCTATACTCTCTCTCTCTAAGCCCTAAAACCCCCCGGAATGTCTAGGGAACCTCCCTAGCACGAGGCGGAAGCCCCAGAGCACTCGACAGCTCTGAGAAGAAGAGCCTTTCGGCTCGAGAACGCTGCTCCAGCGGCGCCCGGTTTTGAGAGAAACCCGCTGTAAGTGAGCTACGTCTATCCTATCCTTAGTATAGCTTATGTTTTGATATAGTAACATTATTATGACCTTAAAATAATTATTTGGGCTATTATTATGAGTTATATAAGAGTGTTGTTTAACTCTTATATAATAGTAATAATAGCTAGACTATTAATTAGTCTCGGTGAATATTAGACTAAACTCTAGTGGTAATGATACTAGGTTTTGTCCGATGAAAATTGTTTTGAGATAACGAAGTGATTTCCGAGTGCCGAGTCACCACCTTCTCAGGTGAGTGCATACTTACTTTCATCTTACACATAGATATGAAGTATTTTATATAAATTACGTGTTGTGTGTGCATATTATCTGAATACTTGCTGTCTATGCTGGATGAACGATTTTATACATATTTTAAATGATTTAAATTGTATATGTATTTTATATCTACGATAATGTTGGGGTAAAACATGGGTAGATGTAATAGATGGAATATGAGTTGAGAGGTGTTATAGACCACGAGGTGAGTGTGAGAGGTGGACGATGTGAGAATCCTTTTTCCCAAATGATGGCCCGTCATTCAGCAGAATATGGATGACAACAACGGACTATTCTAGACAGTACAGTGGAACACTAGCAGGCTCGCAACATGTAGGTGTTGTGAACGACATGTTCACCCGGTGTACTCTAAACCCTGGCATCCATGCAAACTTGGTGCCTAAACCTTGGTGATCATGCAGACTTGATACCTAAACCTTGGTGATCATGCAGACTTGATACCTAAACCTTGGTGATCATGTAGACTTGATGTCTAAACCCTGGAGACTATGCAGACTTAGTGCCTAAACCCTGGCGACTATGCTGACTTAGTGCCCGTTGTGTAAACCGTGGTAACGATGGACTTCGTGCCAATTCCTTAGGATGATCCTTAGGAATGAATGAACGAGGAATAGCTGATTCTTAGGGTAGATCCTTAAGAGTAAAGAAGATAATGGGGATGGGTAATTGGGTTGATTATTTGATTGTTTAAACATAATAATTATATTATTGTGGGTTGAAAACCCTATGTACTCACCAGGTTTCCCAACCTGACCCACACAGTTTATTTATATCACAGGTGTCGATATCAAGTTACTCTACACTGAGAGATTAAGGAGATATAGATCGCTAGTGTAACTGAATGTAAGTTCTGTTTATGCTTATGTTTATGTATTGACGATGACATCCCAAATGTTTTAAAATGAGTAAAATACGTTTCTTCGAAAATGATTTGATAACGTATTTATCGTGTTTTTCTGGGAAAAAATTCTGCAAGATTTTTATTAAAAGAGGCTCTCTGATTTTCATAAAGCATAAACAAAATCGGTCTTTTCTGGCCGTGAAAAATGGGGATGTCACAGTTGGTATCAGAGCATTAGTTTAAGCGAACTAGGAATTTGTAGGAAATTTCTAGACTTAAACTTAGAATGCTAAGCGATGATTGTGAGATGAGTGTCTGCTATATTCAGACATAAGCACTAGTTTATTTTAGGAAAGATGCCTAAAATGTTTTATGTGCTAAATGTTTTATGTTATAGCTATATATATTCCTTATATGCTATTATTTGTACGGATCTATGGTCTGTTGCCGACCGGATCTAGAAATTTTATGTGTTCAGATTTATAAACGTTTGATTACGGTATTAGAACTGGCATATAACTTTTTGGTGTGACAAGGAGATCTATACGTATATCATAAATAAAATCTTTCTTATCTTAAAATTCTCGCTTCGGTACACCGAACGTCTGCTTGGGTGTACAAAACGTCATGGTGAAGACATACTAGGAAATATCCGAGTAAGATGACAACCTGAGCCTAAGAATGTGATGGGTCATGCATCAGTCGTTGTGCCTGCACCCGAACCTATCACACGGGCAGAAGTTCAGAAAGTGATGCGAACCATGATAGACTGAGAAAATAGAGGAAATGAGATGGTTTAAGATAGTGAATGATACCTATCATAAGATATCATAAGAGAGGTATCTTGCCTTTTGAATACGTCTGATAAAATAGCAGTACGTGTGGAGAAGTACGGTACATCTGAATGTACACATTTGATTGGCGGGATGATAGAACGATTAGTGTAATTCCAAAAGTTTTCCTATCATCTGGAATGTCCATCACCAACCGAGTTGAAGCAGAATTGATGATTGAAGATATACATGGAAGATGTCCTAGTAGAGTCTAGGGAAATTTTTATGATTATTTGGACACACTCGTATGTGTTAAATTGTTTTGTGATTTTAGGACTTGGGGACTGCGAGACAATACTTGAGACGAGTATGAGTAGGTGTGAAAGGTAGTAGATGCATATACTACCGGAAGCACAGAACTCACGCTTGGATCAGGGAAAGTCACAAGGTTACCAAGAAGCTAGTAATTGATACCGTTTTATTCAAGTATGTCGTTGCCATTGTTTCGGTAATGACTAAGAAGATTGTTGTTATTCCGACCCTAGTGGTCATATCAAATTGATTCCGACTAATAAGAGTATGTTAAATGGTTCAGAGAACCAAGTCCAATGTAGCATCTAACTTAAGCTAGAAGCTTGAAGTGATTGACAATCAAAGCGATCAGTAGAGGTATCGCGATAGTTGCTTGTAGCTAGTAATGCTACCTTTTAAAATGCGATTATATCACATTAGAACATGAAGGAAGGCATAGTCTATTCTAGAATTTGACTCTAAGAGACCTGAGTCTAAGCATTGCAATGTACAATGAGAGGTCATTAGAACGTGACCCATCGGTCTAATGAGGAAATCAAACAACTTATCTCAAGTTTGTTAAGAATAAGAAGGAGTCTCCAGTAAGAATCGAGATTGTGACTTGAAGGTCATAATTTGGAGTCTAACATGAGATAGAGATGTTAGATTAGTGTCTAAGTCCATAACTATTTTGGTATGTACTTGACCCGATGGTGCATGGTCCTTTTGGGTTGCCTTCACCAAAGCAACTTGATAGGATGAATTATGGAGAGAAAGGATTAAATATGATTTATTAATATATTATGAGAATAATATATTAAAGGAGAAATCATATTGTTTAATTAATATTAGTCAAGAATTAATTGGTAATTAGTTTTGTGACTAAAAGAGATTAATTAAACTTAAGGGACTGGAATTGTAATTATAAGATAATTGCAATTTGGGCTATGGATTGCCTTATATTAAGGAGTGGACGAATTCTATGGGAAAGCCCACGAGGAAATCGTCCAAGGCCTTAAGGAAAGGAATCTATGGGTTGCTTAGGGCTTAAGCATCCAATTTAGGGTTTCCTTGTTAGATAACCCTAATAGCCTCACTATAAATAGACCCCTTAAGGACCAAAAACGTGGCTAAGCAACCTTCTAGGGTTTCACACGTTTTAGGGCAGCCTCCATCCTATCTCCTCTTCATCCTCTTGCTCTTGGTGTTTGTGATCCATTAGAGGAGTGACATTTGTGACTCTAAGCTTTCTAAAGTCAATAGAAGAAGGATTTAGGATTGTTATTGCTACATAACAATCAAGGTAATATCTTAAACCCATTCTTATGTTAATATGATTACTTGAATGCTAGAATTAGGGTTTATAGTCTTGGATAACTTGCGTGTACAATAGAGAAACTTAGATCCAAGCATTAGGGTTTGTATGAGCACATAGGATGTTCATATGAACAAAACCCATCAGTGGTATCAGAGCCTTGATTGGTTTCTATTGTATTGATGCCTTGTTAATTTGTTCATGCTTGAAAAAATCGTTTTTGCCTCCTGCCTGTTGTACTCGGCGAGTCCCATTGTGGACTCGACGAGTAGGCCCCTACTCGGCGAGTCCATAAGGGGACTCGGCGAGTTTAGCTGTCAGACAGGCGGATTTTCGGGATTTTTTTACCTATTTTGACTTAGGATAATTGCCATAATTGTTTAAACTTAATAAAATTCAAATTTTGTCAATCCCTTATGATTATCCTTGTCAAAATAAAAGATTTTGGTCATCTAATTAGATAATTGTTACCTTATTTGATATATGTTAAGTTATGGAAATTATTTGATCATTATCTTGCAAGAATTTGAACTAGATCTAATTAGATAACCACCAATTATAGTTAATTGCCTTATTTGAATTATGTGATCTAGAATATTCTTGACAAAATGTGGAAAAGTTTCAAATTAATCCCTTTAGGTTTTATAGTTTAAATTAGAACTCAAAAGTTTAGTTTTGAAATTTAAATAGTTGAAACCCTAATGTTTTGAAATGTTTCAAAACTTGCCCTCAAGTTTTGGAATTTAAAAGTTGATTAAAAGTTTAATTAGGAATGTTAAATTATAAAACACTAGTATTGTTTTGAAAAAGTTTAAATCACACCCTTATGGTTTTATTAATTAATTAAGGTGTATAATTAAAAGAGGTTTAATAAATCCATAAAGTTTTTGGTTTAAAATTTAATTGAATTAAAGTATAATTGTTAAATTTGACCACCTAATATTTTAAAAGTGTAAAATACACCCTATACTGTATATGACATTAAAAGTCTAACATTATATATATGTATGAGTAAAAGTCAGTCTTACCGTTAGTAGGCCTCATTCACGAAGCTGGTCTATAAGGGGTGTTTAAGGAAATTGCCTATAAAATGGCAATTGAATGGGTATCCACTCTTACCCACCGCACTCTTGACTAGTGGAGGGTCGTTAGCCGAACGGGTAGGATAGGACAAAAACCTTCTATTATAAGTATAATGAAGTACAAAAGTAACTAAATGATTTACAAATTCCCAATCTTAGTTACTTAGGCAAAAGTGAATTGATGCAATTCCATGAAATTACACTTTGTGCCCTTGAGAAGACGTTAGTGGAGCGTGTGTGGTTTACCGGCACACTAAATGCTTCTAAGCAAAGGTAGCAAAGGGTGACTCAATGTTTTGATGGGTTTTGGTCATAAGACATCCTATGTGCTCATACAAACCCTAATGCTTGGATCTAGGTTTCTCTATTGTACATGCTTTGAATCCAAGACTATAAACCCTAATTCTAGCATATGGAAATCAATATTAACATATAATTAGGTTTAAGATATTACCTTGATTGTTATGTAGCAATAACAATCCCAATTCCTCCTTGAATTGACTTTGGAAGGCTTAGAGTCACAAGTGTCACTCCTCTAATGGTTCACAAACACCATAAGCAAGAGGATGAAGAGGAGAGAGGTTAGAGGCTGCCCAAAAACGTGTGAAACCCTAGAAGGTTGCTTGTCCACGTTTTTGAGGCATAAGGGTCGTTATATAGTAAGGCTATTAGGGTTATCAAACAAGGAAACCCTAATTTGGTTGCTTAAGCCCTAAGCAACCCATGGAGCCCTTTTCTTAAAGCATTGGACGACTTCATATGGGCTTCCCCCATAGAATTCGTCCACCTTATAATAAAAGGCAATCCATGGCCCTAATTGCAATTATCTTATAATTACAATTCCAGTCCCTTAAGTTTAATTAATCTCTTTTAGTCACAAAACTAATTACCAATTAATTATTGACTAATATTAATTAAACAATATGATTTCTCCTTTAATATATTATTCTCATAATATATTAATAAATCATATTTAATCATTTCTCTCCATAATTCATCCTATCAAGTTGCTTTGGTGAAGGCAACCCAAAAGGACCATGCACCATCGGGTCAAGTACATACCAAAATAGTTATGGACTTAGACACTAATCCAACAGTCTCCCACTTGGATAAGTCTAATAACTATTCTGCGTATGACTTCAGATCCCAATCTGTAATCGTAGCTTTCCAAAGCCGCTGTCAACTCTGATCATATCAAATACGCGTGTCCTTAGATAAGGGATCATATATTCCTCCATTCCAGATATCATATGAGATATGATTTCAAATCATTCTCTTTGTACTACTTCTCGATTTCTGATTTATGACGACTGACTAATTGAACAAATCAAATTAGCCCTAGCCCGGCCGAGCATTTACGTTTGTCATCACTAAACCATCGAGGGGCCCAAAGATATCGCTTTTATCCTACTTTGAATAAAAGGAACGGATAAACTTCGATACAATGCTCGCTTGCACTCACGCACCGAATCACACACAACAATATGTTTTATAACACCAAGTTACTAGTGCGTTTACATATTATCAATGTACAACCGATTCGCAAGATACAACTCACACATCTCGGTTTCAAGAATATAAGATGTTATCGTCTCACCAATCACTCGTGATACAATTCATGGAGTGATCTAAGTGAGCGTGGGTTTAATCCAACGCTCAAATCATATTCATAAGCACTCATGAACGTTGCAGCAAACATTTGCTTATGTCTAATACTCTTTTAGACAATCCACACACCAATTCACGACAGTCTTCATTCATATCTACTTCCAACATATGAACGACTATGGCTCGTTTGAATAATTCAATTATTCTTAATAAACTCAATTATTCTGGAAGTCAAAACATGCAAAGTGAAACACAAGAATAATACTAATCCCATATGGCCTCAACCCTTTGAGCATAAATAAAACACCTTTTATTTATCACCATATTGATTACTCATTATTTGTCGTTTCGGTTAATCAACTTCTTACTTGAATTACAACACTTGTCCCATGCTCCTAGCATGCACACAACGTTTATTTATGGTTCTTACTTTATGAAATAGATCAAATTGAACACATTTCCAATCTTTCTCATTTCACAACTCCAAATCCTTTTTCCATAAGTTAAAGAATATCAAATTCTTGCTACTTATAGAATATGCTAGATTCTAACATTCTATGCAACTTATCCTTTCGTAATGTCACTGCACCAAAGTCACAAAGACTATTGCCAATGATATTACAAAGTCCTCTATCGGGGATTATTACAAGACAATTCCATAGACGTGATGTCTCTCACTCAAAGTACATTCTTTGAACATCCTTTTGCATAGAAGTTTCTAATCTAGTCATAGATTTCTCAATATTCAATTCCCAATATGGACACACTTCCATATGTTCCATATGACAACTCATTCTTAATAGAATCTTATCTATTCGTAATGATGTCGATATGGTCCATCCAATATGGAAACATTTCCATATTTATCAATACTATACTTCCAACTACTCACAAGCGACCAATCCTCGTCGAACTTTGGATTGTCCTTTGATAGTTGTTTAATTATTTTAGTCAAAACCGATTCTAGTCCCTTTTCCCTCTAAATGCGCTCGACATTTGGAAAATTTTAGAATGGTCAAACATTAAATCATTTGCAATCGATCCTATACCCGAAGCGTATGGGACACGACGCATAATGTTTTATTTGCTATGTTCTTAAAATTCGAATTGTGAAGAGGGATGCCGTAATCATAATCGAAATTTTAAGAACACACTTTGTACCTTTGACTAAATTTTATTAACATTTCTCAACCTAAACCTTTAGATTTGAAATGAAGCATAATATTCTCTCCCTTAATTATAGCAAAACAACTCTTCAACTATTGCGACTTTGCAAAGTATGACTATTGTTTTCTATAATTAATATTGCTAACCTTGCAATACTTTCCTTAATAATCATACAATCATAACTTTTATGCTCCCACTATCGTGATGATTATTATAAAACATAACACTTATGCTCCCACTAGCTTCGACATGTATTCATAAACATCTTAACTTTCAGAAAACCAATGCTTATTGAATTTCTTAAGTTCATGTTTGTAATACATAGTGCTTTGATAATCTTTTATCAATGCTTCTTGAACTTATACACCTTTGCCTTTGATAGTTCATATGTGTGTCTAAACAATTAAGACTAATTGCCAAACCTCACAATTCAAATTATGGAAAGGGATGCCGTAACCATGATTGAATTTGAGAATGCAATTTTACAATCACTATCTTCTTAAAATCTCTCTTAGTGAAAGTATTTCTTCACAATCATTTTCATGAAGGAGGAAATCTTATGACACTTAGATTTGAGCGGTGTATGTGTTCCTATCCATGTGAATTTGTTAAAACTAAAGTTTACGACAAATTCAAACTCATATGGACCGAACTTTCTTAATCTTGATTTCTTGCCTTATGGTAGCACAGCTGCCCACCATGTCTTCCAAGTAGTTAAGCAGCTCACATTTTCTTATCAATGTACCTTTCATTGATTAAGGTGCTTTGCCTTTTATGCGTTCAAAATGAGAACTCATAGAACTCTCATGCATAATTAACTCGATTAGATTGGCACAGAATCAAAATAATATCATCACGATAGGTTGTAGTAAACCTTAACTCGTGTGCTAGTGATGATCGATAAGGTTTATTTGATTTGCTCTTGAGACCTTTCAAGACCATTAAGACTCCCACTGACTCCTTGACATATAAGGTTCTCTTGTCAATAACCATTTCTTGACAAACAAATATTCAAGAGTTAGTGTAGTTTTTATCAAAACTCCTCATAAATTGGTCCTAGTTGATCTTTGTCTTATCTAAGACATCACAACTTACCACATTTAATGAATGTTTTAAACCTTCTTAATACTTTTCACTCATTATCACAATCTTAACTCTAAGACTTGTTTTGGAACGAAGTATGATTGACTTCTTGATTTGACCATTTCTTCAATCTTTGATTCCTCTTCTTGGACATACAATTGTACCAAGACTCACTTAGAGGATCAATTGAGATATGGTTCTTAATCATTAAGACCTATCATAAAGCATAAAAGGTACTCTCCCTTCTTCTTAGAATGGAGAAACTTTTATCTCTCTGCCTACTTGATTCTTGTTATTCGTTCTACTATTAATTTAAACCTTTTTCAATCAATTCAGAATTACACTTAATCTTATAAGTATAATCATATTTACTAAACTTTTAGTAAATCATGACGAATATCTCGTTACTCTTATGGTGGACTTTGATCAACACACAACTTTGTGTACTCGATCTCCTAGTCCTTCACTTGACACTTTGTCAATGAATTAGTCTAATTTCCAAATACGAAATTTCTCATTCATCGTGCATCCACGTTGCATGATTCCAAGTTTCTGTCCAATTGAAACTTGGGCGATGAGAAACTCTCCCTATTTGGTAAATTCTCGACTTTCCATAAATAACATAATAAGAACCAAATCCATTATTGCTAATAATAGAAACATTTTAACATCAATTTTTCATACACGCCATTGTAAGGATAAATAAATAAAATTTAAAACCAAAATTTATTTTATTGCGGAAAATTTTTGTCCTTACAATGCAACTCATTGAAAAACTTATGCTAATACATCTTTCTTAGCAATCTAATTCTAACTCTAAGTAGTAGCTCAAGAATCTAATCTTCGAGAAATGCGATCGAAATCCATTCCTTTACGGTTAGATTTTGCTCACTTCTTCCCTTAAGCTCCCTTTCTTTTCTTCGATCCTACAAAACATCAATTGTAATCTTATTACATTATGTATTAAAAATCTAGAATAGAAGCTTAAAAGAGTTATTAAATGAATTTTACCTATATTAGAGCCATACGTTTCGACTCTCCCATCTCTTAGATCTCTTAGGTAAATGGGGCAGCTTCGTCTCCAATGCCCCTTCTCTTGGCAATAAAAGCAAATCGACTCTTTTGGAACAGGACATGCAACTACTTCAGACATCACCTTTCTCTTATGATCAAACTTTTCGATCATAGCATGTCTTTCGTTGCCATTGTCTATATCCATAGAGGTCTCGAAGGCAGATTCACCAATCAAATTTGCTTTTCTATTGCGCCAAATCATTGCAGATTCAGCAGCAATAAGCATATAGGTGAGATCTATAAGGGTCACGTCGTAGTTCATCATATAGTGCTCTCTTACGAACTCACTATATGAGTTGGGAAGTAACTGAAGAACCCAATCAACAGCCATTTCCTCACAGACAACGGATCCCAACATTCTTAACTTATCAATGTGTGACTTCATCCCTAGGACGTGTGCACACACGGACTTTCCTTCTTTATGTTTACTTGCCAAAAGGGCTTGAGTGATCTTGAACTTTTCAAGCCTTTGAACTTGTGGGTTAGGGAGAATAGTTGGAGGAGGAGGAGGAAGTGAAGCATGATCTCTTGTTCCTCGATCGAATCGTGGAATATCATCTTCATGTGGAATGCTTGTTCCATGGGATTTGAGAAGACCATAGTTGTCGAACTTTGACATCTACAAAACGGGAGAAAAATGAATTCAAGTTAGTTGATAGATTGAGTCCTTGGTAGATCACCCAAATGAAATTCCAAGGCTAGGACCCAACACAATACGCTATAACCTAGAAACCAATCAAGGCTCTGATACCACTGATGGGTTTTGGTCATAAGACATCCTATGTGCTCATACAAACCCTAATGCTTGGATCTAGGTTTCTCTATTGTACATGCTTTGAATCCAAGACTATAAACCCTAATTCTAGCATATGGAAATCAATATTAACATATAATTAGGTTTAAGATATTACCTTGATTGTTATGTAGCAATAACAATCCCAATTCCTCCTTGAATTGACTTTGGAAGGCTTAGAGTCACAAGTGTCACTCCTCTAATGGTTCACAAACACCATAAGCAAGAGGATGAAGAGGAGAGAGGTTAGAGGCTGCCCAAAAACGTGTGAAACCCTAGAAGGTTGCTTGTCCACGTTTTTGAGGCATAAGGGTCTTTATATAGTAAGGCTATTAGGGTTATCTAACAAGGAAACCCTAATTTGGTTGCTTAAGCCCTAAGCAACCCATGGAGCCCTTTTCTTAAAGCATTGGACGACTTCATATGGGCTTCCCCCATAGAATTCGTCCACCTTATAATAAAAGGCAATCCATGGCCCTAATTGCAATTATCTTATAATTACAATTCCAGTCCCTTAAGTTTAATTAATCTCTTTTAGTCACAAAACTAATTACCAATTAATTATTGACTAATATTAATTAAACAATATGATTTCTCCTTTAATATATTATTCTCATAATATATTAATAAATCATATTCTCACTCAAGCCCTTTTGGCAAGTAAACATAAAGAAAGGAAAGTCGGTGTGTGCACACGTCCTAGGGATGAAGGCACACATTGATAAGTTAAGAATGTTGGGATCCGTTGTCTGTGAGGAGATAGCTATTGATTGGGTTCTTCAGTCACTTCCTAACTCGTATAGTGAGTTCGTAAGAGAGTACTATACGATGAACCGCGACGTGACCCTTATAGATCTCACCTATATGCTTATCGCTGCTGAATCAGCAATGGTTTGGCGCAATAGAAAAGCAAAGTTGATTGGTGAATCTACCTTCAAGACCTCTATGGATATAGACAATGTCAACGAAAGACATGCCATGATCGAAAAGTTTGATCATAAGAGAAAGGCAATTTCTGAAGTAGTTCCATGTCCTGTTCCAAAAGAGTCCATTTGCTTTTATTGCGAAGAGAAGGGGCATTGGAAACGAAGCTACCGTATTTACCTAAGAGATCTAAGAGATGGGAGAGTCAAAACGTATGGCCATGCTTTAGGTAAAATCCATTGACTAACTCTTTTAAGCTCCTATTCTAGATTCTTAATACATAATGTAATAAGATTACAATTGATGTTTTGAAGGATCAAAAGTAAGCTTAAGGGAAGAAGTGAGCAGAATCTAACCGGGAAGGAATGGATTTCGATCGCATTACTTGAAGATTAGATTCTCGAGCTGCTACTTAGAGTTAGAATAAGATTGCTAAGAAATATGTATTAGCATAGTTTTTCAATGAATTGCATTGTAAGGACAAATTTTTCCGCAATAAAATAAATTTTGATTTTATATTATTTATTTATCCTTGCAATGGCGTGTATGAAAAATTGATGTTTGAATGTTTCTATTATTAGCAATAATGGATTTGATTCTTAATTATGGAAATGTCAAAAATTTACCAAATAGGGAGAGGTTCTCATCGCCCAAGTTTCAATTGGACAAGAAACTTGGAATCATGCAACATGGTTGCACGATGAATGAGAAATTTCATATTTGGAAATTAAACTAATTCATTGACAAAGTGTCAAGTGAAGGACTAGGAGATCGAGTACACAAAGTTGTGTGTTGATCAAAGTCCACCATAAGAGTAACAAAGATATTCGTCATGTTTTACTAAAGGTTTAGTAAATATGATTATACTTACAAGATTAAGTGTAATTATGAATTGATTGAAAAAGTTTAAATCAATAGCAGAACGAATAAGAAGAATCAAGTAGGCAGAAAGATAAAAGTTTCTCCATTTTAAGAAGAAGGGAGAGTAGCTTTTATGCTTTATAATAGGTCTTAATGATTAAGAACCATATCTCTATTGATCCTCTAAGTGAGTCTTAGTACAATTATATGTTTAAGAAGAGGAATCAAGGATTGTAGAAATGGTTAAATCAAGAGGTCAATCATACTTCGTTCCAAAACAAGTCTTAGAGTTAAGATTGCGACATTGAGTGATAAGTATTAAGAAGGTTTATAGCATTCATCAAATATGGAAAAGTTGTGATGTCTTGGATAAGACAAAGACCAACTAGGACCAATTTATGAAATGTTTTGATAAAAGCTACACTAACTCTTGAATATTTGTTTGTCAAGAAATGTTTATTGACAAGAGAATTTTATATGTCAAGGAGTCAATGGGAGTCTTAATGGTCTTGAAAAGTTTCAAGAACAAATCAAAATAGACCTTATCGATCAACACTAGCACACGAGTTGAGGTTTACAACCTATCGTGTTGACATTATTTTGTTTCTGTGTTGTTCCAATTGAGTTAATTATGCATGTGAGTTCTATGAATGCATAAAAGGCAAGGACCTTGATCAATGGAAAGTACATTGATAAGAAAATGTAAGCTGCTTAACTACTTGGAAGACGTGGTGGGCAGCTGTGCTACCATAAGGCAAGAAATCGAGATTAAGAAAGTTCGATCCATATGAGTTTGAATTTGTCGTAAACTTTGGTTTTCACAAATTCACATGGATAGGAATAAATACACCGTTTAAATCTAAGTGTCATAAGATTTCATCCTTCATGAAAAAGATTGTGAGGAAATACTTTCACTAAGAAAGATTTTAAGAACATAGTGATTGTAAAATTGCATTCTCGAATTCGATCATGGTTACGGTATCCCTTTCCATGATTTGAATTGTGAGGTTTGGCAATTAGTCTTAATTGTTTAGACACACATATGAACTATCTAAGGCAAAGGTGTATAAGTTCAAAAAGCCTTGATAAAACGTTATCAAAGCATTAAGTATTAGAAACATGGACTTAAGAAATTCAATATGTATTGTTTTTCTGAAAGTTAAGATGTTTATGAATACATGTCGAAGCTAGTGGGAGCATAAATGTTATGTTTATAATAATCATGTTGATAGTGGGAGCATAAATGTTATGATTGTATGATTATTATGGAAAATATTGCAAGTTGGCAATATTAATTATAGAAAACAAGAGTCATTCTTTACAAAGTCGTAAGAAGGGAATAGTTGTTTTGCAATAATTAAGGGAGAGAGAATATTATGCTTCATTTCAAATCTAAAGGCTTAGGTTGTGGAATGTTAATAAATTAGTCAAAGAAACATAGTGTGTTCTTAAAATTTCGATTATGATTACGGCATTCCTCTTCACAATTCGAATTTTGAGAACATAGCAAATAAAACATTATGGCAGAAGATTGATGAAGTATCAAATCTTTATGTAAGACATTTTGCATTGTGTCCCATACGCTTCGGGTATAGGATTGATTGTGTAGGCTATAATATTTGACCATTCTAAAATTTTCCAAATGTCTAGCGCATTTAGAGGGAAAAAGGACAAGAATCGGTTTTGACTAAGATAATTAAACAACTATCAAAGGACAATCCAAAGTTCGCCGAGGATTGGTCGCTTGTGAGTAGTTGGAAGTATAGTATTGGAAGATATGGAAATGTTTCCATATTGGATGGGCCATATCGACATTATTATGAATAGATAAGATTCTACTAAGAATGAGTTGTCATATGGAAATTATGGAAATGTGTCCATATTGGGAATTGAATATTGAAAACCTATGACTAGATTAGAAACTTTTATGCAAAAGGATGTTCAAAGGAATGTTCTTTGAGTGAGAGACATCATATCTAAGGAATTGTATTGTAACAATCTTCGATAGAGGATTTTGTAATATCATTGGCAATAGTCTTTGTGACTTTAGTGCAGTGACATTACGAAAGGATCATTGCATAAAATGTTAGAATCTAATATATTCTATAAGTGGCAAGAATTTGATATTCTTTTAGTTATGAAAAGGGATTAGGAGTTGTGAAATGATAATGATTGGAAATGTGTTCAATTTGATCTATTTCACAAAGTAAGAACCATATGTAAACATTGTGTGCATGATAAGAGCATGGGACAAGTGTAATAATTCAAGTAAGAAGTTGATTACCCGAAACGACAAATAATGAGTAATCGATATGGTGATAAGTAAAAGGTGTTTTATTTATGCTCAAAGGGTTGAGACCATATGGGATTAGTATTATTCTTGTGTTTCACTTTGCATGTTTTGACTTCCTGAATAATTTAATTGGTTTAGAACAGTCAAATTATTCGAACGGGCCACAGTCATTCATATGTTGGAAGTAGATATGAATGAAGATTGTCGTGAATTGGTGTGTGGATTGTCTAAAGAGTATTAGACATAAGCAAATGTTTGCTGCAACGTTCATGAGTGCTTATGAATATGAATTTAAGCATTGGATTAAACGCACGCTCACTTGGATCACTCCATTGATTGTATCACGAGTGATTGGTGAGACGATAACATCTTATATTCTTGAAACCGAGATGTGTGAGTTGTATCTTGCAAATCGGTTGCACATTGATAATATGTAAACGCACCAGTAACTTGGTGTTATAAAACTTATTGTTGTGTGTGATTCGGTGAGTGAGTGCAAGCAAGCATTGAATCAAATTTTATCCGTTCCTTTAATCCAAAGAAGGATAAAAGCGATATCTTTGGGCCCCTCGATGATTTAGCGATGACAAACGTAAATGCTCGGCCGGACTAGGGCTAATTTGATTTGTTCAATTAGTCAGTCGTCATAAATCGGAAGTCGAGATATAGTACAAAGAGAATGATTAGAAATCATGTCTCATACGATATCTAGAATGGAGGAATATATGATCCCTTATCTAAAGGACACGCGTATCTGATAGGATCAGAGTTGACAGCGACTTTGGAAAGCTACGATTGCAGATCAGGATCTGAAGTCATACGCATAATAGTTATTAGACTTATCCAAATGGGAGACTGTTGGATTAGTGTCTAAGTCCATAACTATTTTGGTATGTACTTGACCCGATGGTGCATGGTCCTTTTGGGTTGCCTTCACCAAAGCAACTTGATAGAATGAATTATGGAGAGAAAGGATTAAATATGATTTATTAATATATTATGAGAATAATATATTAAAGGAGAAATCATATTGTTTAATTAATATTAGTCAAGAATTAATTGGTAATTAGTTTTGTGACTAAAAGAGATTAATTAAACTTAAGGGACTGGAATTGTAATTATAAGATAATTGCAATTTGGGCTATGGATTGCCTTATATTAAGGAGTGGACGAATTCTATGGGAAAGCCCATGAGGAAATCGTCCAAGGCCTTAAGGAAAGGAATCTATGGGTTGCTTAGGGCTTAAGCATCCAATTTAGGGTTTCCTTGTTAGATAACCCTAATAGCCTCACTATAAATAGACCCCTTAAGGACCAAAAACGTGGCTAAGCAACCTTCTAGGGTTTCACACGTTTTAGGGCAGCCTCCATCCTCTCTCCTCTTCATCCTCTTGCTCTTGGTGTTTGTGATCCATTAGAGGAGTGACATTTGTGACTCTAAGCTTTCTAAAGTCAATAGAAGAAGGATTTGGGATAGTTATTGCTACATAACAATCAAGGTAATATCTTAAACCCATTCTTATGTTAATATGATTACTTGAATTCTAGAATTAGGGTTTATAGTCTTGGATAACTTGCATGTACAATAGAGAAACCTAGATCCAAGCGTTAGGGTTTGTATGAGCACATAGGATGTTCATATGACCAAAACCCATCCAGAGAGCGGGTTCAAGATCAGGCACCGCCTGCAGTCAGGAAGTCTTAGAGTTAGATACTCGTTCCAAGAAAGAGGAAAGTTACGGTTATTACTTAGGACGAAGAGATAACGTATGGAGTCATCATGTGTGTCATATTTCATTGATGATTCCGGGACGTAATCATCCTAAGGGGGAGATAATTGTAACGCCCGTATGTAACATCCCAAAATTTAAGACCAAAATTTCTTTTTAATAAACATTACTTTAACCAAAGACATCATTCCAAAACATAATCTGAGTATAGGTTTTCAAAACACATGTTTATTATCAGAGTAAACATTCCCAGGTTGACTAATCTATGGTGTGTGCCATGCGATCACCCCGAGCTCCTCCCTCCGCTACCGGAAGTACCTGAAAACAAAACTGAAAACCGTAAGCACGAAGCTTAGTGAGTTCCCCACCCTACCACATACCATGCAAAACCACATACTGCACATACTGGGCCACGCCCGCTATCCTGGGCCTCGCCCGCTACAACGGCCCCGCCGCTCCAGGCCCCGCCTGGCTTCGAGCCCCGCTCGGGTACAGATCTGTTTCACTTAGGCCTCGCCTGTCACAGGGCCTCGCCCTCTAACATATAATAGCACATAAACAAATCACATAACATTACATAAACTAAACATATACTAACAACTCTTGCTCTAAGGCCTCGCCTATCTCTGGGCCCCGCCCGAGTTCTGCTACTGATGAGTCATGGAACCTCGTCCATACTCCTGCTGATAGTGAGGTTCGGGCCCAGCCCACCCTCACACCTTTCCTAACTTGGGCCTCGCCCCTGCTCTGCTGCTACTGAGATGTGGAACACCATCCACACTCTGCTATTGGTGAGATACGGGACCTCGCCCTCTCTCACCTCCCTACCAGGCACATACAAGTATCACACAGACAACAAGTATAGACTATCACATAAACCGCTCCTTGGGCACCCGCCCTCTGTCATTGGACCTCGTCCAAAAAATCATACTAGCATACTGTGCCTAGGGCTAACCCCCGGGTCTTCTACTCATAACTACATGGGCCGGCATTGTGGCCGTAGACCCATTCATACAAAGGGAAACTCACCTGATATTGCTGGACTGCTGCTGTTAACCCCTTTGACCGCTACCTGACCACTGACTCCGAACTGCTGCTCCGCTAGCTCCCCGAGCTACCAATATCAACATAACACTTAGTCTAACTGACCTTCAAAGGTTAACCAAGTCAACTCTGGTCAAAGTCAACCTTCCAGGTCAACCCTACTCGCCGAGTCACCCCACTGACTCGCCGAGTTCATAAATACAGAGTCCTTCCACTCGCGACTCTACTCGCCGAGTCAGCCCCTGACTCGCCGAGTTTACTGATTCTCGATTCCTGTCCTGACCAACTCACTGAGTCCTGGCTCGACTCGCTGACTCGAGTCTTAACTCGAAAGGTTTGGGACCACTCGACCTGACTCGCCGAGTCTAAGAACAGACTCGCCGAGCACACGACAAACTTCATCCAACTCGACGAGTTGTTCATCCAACTCGCCGAGTTCATGCCCATCTTCATCCGACTCGACGAGCTGTTCATCCCACTCGTCGAGTTCCGCCTCATCTTCAAGCTACTCGCCGAGTCCACTCGAAGGACTCGTCGAGTCCACTAGGATCCACTTACATGCAGAGGACTTCCGAGTCATGCATGAGCTCCAAACTATAGATCTACCCTCCCCAAGCCTATTTCCCACGTAAAGTTGCAAACTTTACGTGTAGAGAGTGAGATCTAGGCAAAATACACCCATAGCTAGGGTTTAGGACCAAGAGGCTCCAACTTCCACCCAATGGCTGATACTTTCTGGGGTTACAAACCAAAATAAACATGGATCTGAGGTAGCAACCTCAGATCTGGACCTCAAGCTCAAGATTGGTCTTAAACATGGCTTAAAAGCCCCAAAACTCATAACCAAGGGAAAATCTGGAGGAGAGAAACGGATTGATACCTTCTAATGCTCTGAAATGCTTCCCAAACTTCAGATCCAAAGCCACTCCCTGATGCTTCAAGGATTCCCACTCCTTCTTCTTCCTTAAACCCACTCAAAAATGGCTAAAAGCTTGAATCAACACAATGGGGGCTTAAGGTGCGGCGTTCTGGGTGCAAGAGGCTGTAAAGGAGCCCTAGGAAGAAGATTAAGATGCTTAAATAGGCTCCAAGCCCCGGATTTAGGGTTTTCCTCGCACAGACCAGACTCGCCGAGTCCACTTGGCCGACTCGTCGAGTTGGTCACTTTCTTATCGACCCGGATCCCGCTCCGACTCGCCGAGTCCTTCCTTTGACTCGTCGAGTCCCTCTTAAATTTAGGGTTTCCTTTACTTTTTTTTTTTTTTTGGCTTTCAAAATCTTGGGTGTTACACCGTAGGTCCGGGCTAGTCAATTTAGAGATAATAGGGTTCTTTGATAAAAGATTATTTAGAATAAATAATCTTAACCAAGTTGAAGAATATGTCTCAAGGGTTCCGTACATATAAAGAACGCCGAAATCCGAGTTATAACGAAGAAAGTTATGACCCTTCGAAGTTTCGCGACGGAACCGGCACGGCACCGAGAAGACGTAAATAGTGAGTTTATGATATAGGACTTTTTAGCCTTAGTAATCTAAATTAAAATCGTCCTGAGAACATCCATAAAAAGAACGCCCAAATCTGACTTCGTATGAGGAAGTTATGATTTTTCGAAGTTTCAGCTTATCAATGTACGACCCGAAACTCGAATTTTAGTTCGAGCGGTTTTTGGCTTACACGACCTAAATGAGAGTTGAAGATATCATTAATAGGAACTCAACGGTAAAAAGACAGACGAAAACAGAGTCCGTATGAAGGAGTTACGAATTCTTCGCGGTCATTTAACAGTCTAATCTCCTCGTACTGCTAAATTTAAGATCGGTCGATAATTAGCCAACAGAATCTAAATAAAAGCTGTAGATCTTGTTTTTACCTACGCGTGGATATAAAGAACGTCGAAAACGGAGTTCGTATGCGAACGTTATGAATTTTTTAAAATCGGCTGATTTCCACCCTGTATGCGATGCCACGTGTCAGCACCAGGCTGCGCCTGGCTGTAGCCAGCCTAGCTCACGACGTGAATATCAAAAATTCATGACGTGAACCTTCCTCTAGCCTCCTATAAATAGAAAACCCTATGTACTCACCAGGTTTCCCAACCTGACCCACACAGTTTATTTATATCACAGGTGTCGATATGAAGTTACTCTACACTGAGAGATTAAGGATATATAGATCGCTAGTGTAAATGAATGTAAGTTCTGTTTATGCTTATGTTTCTGTATTGACGATGACATCCCAAATGTTTTAAAATGAGTAAAATACGTTTCTTCGAAAATGCTTTGATAACATATTTATCGTGTTTTTCTGGGAACAAATTCCGCAACATTTTTATTAAAAGAGGCACTCTGATTTTCATAAAGCATAAACAAAATCGGTCTTTTCTGGCTGTGAAAAATGGGGATGTCACACATACTGCCAAGCATATATGGGTGCTTGCCTACCCCTTTGGTCTATTTCAACCGGATACCGCTAAGCATATATGGGTGCTTGCCTACCCCTTCGGTCTATTTCAATCAGACACTATGAAGCATATATGGGTGCTTGCAATCCCCTTCAGTCTATTTCAACCGGATATTGGGTCTATTTCACCCCTTACTACTACGACATAATATCATAACAGAAATCGTAGAGCCATCAAGCAAATACAAGCATAACTGTCAATTGTAACAAAGACAATCCTCACACGACATCATAAACTAGTGGGCCGACATTGGTGTCTTCGAACGACGGATACTATGAAGGAAGACTCACCTCACACTATAGGTATCAAATCACACTCAGCGGATGACTCGCGAACTCCTCTTCCTATCGCACCGGTATAAAACCCTAATTAGAAAATAGGCCACATTGTAACCTGAAAGTCCAACCCTAATTCTTGACTTAAGGCAAAAGGGCTTCTTTATCCTTGCATCAATGGGCCTCACTCCCTCCAAGGACCAAATCTATAAGAAGCCCAAAAAGGGCATCTAAGCCCAACTACAAGGCCTCTAAGGCCCAATATGGCCCAAGAACCCCCAAACATGGCCTTAGGCCTATAAATAACCTGATACAATCAGGTGGGCCCAAGGCCCAAGTTACATAAGTCCAAATCCCAACACCAAATGAGCCCAACATCTTCTAGGCCCACTAACCGCATACGCATGGCGTACTTGGCTTGTACGCTCAATGTACACTTGTGTTGACCCAAATTCCTCATTCCTATTTGCTTATCACTCGTGCGAACCAACTGGCACCAAATAAAAATAAATCCTTAATCAATAACCCAAGTCCTTCAAGTATGACCCAAAGTCAAACTAGTTAAAAGTCAATGGTCAACCAAGTCAGTGCTCACTACGACATAAAGACCTCTTGGCCACGCTGTGGGAATATCAGGACAAAATAGTCACGAAAAAGAGAACCACCACGTCATGGCAAGCCCATTGCCACATCGTAGGAACTGGCAGATTTCGGTATTCTTCATTAAGTGCTTAATCCTTATGGATCTAAACCTATAACTTCATATCTAGTCTATTTCAATGACTTAATGCATTAAATTTACAACTTTATCCATTAGGACTCCACTAGATGGCAAGATCTATGATTCTTAATCTAACGAGTCCTTAATGAGGCCATATCTTGAGCATGGACACAAGGTACTCCAAACATTCCCCTTTTTCTTGTTCTTCAGAATCATATGGGCCTTAGAAATCCATCACAAGCTCTGGAGTTCTTCAAACTCCAAGAGCTTCCAAGGAAGGAGCCAAAACCATACAAAATGAACTTAAACATGCATCAATAAGAACAAGGGTTAAGATAAAAGCTTTATACCTCCAACATATCATAAATTTGAAGGAGATGATGATTCCAAGCTAGTCCCATGATCCCTTGCAACAAAATGATCTTTATCCTTCCTCGTGCTCCACCAAAATCCAAGAACAAGGCCTTCAATCAAGCAAATAAGCTCCTAAACAACCATAAAGGCTAGGGTTTCGTTGAAGAGTGGTTGTCGACTCAAGAGGATGCCTTAATCCTTGAGATTAGGTGCTTAAATATGTAGGAAACCATAAAATCATGGGCTTGTGCTATAAGAGTTGCCACGTCGTGGCTTCCTATTGACATGTCGTGGAGGTCATCCAAACGCGTGTTTCATGAATTTTACATGCAACATCGTGGTGCTCTATTCACCACGTTGTAGCACTTGATTTTCCAAAAATCTTACATTTAGGTCCCTCCGAGTCCCCAACCGATCTATTTTAGAAAATCATTGTTACAAATCTCCCCACTTAATTTAGATTTCGTCCTCGAAATCAGTCCTTACAAATGACCTCTTATATTGTCACAACTAGTATTTTGCTAGGAAATTCTACTCTCATGTAATTATTCACCTAGTGTAATAACTTATACACTAAGAGAAAATCATGCTCTATGCTCATTCAAATACACCTCATGTGTTCATCTAAGAGTCTGAAAACCCTAAGAATCCCAGTTTGAATCCATATTGGACTAGGATCTCCTTATTGGGCCTAATGGACCAATAAACATTCAATTCAACTATTTTGGGCTTGGAAACCCTATTTGGATTCTAAATGGACCCAATTCATAAACCTATAACATTTTGGACCATTGGATTTATAATGATTCATTCTAACCCTAATGGGCCTTATTGGGCCGTAACTAATCCAATTAACCCTAGTAAGCCATAAATTCATTCCTGTATGCCATTTTGGACCGTAAATTACCCACAAGGGCCCAATGGACCGAAAACCATTATTGGACTCTAGAAATTTGAACTAAACCTAGAATGGACCCAAACTACCCATTCTTATCCCTTTTGGCCCAAAATCTCGGCCCAACATCATCTAACAAAAATAAGATCAAGGGAGGATTTAGGAAGTGATGACAACACATAATTGTCTAACAAACTTCTAGAATATCACAAACATCCATGAGATCTTTACCCTCTATGCAAAAATTTCTCTTCCCCACTCCTCTTTATTACTCACGGCCATTAGGGCCTTCACCACACACTTATTTTACTTACAAATATCTTAAGGAAAGCTCACAAGAACACTCCTACATTCTCCTCCAAATTTTTGAGAATTAGAGTATACTTCAAGAGGGTTTTTCTTCAAGATCATCATATTAGGTAAGATCTTTACAAACCTAAGTTGGATTCTCACATCTTTACTCTTAAATCACTCCTCTTACCACCTTATTTTCTTGACTCATACTCTTAAAACTTCCTAGAATTCGAGAATCCCATCAAAGAAACAAGCAAGGCCAAAAACAACACCATCTTCTTCCTCTTCTTCTTCAAAACCGATCCATCACCGCAAGGTGAGTTCATAGCCCCTATTTTTCAATTTTTACTTGGTTTTGGGGGAGAATACAAGTTGATTTATGTAGATCTATGTGTATATGCATGAATATGTGTGTTTTCCATAATTTATTTGTTGATTATGTGTTATTTACTTCATAAATCTAAAAATATGATAAGAATATTAAGTTTATCACTTGGATCTACATGAAAACCTTGAGAAAAGTACGTGTTATCACATGTAATACATGTAAACTTGTAGATCTGGGATTTATACACTTAAAATAGCAAAAAGGAGTGTTCTGATCAAAGATCTATAAATTAGACTCATAAATCAGCCCTTGACAGAAAAGTTTTGGTCCAATATCGGACTGTTTTGATCAACTTAATGATAATATTTTTCAAAACTTTTTTACATGAAAAAAGTTCAGGTTTATACCTTTAAAATGACTACTCTCACGTTTTCATACAGTTTTTGGCGAATTTTACAAAACTGCCTATCAGATTTGAAATAATTTCGGACCATCCTGTGAAGGTGAGCAATTTCACACTTGTTAGAGGCCATTCAAAATTTTGAGAAAAATTGTGAACAAATTAGACAAAATTTCCAAACTTACAGAATTTACGGATCCAAATTTCGACTTACGATGATTTTGCTACAAATTTTCCAACAACTAGGTAAGAAAAGCCAAAAACCAGAAAAATGTGTGTTTTCACAAAACTCAAGCCAAAAATGATATTTTTTTGACGAAAATGGGTTTAAAATGTTATTTTTACCACAAACTAGTCATAAACACAAGTTTTGAACAAAATGGAAACTAAAGTGTTATATTTACAAAAATTGGGCCTTAATTGTGAAACAACCCAAAAATACGACCCAAAAATTTCTTTAAAAACATTACTAAAAACATATTTATAAAAACTGTATCACAAGTCTAATTTCTCGGGTATTGGTTCAAAACATAATATCATTATCAGAGTCAAACATTCCCAGGCTAACTGTCTATGGTGTGTGCACTGCAACCTTCCCGAGCTCCTCCTTTGAAAAACTGAGTACCTGAAACCAAAACTGAAACCGTAAGCACGAAGCTTAGTGAGCTCCCCCAATCTACCACATACCATACAATAACATATAAATACATGTTGGGCCTTGCCCACTGCATCGGGCCGAAGCCTGGAAACTGCATCGGACCGAAGTCCGGAACTGACTGGGACCTTGTCCCCTGCATCGGACCGACGTCCGGAACTAACTACATCGGACCGAAGTCCGGAACTGACTGGGACCTTGTCCCTTGCATCGGACCGAAGTCCGAAACTGACTGCATCGGACCGAAGTCCAGAACTGACTGCATCGGACCGAAGTCCGGAACTAACTGGGACCTTGTCCCCTGCATCGGACCGAAGTCCAGAACTAACGGCATCGGACCGAAGTTCGAAGCTAACTGACTGAATACAGCATAGCATAACATAACAACTAGCATTCTCACATATACTGCATACTACATCGGGCTGTTGCCCGGAACACATAACACATAATTCCTGTCTGAGCCACGAAGGCATCAAACATACTAACTACTGCATCGGACCGAAGTCCGGAAACTACTGCTAACTGAACGGGCCGGCATTGTGGCCTTAGACTCGTTCCTACTGGAAGGAAACTCACCTGAGACTGCTGAACCGAAGCTGCTAATCCTTTTGACTGCTACCTGACCTCTGACTCCGAACTGCTGCTCCACTAGCTCTTCGAGCTTCAAAAGCCAATATAACACTTAGTTCAACTGACCTCCAAAGGTCACTAGGTCAACCCTGGTCAAGGTCAAAATCCTGGTCAAAGTCAACCTTCCAGGTCAAAGTCAACCTTCCAGGTCAACCCTACTCGCCGAGTCTACCTACCGACTCGCCGAGTTCATATGCTCAGGGTCTTTCTTATTCGCGACTCGACTCGCCGAGTTAGTCCATGACTCGCCGAGTCCAACTAGTTCCAAGTCCTGTCCTGACCAACTCGCTGAGTCACCACCCGACTCACTGATTTGAGTCTCAACTCGAAGGGTTTAGGGTTTCGCGATCTGACTCGCCGAGTCCAAGAACAGACTCGCCGAGTCCTAGACAATCTTCAACCAACTCGTCGAGTTGCTCTTCCAACTCGTCGAGTCCATGCCTAACTTCATCCGACTCGACGAGCAGTTCATCCTACTCGTCGAGTTCCTCCTCATCTTCAAGCTACTCGCCGAGTCCACTCGAAGGACTCGCCGAGTCTATCCAGTCCTCAATCCATGCAGTGGCTTTTCGAGCCAAACAGAGCTTCCAACCCATAGATCCATACTTCTAGGGCCTATCCCCCATGTAAAGTGGCAAACTTTACGTGTAGATTAGAGATCTAGGCTCAAAACACACTAAACTAGGGTTTATGGCAAACATACTTCTTCAACATACCAAGGGCTGATACTTTAGGGGATTCTAGACCAAAACAAGCATGGATCTGAGGTAGCAACCTCAGATCTGAACCTCCAACTCGAATTGGTTACATATCATACCAACAATGACCAAAACTCACACATAAGAATAGATCTAGGTGCAAAGGGAGTCCAAGCAACAACTTATTACCTCCAACTGGTCTGAAATGTCTTCTCAATCTCGGATCTACAGTCCCTTCTTGCACCTCCAAGGCTTTTCTTCCTTCTCCAAGCTTTAGTGCACTCTTCAAGGCAAGATCTAGCTCAAAAACGGATATGGCGCCTAGGGTTTGGTGTTCTGGGGTGGAGAGGCAGTAAAGGAACCCTAGGAAAGAGAATGAGACGCTTAAATAGGCTCCAAGTCCCGGATTTAGGGTTTTCCTCGCTCAGACCCAACTCGTCGAGTCTCCTTGGCCGACTCGCCGAGTCGGTCGCTTACACTTCAACCCGGATCCCGCTCAGACTCGCTGAGTCTATCCATGGACTCGCCGAGTCTCCCCTTAAACTTGAGGTTTTCTTACTTTTCTTAGCTTTCCAAACTTTGGGGTGTTACAAATTGTAAATTTTTGGCTTATAGGGCCAAGAACGTCATTTTTATAAAAACTGGGCCTTTATACTATTTTAGTGAATACTTGAAATAAAACCAACAATAAACTAACAAACGGATTAAGTTTGATCATTTCTAGGTTATTGGGCCTCAGTGGCGCATTTATATATTTGATAGGTTTTGTATACTATTTGCATGCTATTTAGGCCTATAAATACCTTACATGTGAAATGGGCCTTAGTTGTCCTTTTACATATATTTTGGGTCCATGTTATATAATCTCATTCATGTTAGGTTTTGAAATGACTCACATGTTTAGCGATGCCCTAGTGGCTCACTTACATGGTTCGTTGGGCCTGAAATGAGTTTTATAAGTTTATCTTCATGTAAATTCGATTAAGGATCTAGTGAGTTTTTGTCGGTTGACACCTATTAAGTGTTCGATCGTAGCATGTAGTTATAATCGAGTCTCTTGTAAGGAGAGCGGGGTTTTGTGTATAGATCTATACAGGGATGACACCCCACAGTTGAGTTGTTCGCTACAGTTAGACTACATCGGTCTAGGGTGACTATAACCTTATTCTATTTCTCAGTCGGCGTTCACTAACGCCAAGACAGGAGAAATTGTCATTATTTAATATGGTTATGACGGATCACTTAGAGGAATTAATGTTAGGAAGTTTACGGAAGACTATTTTCTTTTATGTTGGATTACTCGGAAACTTACTCACAGTGGTACCCCCACCTCGGTGTTGGTACGACAACATTATCTATTTTCTTTTATGATTGGATTACTCGGAAACTTACTCACAGTGGTACCCCCACCTCGGTGTTGGTAGGGCAGCATTATCTATTTTCTTTTATGATTGGATTACTCGGAAACTTACTCACACTGGTACCCCCACCTCGGTGTTGGTACGACAACATTATCTATTTTCTTGTATGATTGGATTACTCGGAAACTTACTCACACTGATACTCATCCTCGGTGTTGGTACGGCAACATTAACTATTCTTCTTTTACGGGCAACATCAGGTTGTCCGGGGATATTCTATTTACATTTTCTTCAATTACTTTTGACATTCTATTAAACAATAACACACATGCATGAATACAAGATCAGACATAAACATACCAAACTATTTTTAGAAAATACAGGATTTTCTTGTGATTACAAAGTTATACAAATCATTTTCTCAAATATACTTATGAACTCACTAACATTATATATGTTGACGTTTTCATAATAACTTGTATTCTATGAGACTCGTTAAGTAGAAGAATCAACAAGAATAGGGGACTTTGTTTTGTGTACTGTTAAACATCATACATTGAATGTTTTGGTCATGTTATTTAAAAGATTGTACCTGATGTAAACAATGGCAGTTGTATTCTATTATGGATGGTAATGATGATGTTATGTTTCATTTATATTCACTGTAATGATATTTCAAGATGAAGTCACGCACAAGCCCCCGAGAATATAAATGATATTTCAAGATGAAGTCTTGCGAGAAACTCGAGACCGACTCGGAAAATACTCGAAATCGACTCGACCTTAATCGAGCCGAGCTCGAGCTCGAGCTACTCGAGTGCCTTATCGAGCCGGGCTCGAGTACAAAAATACTCAGCTCGTAAGACTCGCGAGCTTAGTGTAATTTACATGTATGTCATTTCTTTATAATTGTTCATTTATAAGATATATGTCATTTCTTTATAATAATTCATTTATGACATATATGGTTGATGTTATATTGATATTAGGTGATTAATAGTGATTTTTTTTGGTAGTTTGGACATTTACATGTGGAAGGTTTAATATTTCTTACTTAATTTAGTGATTTTGATTTTTTTAAATATTAGTCGAGCCGAGCCGAGCCGAGCTCGAGACTGTCGAGTGTTTCACGAGCCCGAGCCCGAGCTTAAAATCAAGGCTCGAGTCGAGTTCGAGCCGAGTTTCGAGCTCGAGTATTTTAGTCGAGCCGAGCTTCGAGCTTGGTAGTATTCGGCTCGACTTGGCTCATTTACACCCCTAATTCCAAGATATCAAAAATGCTAAGTTGTTTTTAGAAAAAATAAAATTGAGGCTTAATCCGAAGAAAAAAAAATGTAAGGGCTTAATTAACAAAAAAAAAATGAAAATTTAAGGGATAAATCGTAAAAAGAAAAACTATAAGGGCTAAACTGAGAAAAATAAAAAAATATAAAAGTTTTTTTAAGAGAAAATAAAATTGATGTTTAATTCGAAAAAAGAATAGTTTTTTTTTTTTTTTGTGATTAAGTCTTTAGTTTCTCCTTATTATCTTATATACAGGCATAAAAATATAATTTTACAAAATAGAATGGTTACAAATAATGTATTCAAACAAGAGAGATTAAAATTGTAACTTATGCTTTGATGTACTTGTACCATCTCTCTGAGATACCAAAACTTGTATTTTAGATATATTTGTAAAGAATAATACATAATTTAATGATTTATAAAGTTCTGAAAATAGAAAAACACTACATATTATTGATTTTATTTTAAACTTATATGAGAGCTCTTTCCAATGTATTTTATTTAAAACGCTGTTTATAATTTGTTATATATTTTACAATAAATTAATAAAAAGAATAGAATATATATATATATATATATATATATATATATATATATATATATATATATATATATAAGAAAAGAAGATAAACAACAAAATTGCAAAAATGGTCCTCGTGGTTGACAAATTTATGTGCTTTTGGTCCAAAACGAAATGTTGGTGCACCACTGGTCTAAAGTTGGATCTTTTTAGCAATTTTAGTCCCTTTACACTTGAAATTACTTTTATGCCCTTTTAATTTATATTTTCCATTTTCTTAAACTTCTGAAATGCTTTAATTAAATTAATCTCACTTATATTCAATTAAAACAAAAAATAAAAGTAAAAACCCAATCCACCCTCTCATCTTTGTCACAGTAATGAGGATGAGAGAATCCTAATCATCACCACCTCCCTCCATCACCGATGTCTATAATCACCGCCGGCGGCTTCGATTCTCACCGGGGTTACCCGATTCACAACCATCATCCTCTCATCTCTCTCCACCTGACACCACTCAGCTTCACTTTTTTCTATCTTTTTCAGAACACACACTAACATACAATCTCAAGAACACAAGTTCACCCTCTCAAGAACACCCACACCAGAAACCACCAACAACAAACTGGAAACCAACACCTCCAGCTCCCCTCCCATATCTAAACCCACGGATGCAAGGGGCGCTCAAACCCACAAATTAAAACCAAAATCATGCTCAAAACCCAAAAATTAACCTTAGAAATTGTTGATGAAATCAAATCAAACCCCCAGCTCCATCTCCAATGATAAGCAATTGATTCAAGACTTAATCTTCAATGTTTTCTTCCTTAATTTATGTAACAGACAAGCCACAAGAACATTATCCATTTCCCTTCCTACAGCTCCAATGATTGCAGTAAAGTCATCCGTCACCACTGCATCCTCCGCCACTACATGCTACTTCCTGCAAAATTTATGAACCCCCTCACTCTCTTTCCTCTCACTCCACTACCCACTTTTGATTTTGGCTCCAGAAACCAAATTGAAAACGATTTTAAGATTCGATTTTAGTGGAAATAGTCATTTGTACCCTTTATTTGTTGGGTTTGACACGCCTAACACCGTGTCGACCTTCCGGTCCATAATTCCCCGACCTTCCGGTCCACATCATAATGCCTTCCGACCCATATCAAGCATATCATCCTTATCACATACATAGTGCATACAAAACTCGATGTGGACTTCAATTTTCAGATTTAAGTTCACCAGGAAGCACCGTTGTGGTGAATCGACTTAGCCATCAACAACTCCATCGATCTGGGTGGAGGTCGATGCAGGTGGAGAAAGAAATGGGCGAAAATGGAGGTTTGGGATGACAACCATCTTGAAGGCATAAGAGATGAAGATGCAGGAAAAATCTCCATTGGAAAAGCTTGCTCCGACAGAGTCGACGCCGGTGAAGCCAAGGTTCAAGTAGAAGATTTGGTGGTGGCTATGTGGGTTTGAATTTGTTTTTGTTGTTGATGATTCCAACTGGGAAGATAACAAGAGAGAGAGAGAGAGAGAGAGAGAGAGAGAGAGAGAGAGAGAGAGAGAGGTTTATTTTGTTTTTATTTTTCATTTTATTATAAGAAGAAGAAAATAAATAAAAGAAATTAAAATATATTATTTAAGGGGCATATTAGTCATTTTAGGTAGGATGTGGACCAAAAACATAAGAAAATACAACCATAGTGACCAAAACCACACAAGGTATCTAAAATGGTGCACCAATATTTTATTTTGGACCAAAATTTTGCCAACCAGGACCATTTTTACAATTTTGTCAAAGATAAACCAATGTGGGTCGGGCCATGAGAGTTAATATTTTATATGTTGGGTGATTTGGTGTGTTGATATACCGGCATTAAAGATGCTCTAGTTGGAGTTACACAGACGTCTTTTTTTCATCAACAGAAGGGGCAACTGCAGCATCTATTTCTTCGCCACTTTTGGTCATCATAAATCACCTTCAAAATTGGGTACACATTTCCAGCACCAATAAACTACCATCTTCTATATTCTATAATTTGTCCCAGTAACTCCACCCTTTCATGACAATCTAGATTGAGAACAATCAACCGTTTTCGTTTTGCTTAATTAATCTCACAAAAGAAGTAAGAAATATGGCAGAAGTTCAGCTGCCCACTTACGACATCATCATCTTCGGAGCATCTGGTTTCACAGGCAAATATGTTGTCAGGGAAGCCCTCAAGTTTCTTGATTCGCCGAATTCGCCTCTCAAAACCCTCGCTCTAGCCGGTCGGAACACTTCTAAACTCTCCCAAACCCTAAAATGGGCTGCCACATCTCACCCCACCGTCCCCCTCCTCATTGCCGACACATCTGATCCATCATCTCTCCGCCGCATGGCTTCCCAAGCTAAGCTCGTCCTCGATTGCGTTGGCCCTTTTCGCCTTTACGGTGAGCCCGTCGTCGCTGCCTGTGTTGAAGCGGGGTGCGATTACCTGGATATTTCAGGTGAGCCGGAGTTCATGGAGAGGATGGAAGCCGTGTACCATGAGAAGGCGGTGGAGAAAGGTAGTTTGGTGATCTCGGCTTGTGGGTTTGATTCGATTCCGGCAGAAATAGGGTTGATGTTCAATTCCAGGCAGTGGGGTTCGCCGGCAGTTCCCAATCGGGTTGAAGCCTACCTGTCCCTTGAATCGGATAAAAAGATAGCAGGTAATTTTGGGACTTTTGAGTCTGCGGTTTTGGGAGTGGCTAATGCTGATAAGCTGGCAGAGCTTCGACGATCAAGACCCAAAAAAGCTCGACCTACGGTAAGGCTATATTTCCGGCTTGTTTCGTATGATACATTCATCGTTTTGTGTGATCTTTCCTGCTCAATTCAAATTCCGAATTAATTCCGACTATATCAAACTTTTGATTCGTTCGAATCTGCCATGTGTTCTCTCAGATCCCGGGTCCTCCTCCTCCAAAAGGATCAACCATAGAACACCAAAAACAGATCGGACTTTGGGCTGTGAAACTCCCATCAGCCGACGCCACCGTTGTCCGGAGAACGCTTTCCATCCTTACAGAAAACCCAAACGGTCTTGAAGGAGTCAATGAGGATCCTAAACACGCAGAGAAACGCTCCTCCTTTTGGTCTACAATAAAACCTGCTCATTTCGGAGTAAAGATTGCCACCAAGAATCTTCTGGGTATGATTGGAATCATCGCCACCGGGATATCAATTGGGCTTCTGGGCAGCTTCTCATTCGGGAGGTGGCTTCTGTTGAAATTCCCCTCTTTTTTCAGTTTCGGAGGGTTCAGAAAGGAAGGTCCCACAGAGGAAGAAGTCGCTAGCGCCAGTTTCAAGATGTGGTTCATCGGCCATGGCTTCAGTGACGCCAATCTTGCTTCTCAGGCGACATCAAAGCCTGATAAAGAAATCATTACGAGAGTAATGGGCCCTGAAATTGGGTATTTAACAACTCCCATCACTCTAATTCAATGTGCTCTGATCCTTTTGAAGCAGCGCCAAGATCTTCCAAAAGGCGGCGTCTTTCCTCCCGGGATCATTTTTGGCCCAACCGACCTTCAAGATCGACTACAGGAGAACGGGATTTCGTTTGATTTGATTTCAAAGACCGATATTAATAATAATGTGTCTACATAAAGCTCTTTTCTCAAAATTTTATGCAATAAAACCTTCTTATAACACATAAAAAGTTAGATACATCATCTTATAACAATCCTACCAAAATACATTTTTTATTTTTCATTCAAGGTGGTCGTGAGGCTTAAACGACATGAACATAGCCGCATAATGTTGAAGCCGGACATTATTCATTGAACCATGATTCGGTGTCCCCCTCCTTGTTCTTGAAACATAATGGCGCCATGCAATTTGTATGTTAACAGCAGCCCATGTTCTCCAGTTTGATGAATAGTACCTTGCTCTTCGCTTCATTTTTTCATTAACAAAATTGTAACGAAAATGATTAGTGATGTACCTTAGATGTTTAGCATCTAGTGCAAATGCTTCTGTTGGCTTGACACAAGTGAATGTAGCAGTTGCAGCAGGAAAACGGGCTATAAATGGAACCCGAAGGCACCATGAAAGTAGCTCATCTCCAAAGAAACTCCCTGGTTCTAATGTGCTTGTTGCAACCATCCCTCGACTTAGCAATTGGGTTCTTTTTACTTTTCCATCAACTATAAACACCATTCTCTGGACAGGATCTCCTTCTCTGATAATCTGCATGCCATGATTGTTGATATGAATGTTTGTTAGTAAATGATTTTACTTTATTTTATATTATATATATATTAAAATATGTTACAATGGTTACACGTTCGTGCCACATGGATGCTACATATGTGGTAACCGAAAAACCTGTTATTGCAACCTTTTTTCAAAAGCAAATTAAAAGTTTTTATATTTGGATGTTGGGTTTGTGTGAGGAAACCTTTTCGCCCTTTGAGTAGACGAAGTATGTAACTCGATCACAAATATTGTCAAGAATTACATCATCCATGAAGTTGAAAAATGGTGCCTGAAATTTGTATAAATTAGTTACAAGTTTGACCACAAAAGTTATATAATTTATAATTATAGTGTTTACAGTTTATATTACCTTTTTTATGAGGTCCAAGCAAAGATAACGTTTGATATCTCGTCTAAGTCCTACAGGCAGATCTTGGATCATATCCATATCATCTTGACCTCCCATAAATGACCACCTTTGATTCTCAAAATGGCGAACTCTTTTTCTCAAAGCAGAAGGCAATTGTCTTCGTTTCATCCACCATTCCATGTCTCTAAGTGTTATTTGTGCTCTAGTAGTCCTTCCCGCAAGTGCATACAAGAATACCTGACAAGATTCAACTAGCTTATAATTATGCCTTATGTTGAGTTGAAAGTTGAAACAATTCCAAGAGTTAGTTAATCATTAATCAATCACCTGAATAGTCGCAACTAGCACTGTGAAAAGCAGTAGCCCAACAAGCACCATATAACATGACAAAATCACCTCCAAGATCTCACTGGTAGGCTCAAGAATATTGCCCATAGTGCTGCAGATATATATAGATGCATGCATGGGTCATTAATTACCAAAGCAATTATGGAATATTATAAGAGTGAGGGCATCTTTTGTTCAAGTTTTCTTGCCTGAAAGAAGTTATACCCCATAACTCACTGTATGAGATCCTTGAGGCGACAGAATCAATTGAAATTACAGGAATAGCAAACTGATAGATTCCATAAGGAAAAGACCCGTCCTCATCTAAGCACATGGAGCTTCTACTTCTAGATTTGGGATTACTTGAGCACGATAGAAAGAGGGTGCTACATTTCTTGCTAGCATCACATTGTTTAGTTAGGCATAAAACAACGCGTTGTATGGCTAGTGCATACCAATATCCTCCTGATGACTGAGTTGTCAAGTCAAAGAAATCAGAACTGTCTTACCATAAGGGGGAAAATGTGTTTGTGTTTTGACTTTTAATAATAAGAAATTAAGGAAAGAATATAAACAAACATACATGAAAACCGAGGTAGTAAGCCATGAAACTGAGGCCTACACGAAACCAGATTGACCCAAAGATGTACCCGTTGACAAGCCGCATACGATACATTAAGATGTAGCCATGCCAAACTTTAGGGATGTATTGGAACAAGAAAATGAGTTGTACAAGTATCATTATGGTCGATACCTTCTCTTCTCTTAGGAATCTTGGTAGTACCCACAAATATGCCACCTGGCAACCATAACATGTCAAATACTACACGTATGCACATGACCCAAGCCATGTACCATGAGTACTCTACTCATACAATGTCTGACTATAAGGTATGTATAAGCTATATATACGAGTTATGTAACTCATTGCTAGAATGATAGAGCTATAAAATATATAATTTGATTATGAGATCATGTTTCATATACACGGTTTGGTTTTATATACCATTGACCACAAAAGTGGGCAAATTATGTGTGAAATTTAAGTATATGATAATCAAAATACTTGTATATATCTATTTGTTTTCATTAAATATGTGATAGCTACGTGTACATATACATACAAAATTGATACAAGAAAATAAAAATGTGAATTGCATAGAATTGTAACTCACCATATCAGTCTTGAGCAAATTTTAAATCCATTATAATATTTCAGGGTGTGATTCTTCCACTTAGAATACAACACCTTGCAACTATTGTACACGTCACCAAAACATATATTTTATGTGGATGTTAATTTGTTAATGGAAGAATCAACTCCTTACTATTGCAGGAACTAAGCTACTGGTAAATATAGTATTGATGTGTTACCAAATAAATGAGCAATTATTTATATAATGATAAACTTAAAACTTTATTATTAAATAAGACACTTAGTTACCAAATAAATGAGCAGTCAACAAGTTAATATCTAATTTGAATGGAAGGGTATATTTCAACTTATGTTTTTTGATTCGTCAACTTAAAAAAATGTGCTTCCACTTTTATATCTTTCATTTTAATTAATGAAGATAAAGAATTATGATGAGAGTATAAAAATCAAAACATATTTAATAAAAAAACATTTGAATAAAAATTTGTCTTGCTAAGCTCACACTTGTTCCATTTAAGAACTGTATTTTTTTTTTTCAAAAAGCTTAAGCTTAACTTTAAAATTAGTTCCATTGTAATGAAAATTTGTGTTTTTAATTTTTGTTCTATTATTCAAAAATATTATTTTTGTTGTTTTAGAGTTGACTTGATAGATATATAGTGACAAATAGACTGAATTTTTTTACTAAATAATAGCAAAGTCTAAGCTTTGTTTCAGTGTTTTGAAAACATTCAAACATCAAATAAATGGATAATGTCATTTGTTGTAGTAGTTATAATATTAATGTGTTCTCATGAGAATGAATTAAAACTTTTAAAACTTATTAAGTTGATACATCTGTATTCGAATTCATCTTCTTTGAATGTTAAATGAATGTTTTGTTGGATATAATCTTGATGGTTCAAGTCAAGTTAATTGGGTTTTTGTGATGGCTCATGGGTTGGTTTTAGTCGGATCCATTTAGTTGCTGAATTGGTCATATGTTGACCAAGTTTGAAGGAGAATAATGGGGCTTAGTTGCCACTTTGATAGGAAGCACATGCCTGTAGGTTTTTAGTATTTCCGTTTGTTTTTTTTTTTTGCTATATATAGCTCTTTTGTAATCTATCTTAGTGTGTGCAATAACAACAGAATAGCTTCACATCTCTCTCTTTTCTTCTTTCCTGTCGTGTACAACAACAAAAGGAGAATAGTTGTTTTGTTTTCTTTCTTATTTGATCAGAAGTTGTAGGGCCTGAACCAACAATTGGTATCAGAGCGGTTTAAGAAGTGGGCCGGTTTGAGAGTCGACTTTCGAAGGAGGGAGGAGACTTTGACTGCAGGGCTGTGAGAGCAGTAAAAGCAGCGGGTCAAAAATGTTTTGCAAGTTAAAATCAAAAACAAGGTTTGTTTGGCATCGATTTTTCCATACGGGGAGCAGCAACGGGGGGCTGTTTCGGGGCTGGTTTACAGCAGAAGGCGGAGAAGTTAAAGGTTCATCGGGTTGACCGTTGTCGTGAGGAGATGTGGAGTACCGTTCAAGACAACGAGGGTGACTGGTGATGAAAATAGGCGGTCCGTAGCTGTTAGTTGTGATCAAAGGGAAGTATATATGGTATTCAAAGGAAAGTTCGGCGGTAGGTTGTGGTTATGTCACCGGAAAATGGAGAGAGTTACCGAAGTTACGTAAGAAAACGAAAATAAAAGATCCGTCAAAGCAGGTGGCTTTAGGTTTGTTTCGTTTTGCAGGTGAAAGAAGACGGGAAAAACGGGTTGCTTTGTTTTCTTGATCGGTGGGAGATCAAAGGCTCTCGTGTCACAGAAGTGTTATGCGCAAACGGGTTCTGTGTGGTGACAAACAATAGCCGGGTGTAGAGGACTTTGGACGTGACTGAGGTGAAGATCGGGTGTCCGGGAAAAGTCGGGATTTGGTGATAACTTTGGACGTGACCGAGGTGGAGGTCGGGTGTCCGGGAAAAGTCAAGAATCGAGTTGGTGATTAATGGCTACTGTGAACAAGTGAATTTAGCAAGAAGAAGAGGATGAAAGCAAGAAGTTTGGTGGTATGAAGATCGTTTGTAGCAGCAAAATCATAGCAAGTAGTAGGCAACAAACATAAAAAAGAAAGAAAGAAAGAAAGCAGCAAGATGAAGCTAGCAGGAGGGTGAAGCAAGATCAAGATCATCAAGATTAGGGGGGTGATTGTTGGATATAATCTTGATGGTTCAAGTCAGGTTAATTGGGTTTTTGTGATGGGTCATGGGTTGGTTTTAATCAGATCCATTTAGTTGCTGAATTGGTCATATGTTGACCAAGTTTGAAGGAGAATAATGGGGCTTAGTTGCCACTTTGATAGGAAGCACGTGCTTGTATGTTTTTAGTATTTCCGTTTGTTTTTTTTTTTTTGGCTATATATAGCTCTTTTGTAATCTTAGTGTGTGAAATAGCATAATAGTTTCACATCTCTTTCTCTTTTCTTCTTTCCAGTCGTGTACAACAACAAAAGAAGAATAGTTGTTTTGTTTTCTTTCTTATTTGATCAGAAGTTGTAGGGCCCGAACCAACATGTTTTACTCAAAATTATTTTATTTATTAAAATTATAACATAATTTTAATTTATAAAACATAATATCTTTTTAGTTATGCATGATCTAACAAATTAAAAAAATTATAACCTTAGATTCTTTTTGGAAAAATCAATATTTTAGTTAGAAAATACAAAATTACGAAAATTGTGACTATTTCGGCTATAAATCACAAATATATAATATTTTAAAGCAAACGTTTTGTTAGAAAAATAAACAAAATTTTCATGTTTGAAGAATCAAATAATTTTCAAAATCCAAACTTTTTAGTTCAATCCAACTTATATCATTAGAGTTTAAAGAATATCAATATGAAATTCTTTTAGGCTAACACCTAATTGGCATACATGTCATTTATAATAAAATTAAGAAATGACTTTAGAGGTAACTAATTGTTAATTTTGTTTACATTTATCCCTTTTTTGTATACCTTTAACTATTAAACTCTCATTTTATGTTCAAATTATACATTTAAGACATGCAATAACATGTATTGTTTGTTTAAGTTCTTCAAAACGTAGAGTACAATCGTTACAATTAAACCCTCACTAAATACGTTGACCCCCAACCGTTACAGACAAACCTTAACAACAAACATGAAAATCACAAAAAATACATGTTAATATCTTGTCAATTTCAGGTTGAAGTTTGGAAACAAACACAACAAGACCTTGTGTTTTTACACATGACAGGAACACGACAGGATCGAAACAAAATTGGGATGAAATTCAAATTCAAATTAGTGTTTGTGTCGTGTTTCGGTCAATTATAAAGTATGAAGTCATGTCGTATGAGTGTTCAAACTTCTGCACGAAATTGACACGTGATCATTTCTTTTCGTGTTTTAATGACGTCATTTTTGTGTTAGTAAAACAAAACACGACATCGTGTCAGACTGTGTCATCTAAAAACAGGACATTGCTACTTGGTTATATAAAATTGACCATTATCATGTTTAGGGGTTGTCGTATTTGGTGAGGATTTGAATGTAATTGTTGTATTCTAAAATTTGAAGAGATAAAACAAACAATACGGGTTATTGTCGGTCATAAATGTATAATTTGAACACTAAATGGTAGTTTAATGTTCAATATGTAAAAAAAGATCAAATATGAATAAAAATACAATTAGTTACCCTCTTAAGTTAATTTCTCAATTTTATATATCACTCGTATACAATTAGTTACCCACTTAGGTTAATTTCTCAATTTTATATGTCACTTGTATACGGCACATATATTTCAATTAGGTGTTAATCTAATATAACCGATCGATTTACGATTGGTTGTAGTAGATTAACACCTGCAAGGGATAGATACCAAACTTGGTAGTTGGTAACATTTTCCCGTAAAAAAATTAATTTTTGATTAAACACGATAAAAACATGTATTAGTTTTTAAAAATTTACCTGGGGGATTGGTAAGAGGACGAATACATCTAACCAAAATCCTGTAAGGGATCGAAGGTAATGAAAGGCGATATCACGTGCATCCCACACTAGCGTCCCACATCCAACTACTAAAGATTCCTTAGACACGTAAGCCAAACGGAACTGAAGCCACACGTGGCACAGGTGCATGGCGTCGACGCAGGTTCGTACAATGCTCACCGTTCTCACTACCGTTTCGTCTATATATATACACGGCCCACCACCACCATCACCGTCGCCACCGTCGTCAGCCACTGCCAGTGCAAAAAAGAAGAATGGATCTACGGCCAATGCAGCGAAACGTGCAAAAAGAAACACTCGGCTCCACCACATCACTCTGTCGCTACGGGGATCCAAAACGCGACGGATGTATCCCTCCGTTGACGACCTCCGGTTTTGATCTTTAACCTGACGACGGGCCTTGATCGGAACTAAAGATGATCCAGCGAGAGCCTCCCATGCAGGTTGATGTGTAGGATCGCAGCTCGTGGAGTGGAAATTCGGAATTCCGAATTGACTGCATACCAAACATTGTTCTAGGGCGTCGTCTTTCTTGGAGTCACTCTTTTCTTGCTGCAATCCGCCATTGATCCATCTATACATTTAACAGTAAATTAAAGTTAAACAAAGCACATGATGATGCAGTACTATTTGATTTAACTCACATGCACAATGATTGATCAATGCAATTAACTAGTAATCCGAACTAACCTGGATACCATGGCGATTATCAGATTTTTATTTGTTTGGAGAAGTTGGGGAGGGATTGAGAGCGATGGTCAAAACTTAAAAGTGAGGAAGGAGAACCTGGTCGGCAATGGTGTCATCCAGGCAGTTCTACGTGGAGTCAAATAGCTCTATTTGCCACGTGTCGGAACGGCAGGCATAACAAATTATCACAAGAACATAAAAATTGAAGCAGAGAAATGGACCACCACCGTAAAAATCTATTCGCAATTGAAGTGGACTTTCAAGAGCTAAGTTACTATGACAAGTGTCAAGTTCTTTTTAATGATTAATTTTATTTTAGACAAAATTGTAAAAATAGTCCCTGTGCTTGTTAAAATCATGGTTGCAGAAATCGGGATTAATCGGCGATTAATCGTAGATTAATCGTTTGACGTTCTCCAACCGTCGAGGATTAGGGCATTAATCGGAAATTTAGGATTAATCGAGTTTGACGGGATTAATCGGTCAACAAAAGTCAAAAAAAGTCGGAAAAAGGTCAAAAAAAAGTCAAAAAATGTCAAAAAAAATTTAAAAAAAAAAACAAAAAACAACTTTTTATTTTACTCCAAAATTTTAAAAATTTCAAAATTTTGAATATTATACCAAAATATTCATATTTTCGTATTTTCAAATTTCCAAATTACAATTTTTCTTATTTTCTAATTTTAAAGTACTTGTTTTTCTTAAGATATATATTAATATTTAATTAATTTTAATATTTTATTAATAATCTATGGTCCCCGATTAATCCTCGCCAAGACCGATTAATCCCTTAACACCAGTCGACCGTCGAGCTACCGTCGAACGATTTTTACAACCTTGGTTAAAATTATGTGGTTTTGGTCCAAAAAGGTTTCATGATGCATAAGTGGTCAAATATTGGATTTTTTAGTGATTTTAGTCCCTATACATTTGAAATTACTTTTATACCCTTATAATTTATATTTTCCTTTTTTAATTATTGAAATGTTTTAATTAAATTAATTTAACTTATGTTTAACTTAAGACAAAAAAATAAAAACCCAACTCACCCTTTCATCCCTGTCATAATACTAATGAGGAGAGTATCCCAATCATCACCGCCACCCTCCATCACCCGTGTCTGTAACCAGCATCAGCGGCCTCCATTTTCACCGGAGTTACCTGGTTCGCCACCATCACCCTAGTATATCTCTCTGCTAGACATCACTCAACTTCACTTATTTCTATCTTTTTCAAAAACACACACAAACACACAGTCTCAAGAACACCCACACCGGAAACCAACGACAATAGGTTGGAAACCCACACCACCAGTGGCCGGAAACCCACACCACCAGCTTCCCTTCTTGCACATCTATCACCACTGCATCCTCTACACTACAAGCTCTTTCCTGTAAAATCTATGAACCCCCTCAATCTCTTCACTCTAGTACTCTACTTCACTCCCTAATTTTGATTTTGGCTCCTTAAACCAAATTGGAAACGATTTTCAGATTCGATTTGAATGGAAATTTCGATACATGGACTTTAATTTTCGGATTTAAGTTTATAAGGAAGCATTATTGCAGTGAAACAAATCGACCATAAACAACTCCATCGATCTGGGTGGAGGTTAGTGCAGGCGGAAAAGGAAATGGGTGAGATGGAGGTTTGGGACGACAACCTTCTTGAAGGCGTAGTGTTTGGGATCGATTTGCAGGTCCATTACTTGGCATTGTTTTGCAGGTCTTCTATGAGGCGTCGATTTGCAACCCCTGTCTCACCTTCAAAATCAGTAGGTGTATGGTATAAATCAACCTCGTTCTTCGGTACTAGAGGAAGAAGGATGGTGATAGAGGCTGGTAGCAGCAGAGTGAGTAAAGGAGGCCGGTGGCGGCACAGGGAGCTAAGGTCGCCGGTGTATGAGTGTTTTTTTGGTTAAGTTTTACAGGAAAGAAAGGTACAGTCATTGATGGGAAGGGATTAGAAGGGTAGGGTGGGTGGGTTTTTTGTTTTGGTTTTTAATTAAAATAATAAGGAATTAATTAAAAGAAATAAAAATAATAATTATTGAAGGGCATATTGGTCTTTTCATATAGGGTATGGATCAAAACCACACAACAATGTGAACCACAAGGACCAAAACCACACAAAGTATCCAAAATTGGACCACTAATGCACCACCAAACGTTTTTTTGACCAAAACCACATAATTTTGACAAGCACATGGACATGGAGCATTTTTGCAATTTTGTCTTTATTTTATGGTTTCATTAATTTTCATTTTATTCTTTGGTTTTATTTTTTTCTTAGCTTTTACTTTTTGTTAATAGCTATAAAAATAAAATATATAATTTTATAAAACATATATATATATATATATATATATATATATATATATATATATATATATATATATAAATAAAGGTTCAAACGAAAACAAATATAAGATCAAGAATGCGAGAACAAACTTGGAGCTCTAATTTCTAATTAGAAAATGCACGCTCTTTTTTAATACGGATGGTTATTTTTGTCATTAACATCATATACATATTCACAAAGCAACAAATATGTACATCTCATATCCTTCATAAAAAACTTTTCATTAAAAGAGCATTGATTTCTCACAAAAATCGACTTTTTATCAAAAATCGTTGATTCTTCATCCAAAAGCATTGATTTAACATAAAAAAAAACGATCAATTCTTCATATCAAATAGAAATCAATGTTCAAGCTATCTAGGTTGATAATCTGTTTGATTTTTTCATCGATTTCTTTTTTTGTTATCATCGTTTTTTAATTGCTTTTTTTCTCAATTTCCCGGTTTGTCATCAATTTTGATTGTATTTCAGGAGTTTTTAGACTAGGGGTTTATCCGTCCGAGCAGTTCTCCGTGGGGAGCTCCGATCATATATATATATATATATATATATATATATATATATATATATATATATATATATATATATATATATATATATATATATATATATATATATATGAGATAAATAAATAATAATTATCATATATAATAAAAGTATATAGTGATAATTATGGAAAAATTTTATAAAATAAAAGATTCAAAGATAAGATAAAATACCCAAGGTTAAAGTGTTGGTGATCTTAAATTATTCATCATTTAGCCTTGATTAAGTTCGACTACCCCGACCTATAATCGTTAATCTTAAAGAAAGTTGGAAAAATATGTACAAATCTATATGGGGTTTGAAACCCCCACTTGCGATTGCTAGCTACAATCCCGATATGATACCTTTCTATAATCGATTAATATTACGGCGTCTAATGAAGCGTCGTGTGGGGTTATTATAAGTATACAACATCGATTATAAGGGCTCATGGTAATGCGATTAACAACCTTAAGGAAAGAGACTACCAAGAAGGACGCCTTCGCGTAGTTAAAATGTTACGATATCCTAAGATAAGATAGATCTAGGATAAATAAAACATCCTAAAATACCCGGGAGGTCAGGATTCTCAAATAACATAATTAAATGTTTTAAAAGAGATTATTCCAAAAAGAAAAGGATTTTTAAATCTAAAAGATCTTATAAAGTATGTATGATTGGTCAACTAAAACAATGTAATCCCCACATTAAAATAAATAAAAGTGTCGTTTATAATACACTTGTGTGTAATGTTCAATATATCTAATTGTCGACATCCAATTAACCCCACATTGCACTGCCTAATGTTTCTGCCGCCGGCTGGGCAGGGTGTGACGATAATCAAGGGTCCTAATTACATTTTCTCTTTCTAGGGTAAAAAACCATTTTACCCTTCTAAGGCTAGACCTCACTCATCTTGACCAAAAGTCTAATTTTGACCAATTACACTCTTTGGTGCTACGCCTTGCGTACACTATGATCTACGCGTTGCATAGAGCATCATATGGAAGGATCGGGGAACCATCAAGCTATGCTCAGTGTAGCCTAATTTACACCCTACGTGTAATGTTGTTAAGTCATTTCCATTTCTAGCTCTTAATTCATAAAGACTGAAGGTTTGTATTGGTCGGATACACTTCAAGTGTAAAGAACAAAAGCAAAGTAATCTAAGAAAATAAAGAACAAAAATTAAATAACACAACAAGTTCTCCAAATTGTATTTCACCAAGAAAGGTTTGTTTTCACCAATAAAACGTGTTGTCACAAAGACGAACTCTACATTAGGGTTTACCTTAGTATTGATTATATACTAATCTATACAAGTATATCCCTGCAATCAAGGGATTGTATCTTATCTATACTAAGAATTGATCATCATCACAAGGATATCAGATCTGCTCTATATATATATATATATATATATATATATATATATATAATATATATATATATATATATATATATGTATGTATCATTACCTAATATACAAAAACTTACATAGAATAACTATCTATACGCTAACGCTAATATACTTGAAATGTTGGCGCTGATGGTGATGTAGATGTTGACGCTGACAATTAGCATGTATATTGTTTGACTCATCAGATCATAAGGTGTAACCTTACAATATTCCCCTATCTGATGATGTCAAAACTAATCTTCTTATTCAAATTCATCAGAAGAACCGTTATAGAACTTGTTAGCTTCATTCAAGATCTCAGGCTTAACCCATCTGAATTCATCAATTCGAAGCTCTTCCAATCTTTTACTAAGCTCCAAATATATCAGCACACGATATCCTCTTTCTAGCTCAAAATAACTAAGTCCTTCCATGCGAAGATGAAACAGGTGTTTAGTGGGAGTAGCAGGAAGATCATCAGTGTGTTGAAAGAACATGTGATTTTAACTGTCAAGATAGAAAATGTCATGCTTCGGTTCTCGAATAAACATGTACTGAACTGGTTTAACACCTACTGGTAGTTTGTTTTTTTATGTACCTAGTGCCATAAGGAAGAAGAAACTTGGTATTTTTGGAAGGTCTAGGAGCGCTTGTTCTTCCAAAGTAGGATGGTCTAGATGGACCAGCTAATGGTACAAGGTTTGACTTTGTTGAGTAATTGCCGGACTGCCAACTTCACCTCCGGAGAATGAATACCCTTGTGTTTGTCAATAATTTCTTGAATTTGCATCCACTCGTTGTATCCAAATTTGACTAGCTCACTAGAAAATACAACCTAGGTGTATTCATATCCAGTCTTCTTCCTGACTAAGTGAAGCTTTAGTGACTTATTTTTTGGTTTGGTGCATCTCACCTTGATAACGAGATCAAACTTTTTTCTTTGTTCTGCGAGTTAGAACATCTCCAAACTTCTTCCTGTCATTCAGGTCTTAAACTTGTGTTTTTTTTCCACATTATTATTAAAGAGTTTAATTTTCTTGACTTGATCATTAGTGTTGGGTTTTAGTTCAAAATTAGTTTCATAAACTTGAAAAATATGGCAATGGAAGACTTTAATTTTGAAGTGACATAAACATTTTATACCCACGAAGGATCTTCTTGAAAGTTATAGAAAGATTTAAACACCAACCAAAGAATAGGTGAAGAAATAACAACCTTTGTAGTCCTTTGGGTCCTCTTGGGAGGCTTGGAAGTTGATGAAGAATGTGGAACCTTTAAGACACCAACAATGACTCAACTTGATGTAGATGCTAGTCCAAAACTCTTAGACTCTTAAGCTTGAAGTTCATAACCAAAGTATGAACTTCAAGAGAGTATAAACACAAGTAATCTCCAAGTCTTCAAAGCAAAACTAGAGAGAATGAGAGAAGAATATGAACTTTCGACCATATGCCTCAAGGAAAGAATGAGCACTCTTGCCAAATGCAAGTCCTCTTATTTATATGCATAAAGTGAAGTTATTAACCATTAGTCCTTAAAACTTTAACCAAACTTGTCCCCATTGTCATAAGCATGTCTCCCATGCCTTTAACGCATGATTAGACAAGTCATACACTTCTTCTTTTTATGCATATCTCAAAAATTGCATAAAGAAGAAGAAAGTTAGTTTAAATTTTATAAACTCAAGGTCTATAAAATATAAACTGTCTTTTAAGTAAAATACAAAAGGTTTTCAACTAGTCCAAAAAGTTGTGCATGACTTATTTATTCATACCATATGAAATAATATAATGTTACTTGCTAATGAAAATTATATTTCCATGAAACAAATAATTTCCAATTTAATTATAAGAGCTTTATTGAATATTTATTAAAATCAATTTCTAATAAACAATCAATTGTATCAAGTTATTGTTAGTGTGACCCATTAGTATCATATGTTATATAGCAATATCATTTTAATATGATTCTTGAGCATACTAGGCCTTTCAATTAGTGCTTTCATCAGCGGAAGCAAGACCTTAAGCATGTTTGGCAGAAAATACATTATCCTATTCTAGCTTCTTTATTTTGTCAAATAGCATCATTATTCTCTATCATGATATCTCTTACTTCATCAATAGTTAAACTCTATATTTTAGCCAATTCATTCAGATAAAAAACGAGCTTTCTTTTCTTGGAAGGAGGAGATGTTGAAGGATCACCAACAATAGAAGAACTTTTAGCTTTAGTGTCATAACCTCCCCATGAGGAGGAATCCTTCCTCTTTCAAGGATTGAGCTGATCAGACTCAATGTCGCTATTAGTTCCTTGATAAACCTCCCACTCAAAGTATGAATCAGGGTAGACGAAATTCAAAGGAACATCAGGCACAACAGCTGTCACACCCCCAAACCGGAACGACGGAAACGTTCGGGGGAGGAGGACGTCATGTTTAGTATCACAACACATGCATCATAGTAATCAAAGTAACAAACAACCATTACATTAATATGAAAGTGTTTACAAAGTATGTGCCTCGCCTATCTTGAGCCCTGCCCCTGTCCTGCTACTAATGAGTCATGGAACCCCGTCCACACTCCTGCTGATAGTGAGATACGAGCTCAGCACACACTCACTTCTTTCCTAACTCGGGCCTCGCCCCTACTCGGCTACTAATGAGATATGGAACTTTGTCCATGCTCTGCTAATGGTGAGATACGGGACCTCTCCCACACTCACCTCCCTACCAGGCACATACAAGTATCACACAGACAACAAGTATACTCTATCATGCAAACCATTCCTTGGGCACCCGCCCGACATTGGACATTGGTCCTGAATATCATACTAGAAACCAGCGCCTAGGGCTAACCCCCAGGTCTTCCTACTCATAACTACATGGGTCGGCATTATGGCCATAGACCCATTTACACAAAGGGAAACACACCTCGCACTACTGAACCTTGCTGATACTCCTCTGGCTGCTGACTAGCAATTCCCGAACTACTGACCCTTCGGCTTCCCGACTACCAAACCAAACATCACTTAGTCCAATACAATAACCCTCCCGGGGGGTAAAATGACCATTCTACCCCTAAACCAACCTGGTCCATAACAAAGGCCCAAGACTAAGGCCCAACACTATGTAAGCTTCCCAAGCCCACTAGTGGCCCACTAATTGCCCAATTTGCTAAATTGGGCCCAATCCCTCTATTAGGCCTTAATCTAAGCCCACCTATTTCCTTGGCCCATAATATCGGACTATTGATGGCCCACTAAGGCCCAAGAACCCAAAGCATGGACCAAACCGAGGCCCAAAAACACATGGCCCAAACACACAGATTACGCGGGGCGTACATCTGCATACGCTAAGCGTACAGGTGCAACGGTGAGTACGCTGGGCGTACCTACACGTACGCTCAGCGTAATCCTCTTGTTAAGTCCTTTTTCCAATAAGTGCTTATTCCTCCACTCCAGGTGCTACAAACTCGGATCCAGGTTGTAACATCCTAAAATAGCAAGAGTAGAATTGAAGGGCTAAAAGTGCTAATTGGGAAAGAGTGACTCTGTGAGTCCATGGATGGACTCGGCGAGTAGAGTCGCGACTTGGTCGCGTGTTAAGCAGCCGACTCGGCGAGTCAATGAGATGGACTCGGCGAGTAGGCGCTGTGTGGAGAAAACCCTAATTCTCGGGGTTGAGCCCTATATAAAGAACATTATGATTCCTCCCCAACCCCTTTATCACCCCCCTTGAGTCCCAGAAACCCTAAATCGCGAAGAAGCACCATTGTTGAGTGGATTAGAGCTTGGAGAAGTAATTGTTGAAGAAAGTTTGGGAGTTTGAAGGTGTGGAACAAGGGGTTTTGCTTGGATTCGAGTTTCCTTGCAGTTGGGGCGTTCTTTTGAGGTAATATCTCGTTCTTAGGCTATTGCTATCTTGTTTCTTCATTTTGGGGTTTGAGAGAAGCTTATCTTGGGCTATATGGGAGTCTAGAGGTTAGATCTGAGGTTGCTACCTCAGATCTGAGATGGAGAAGGATCAGAGAGCATGAAAGTCCCTGGGTTGGAGTATTTAGTGAAGCCTCCATGTCCCAAACCCTAGCCCAATGTGCAAATGGCCTAGATCTCTTTGGATTCACGTAAAGTTTGCCACTTTACGTGATGGATGAGTGGTAGGAGGCTAGATCTATGTTTTGGAGCAGTTGCATGGCCTGGAATGGTTCTGTATGGATCCAGACCGGTGGTACTCAGCGAGTCACATGGGTGTACTCGACGAGTTGGTTGAAGATGAGCTGGGACTCGACGAGTTGGAAGAACAACTCGACGAGTCGGATGAAGATGGCCTGGAACTCGGCGAGTCGTATGAACAACTCGGCGAGTAGGTTGAAGATAGCCTTAGACTCGGCGAGTCTGTTCTTGAACTCGGCGAGTCTTGTCGAAGAGTCCCGATGTTCTCTGGTTGAGTCGAGAATCGGTGATTCAAGGGATGACTCGGTGAGTTGTGTGCGAGTGGACTCAGAGTCGTTGGACTCGGCGAGTCTCGGGGTGACTCGGCGAGTTAGGTCGCGGATTAAGTGAAGTTCTGGGTATGGAAACTCGGCGAGTCATCGGGTTGACTCGGCGAGTAGAGTCAGTCAGGGGTTGACTTTGACCTTGTATTTGACCAAGCGTTGACCAGTGGTTTCCAGGGGCATTTTGGTAATTGTTGATTATTGTTTTGAGTTCAGTGCATTGGTGGTTGTCTAGTGGTGGAGATCGTATCTGTGATCGGAGCAGCTTGGGTTATCGGTTCAGTTGGCAGTTTCGAGGTGAGTTATCCTCACTATATCGACAGGGTCTACGACACCAAGGCCGGCCCTTTATCGGATTGAGATCCGGATATTTGTTGTTATGTTGTTATTGCTATGTTTGCATCCTGGTAGTTAGGATGGTATGTGTTAGAGACCTGGGTGAGGTCGGTATTCTGTGCTATAGGGAGGTGCTATGCTAGTGACCGGTTAGGTTGGTGTTCCTGGTTAGAGGGGTTGATATGTTATGTGATATGCTTGATCAGTTGTTGACTGTTATCTGTTATATGCCTGTATGTTATGTGCACATGGTTGTTTGGATTGGAGATGGGTTGAGGCGAGTCCTGTTTTGTGCTGTAGGCCAAGATACCCAGGGCGGACCGGTTGTCCCGAAGGCCCAGCGAGCGGTCCGGATAGGCTGTAGGCCCCAAGAGGGCGGACCAGACGTGCCGAGGCTCGGAGAGTGGACCAGATAGACTGAAGGCCCGGTGCGGGCTGACCAGTCACACTGTAGACTCAGAGAGTGGACCAGGTGGATTGAAGGCCCGGTGCGGGCGGACCAACCACACTGCAGACTCAATGTACACGGCTAGACACGGAGGGTGGATTGAAGGCCGATACGGCGGACCAGTCATACAGTAGACCCGATATGCATGGTTGTTCTATGTTTGTTATGTTATGTGTGATACTCATGGGGCGGAAGGCAATATGTTCTGGACCGGAAGGTCGTAGCCTGGAAGGGCGTATAGGGGGTTGGTATTTTGGGGGTAACTCACTAAGCTTTCGGGCTTACAGTTGTGGTTTTATGTTTTTCAGGTTCTTCAGGAGACCGTGGCAAGGCGAAGGCGTGATCGTACCGCTCCTCATGTTTTGGTCGTGATGTGATTCTGGGAATGCTTTAAATAATTTGTATTGAAAACCTTTTCCTAGTGATTTTAATGAAATCAGATTGTTTTTAAAAATTTAAAATTGGTTGTATTTTTCAGTTGTTACAAGTTGGTATCAGAGCCTTGGTTTGAGTGAATTGGAGGAACATTCGTCTGACTCCAGTCTCAAATCGAGGAGAGTTTTCAAAAGAGAATTTAAAATGGTTTTCAAAATGAGTAAGGGAGGACGCGGAGGTACGATCAGCCGGAGCCAGTAAGTAACCCCAAAATACCACACATGTTACTTGTTTTTGAGCTTTGATAGAACAACATGCTAGAGTTAGGCTAGGGATCTACAGGAATTCATGATAATGTTGCCTGATTTGTGAAGCCTGTAGCCAAGGGTTCCTTATGGGAGATTCTTAGTGTTCCTCTAGTGGTGAGGGTTGAGCGTTGTTATGCATATTTCTCTAGGGGTTGTGGTAGTACTTCATACAAATATGGGTAGGTGTGGAAGGTAGTATGGGCCCGTACTACTGAAAGCACAAGACCCACACGCGTATCAGAGAAACCATGATCTCTAGGGTTGGGTCGGGAGAGTTGGATCCCAGGTTTGTGGGAAGAGTCTGAGATTTTGTGTGGTGTTTTTCAGTATGGAGATTCCAAGGCATGATGAGAGTGGATCCGGGTCAGGACCGGGAGCTGGAGAGAGAGTTCCGGGCGAATCGTTGCCGCCCGAGGTTATCGGTCAGATGAGCACGAGCAAGTTGGATGCGAGGATTCGTGAGATCCTGCGTGATGAGATTGCTGAGTTGTTTCGGGCTGAGTTGCCAGAGCTGTTTGGGTCGATCAAGACCGCCATGGTTGAGTACTTTGATGAGCGCTATGCAGCTCTCACTGAGACGGCTGCCGCGGCGGCTACAGCGGCTGTAGCAGCGGCAGGGGGAGGAGCTCGTCGGGGTTTTCAGTATCGGGACTTCGCTAATACGAAGCCTCCCACCTTCGATGGAGTTCAGGACCCGATCGTCGCTATGAGATGGTTATCAGACGTGGAGGGGTGTTTCTTCACGTGTTCATGCCCTGCTGATCAGAGGGTGAGATGTGCTCTAAACCTGTTGAGGCTCGGGGCGAAGGATTGGTGGAGATTGACCATGGGGTCATATTCAGATACGCAGAGGGTTGCGGTATCATGGGATCAGTTCAGGGAAATGTTCATCACTCGTTATGTTCCGCAGGTTGAGAGGGAGAGATTGGCTCAGGAGTTCCTTGAGCTGATGCAGGATTCGGAGTCGGTGACTGAGATCACCAGGATGTTCACTGAGAGGGCGATGTTTTTCCCTGAGTTCGCTTCGGAGCAGGCTCAGATGTCCCGATATCTGAGTATGCTCAAGAGGGACATCAGGCAGTTTGTGTCTGCGCAGAGGTGCGGGACATTGTTGGAGTTGCAGGAGGCCGCTAGGCAGCGTGAGTTAGAGATTGAGTTGCAGATACGTGAGCTGAGGCAGGCTCCGGTGCAATCGCAGCCGGCGCCGAAACGGTCCAAGACCGTTGATGTTAGGGTGGGGGACCTGAGCAGCCACACTTGTGGAAAGTGTAGGAGGAGTCACACCGGAGTTTGTAGGTCTGGTGGTGCATGCCGCAAGTGCGGAAAGGAGGGGCACAATGTGAGGGATTGTCGGCAGTCAGCGCCAGTTCGGGATTTGAGGATTTGCTATCTTTGTCATCAGGTTGGACATTTGAGGGCCAACTGTCCACAGCTTGCTGCAGGATCAATGCAGGCTCCAGCACCGGCCACTTTGAGGATCACAGGTGGAGGTCAGGGTGGAGCGGAGCCCCCAAGGACTCAGGGCCGTGCTTTTCAGCTTGTAGCAGAGGAGGTCGGGGCAGTGTCAGAGACAGCTGCAGGTATGTTTCTTTCTTGATGTCTTGTTATCTTGTGATTATAGTGGTGTATTGTTTATATGTACCGGTATATTCGTGTGGTTTTCGATGCGGTATTCATCGTTTTGCGGGTTGTGGTTTTGGTTATGGGTTATTGATTTGGGAATTCGTCGGTTATCTTCCATGAGAGTTTTAGTGGGAACCTGGCATGGGTTTGAAGGTCGGGTAGCATCGGCTTTCCGAGGAGTGGTTAGATGCAGCATGAGTTTTCTTTCGAGCAGGTTGATCGGTGTTGATGTGAGATCTCGATGAGGTTGTTTATGCTTGGGGGAAGCAGTCCGCGTGTAAGTGTTTTCTTTGTGCAAGAGTCGTTCTGGGAGGTCAGTGATGGCGACCGGTGGTTGATAGTTAGTGCCCAAGTGGGGGAGAATTGGAGAATTCTCCGGGAGATTGATGAGTATTAGAAAATGCTTAGCTGTTGGGATTCAGCAAGTGTTCTGTCAGCCCAGAGTATAGGCTGATAGAAGCTAGGGACGGGCATGCGGGGCGGGATACAGACTTAGGGCATTTGATTGTGGAGGGCCTGGGAGCAGGCCAGGATCGAGCATGTGTAATTGAAACAGAGTTCGGAACCCTTAAAGGGCTAGAACAGTACGTATGAGAGGATTTCCGAGAGTGATAGCTCAGAATGTTGAATGCTAGTTGAGCGGTCCGGATAGACTGAAGGCCGGTAGGCGTACCAGTCAGGCCGAAGGCTCGGAGAACGGTCCAGTCAAACTGAAGGCACTGAGAGCGGTCCAGATTGGCTGAAGGTTCGGAGAGTGGTCCAGATGGGCTGAAGGCCTGGTGAGGCGGTCTAGTCATGCTGAAGACTCTGCAGGTAATGTTGGATCAGTTTGAGGATATGGATTGTGTATGTTTCAGTGTGATTGCATTTAGAAAGTCTGGCCCCGGGTAGTGATCTGATGAGTTGAGATAGTGCATGGGCTTGAGAGCCCCTGCTATGAGATCTAGAGTATGTGTGTTGCATGGATAGCGGATACGCAAAAGGGTGGTGTCGCGTTGGGCAAGCACCGTGGCACTTGTTTGAGTGGCATGATGGCCAAGTGGATTCCTTGGAAAAGGAAGTGAGAGAGGTGTGTAACCCGAGAGGGAGTGCAAGTTCACGGAAGTGAAAGCGGCAGAGCAGAGTTATGATTAGAGTAATTCGAGTATGGTTGTTGAGCAGCGTGTTTGCGGCAGTGGAATAGAAGCTCATTCGGATTGGGATGTTTGCTGAGGTTGCGGAAGGAATTCCGCGGGTGTAGAGTCAAGAGGCTCGGAAGGGATGCAGGGAGAGAGTCTTGGTCTCTCTGTGTGATTTCTGACCAGAGTATTGAGTATATATTAGTGGTTCATCCTGGGGGATGTTGGAGGATATCATCAGTGTATCGGGTTTTCCCAACGTGAGGGTGCTAGAGCTAGTGCAGCATGTGTATGTGATTGCAAGAGGAGGACTTGTGGGAGTTGCTCTAAGATAGAGAATGGGTCTTTCCGTCGGCATGGAATGGATAGAGTGGGATTCGGATCGGGGATCCAATGGTTCGTAGTTTCTTAACCCATATGAGTCAAGTGATGGTTGTGATTTGGAGCAGTGTTACATCATGAGTAGTACTCAGTTGTTAAGTGGAGTTATCAGAGGGTGAGACCGGTGCCCGGTTTGAGACGATGGTCAGGACACCGTAAAGAAAGAAAAAGTGTGTTTGAGTTTCGATGGGTATGCCTTGAGGGACTTGGCCCGGGTAAGGCTAGGTGACGCGTTGTGGGAGTATCCTTGGGATTGAATTGTTGTAGGCTTCGAGGACGAAGCCTAATTTAAGTGGGGGAGAATTGTAACATCCCGAAATAGCAATAGTAGAATTGAAGGGCTAAAAGTGCTAATTAGGAAAGAGTGACTCGGCGAGTCCATGGATGGAATCGGCGAGTAGAGTCGCGACTTGGTCGCGTGTTAAGCAGCCGACTCGGCGAGTCAATAAGATGGACTCGGCGAGTAGGCACTGTGTGGAGAAAACCCTAATTCTCGGGGTTGAGCCCTATATAAAGAACATTATGATTCCTCCCCAACCCCTTTATCACCCCCTTGAGTCCCAGAAACCCTAAATCGCGAAGAAGCACCATTGTTGAGTGGATTGGAGCTTGGAGAAGTAATTGTTGAAGAAAGTTTGGGAGTTTGAAGGTGTGGAACAAGGGGCTTTTCTTGGATTCGAGTTTCCTTGCAGTTGGGGCGTTCTTTTGAGGTAATATCTCATTCTTAGGCTATTGCTATCTTGTTTCTTCATTTTGGGGTTTGAGGGAAGCTTATCTTGGGCTATATGGGAGTCTAGAGGTTAGATCTGAGGTTGCTACCTCAGATCTGAGATGGAGAAGGATCAGAGAGCATGAAAGTCCCTGGGTTGGAGTATTTAGTGAAGCCTTCATGTCCCAAACCATAGCCCAATGTGCAAATGGCCTAGATCTCTTTGGATTCACGTAAAGTTTGCCACTTTACGTGATGGATGAGTGGTAGGAGGCTAGATCTATGTTTTGGAGCAATTGCATGGCCTGGAATGGTTCTGTATGGATTCAGACCGGTGGTACTCGACGAGTCACATGGGTGTACTCGACGAGTTGGTTGAAGATGAGCTGGGACTCGACGAGTTGGAAGAACAACTCGGCGAGTCGGATGAAGATGGCCTGGAACTCGGCGAGTCGTATGAACAACTCGGCGAGTAGGTTGAAGATAGCCTTAGACTCGGCGAGTCTGTTCTTGAACTCGGCGAGTCTTGTCGAAGAGTCCCGATGTTCTCTGGTTGAGTCGAGAATCGGTGAGTCAAGGGATGACTCGGTGAGTTGTGTGCGAGTGGACTCAGAGTCGTTGGACTCGGCGAGTCTCGGGGTGACTCGGCGAGTTAGGTCGCGGATTAAGTGAAGTTCTGGGTATGGAAACTCGGCGAGTAGAGTCAGTCAGGGGTTGACTTTGACCTTGTCTTTGACCAAGCGTTGACCAGTGGTTTCCAGGGGCATTTTGGTAATTGTTGATTATTGTTTTGAGTTCAGTGCATTGGTGGTTGTCTAGTGGTGGAGATCGTATCTGTGATCGGAGCAGCTTGGGTTATCGGTTCAGTCGGCAGTTTCGAGGTGAGTTATCCTCACTATATCGACAGGGTCTACGACACCAAGGCCGGCCCTTTATCGGATTGAGATCCGAATATTTGTTGTTATGTTGTTATTGCTATGTTTGCATCCTGGTAGTTAGGATGGTATGTGTTAGAGACCTGGGTGAGGTCGGTATTCTGTGCTATAGGGAGGTGCTATGCTAGTGACCGGTTAGGTCGGTGTTCCTGGTTAGAGGGGTTGATATGTTATGTGATATGCTTGATCAGTTGTTGACTGTTATTTGTTATATGCCTGTATGTTATGTGCACATGGTTGTTTGGATTGGAGATGGGTTGAGGCGGGTCCTGCTTTGTGCTGTAGGCCAAGATACCCAGGGCGGACCGGTTGTCCCGAAGGCCCAGCGAGCGGTCCGGATAGGCTGTAGGCCCCAAGAGGGCGGACCAGACGTGCCGAGGCTCGGAGAGTGGACCAGATAGACTGAAGGCCCGGTGCGGGCGGACCAGTCACACTGTAGACTCAGAGAGTGGACCATGTGGATTGAAGGCCCGGTGCGGGCGGACCAACAACACTGCAGACTCAATGTACACGGCTAGACACGGAGGGTGGAGTGAAGGCCGATACGGCGGGCCAGTCATACAGTAGACCCGATATGCGTGGCTGTTCTAAGTTTGTTATGTTATGTGTGATACTCATGGGCCGGAAGGCAATATGTTCTGGACCGGAAGGTCGTAGCCTGGAAGGGCGTATAGGGGGTTGGTATTTTGGGGGTAACTCACTAAGCTTTCGGGCTTACAGTTGTGGTTTTATGTTTTTTAGGTTCTTCAGGAGACCGTGGCAAGGCGAAGGCGTGATCGTACCGCTCCTCATGTTTTGGTCGTGATGTGATTTTGGGAATGCTTTAAATAATTTGTATTGAAAACCTTTTCCTAGTGATTTTAATGAAATCGGATTGTTTTTAAAAATTTAAAATTGGTTGTGTTTTTCGGTCGTTATACAGGTCCTTTTTCACGTCTTAATCCATAAAGTCATTGACATGATAACTTTACTTAGTCCAAACTAACCCAAACCCCGAAAATGATATTCTACTTCCATAGGAGAGCTAGATTTCATGCATGAACACAAATGGACCATTAAGATGACAACTTTACTACTCATGGGACACTTTTAGCTCTGAGGGTGGCAATCCCAAGATCAAGGATGAAGTTTTACCATAAAGGCCCAATCTTTGGACCTAAAAAGGTCCAAAGCTCCATATACCTAGATCTAGGGATGTGCGTTTGGACCGAATACCCGAACCGAAACCGAAACTGAAACCCGGACCGGACCGAACTGAATTAGGACCGAATAAGTTATTTGGGTCGGTTCTCGGGTATCTATTTTTGCCCAATTCGGGTTTTGGGTTTTTCGATCCGGGTTACCCGAATAAAGGTTTAATCGGGCCAAAAAGGCCGACCCAGAAAGTGAATAGTTACTTGAACCGAATAACCCGAATAAACCGAAATGACCCGAATAACCCAAATAAGGAAATTCTATTTTTAGTTCAAGAAAAAAAAAACATTAATTTAATTTTTATTTCTTGAACTAAATATAGAATTTCCTTATTTGGGTTATTCGTGTCATTTCGGTTTATTTGGGTTATTCGGGTCATTTCGGTTTATTCGGGTTATTCGGTTCAAAAACATAGTGAAAATGTTTGTTTGATTTATTTCGGTCCTTTCGGGTTAATAACCGAACCGAAACCCATATTACCCGAACCGAACCGACCCATATTAGTATAATCGGTCCGGGTTTTGGTTCCCACTTTTCGTCCAATTCGGGTTCGGGTCGATTCGGGTCGGTTCCGGCTCGAAGCACATCCCTACCTAGATCTAAGCTTTTATGAGGAAAGCTGGAAGCTTTTTACCTTCAGAGTGTCTCAAATGATGATGCTATCCCAAATCTATAAGCTCCAGCCACCCAAATCCTTCCTTGTCGATTTCTTCTTTCTTCTTCCAAGCTCTTCTTTGCCAAACCAAACTCCACAAGGTCAAACACCCACAACAATGGAGGAAGGACGGCTATCTAGGGTTTCTCTGAGATTGAGGGACGGATAAGGAGGCTAGGATTGAAGCCATTATGCTCTTTATATAGTGGCACACCCTAAAATCAGGGTTTTGAGGCTCTGAGCGTACGCTGGGCGTACCTCTCGTACGTTGTGCGTACACCTCTCCGCACCCGCGATCATTTGCTCCACTACGTTGGGCGTACCCGCGCGTGTTCCAAAAATGCATGCATGGCCTTCTATGCGAACTTTCCTCCATAAGGGCCATTATTGCTAAAATCTTCAAAGTGTCATAACTCCTTCATTCTAGATCCGTTCCCGATGAACTTTATATCCAAGGGAAGGTGGCGAGAATCCCTACGCTTCTAACAATACACCCCGCCCTGAAACCTTCTTGAATAAGACTCATAACCCATATATGACCAAAATGCCCTAGCCTTGACTTTTGGATCCATAAATGATTGTTTTTCCGAACAGGGTGTTACACTACTAAAAAGTATTTTATCGCATACTCACTTTTTACGATTCTCGGTGTCGTGCCGGTTTTGCCGTAAAACTTCGATTGGTCATAACTTCTTCGTTATAACTCGGATTTCGGCGTTCTTTATATGTACAGAACCTTTGTAACATATAATATAACTTGGTTAAGATTATTCCTTATAAATAATCTTCCATCAAAAATTCATTTTTGACGTTCATTGTCTCTAAATTGACTAGCACGAATCTGTGGGTGTTATAGTGTGATATATCACAGTGAATCGTTAAGTTTTATTAAGAAGAAATTAGGAAAATAATGGATTGTTTCAGTCACACTGAGGTGGAATCAGCGTGAATCAGAAACGGTGTTAGCTCATCAACAAGAACTGGTTTAACTTCCGTATCATAGAGTTAAGTTGCAGTCTAGAACTATATAGTTCATCATCAATTCTTTTAATATGGTACAAGAAAAAATAATAAATAGTATAAGAATACAACAAAAGAGTTAGTCAAACAGTGAAATATTCAAAAAGCGATATTTGCACAGCTTTTTTAGAAACATGATAAAGACTCGATCCACCAAACCTTTTGAATTGAATGGCCATAAATGTACTTCCATTTTCCGAGATATCTGCCCTCAACACTTGTCTATAGAAGAGAGAAAACAATATCACATATATCAAACAAAAACACAATTCATAGTAAACAAAGAGAGAGAGATTGCATTTAATCATTGAGATATTATAGATTGATTCTAAGCTTCATGTTCACCAAGATCGAAGGAAGAGCATGAACCAGTCTTTGTAACCAACGAGTTAAAAGGATCCAATATTTGTAACCTTCGAGTTATGAGAGTCACCAAGAAAAGAACCAAAGGTTCCACTCATTGTGATCCTTGAAGGAAGAGAAGGTGGGTTCACTGTCTTGTTGAACATGTATTTGGATTTCATAGGGAAGTTGTGTTGTAGTGACAACGTCAATGGAAATTATACGTGCTATGTCACCTAACTTCATCTGGTCCCATTGAAACAGAAATAGGTTGTTCAAGATAGAAATGATATGTGCCTAGAAAAATTGTAACTCCCCATTCTTGAAATATCTATGTATGGGTTTCCGAGAGCAAGAGTAAGGGCGTTTCGGTCCTTGATGTAGATATAGATTTTAGCGGGAACGGCTTGATGGAGGGGATGTTGTAAATTATAGATATTGGTAGCAATGGTCCCTAGGGGGAAAATTAGCAAAGGGGTCCTATGCATGCCAAGCATGCACACTTGTGGTTGACTGGGTACGCCCAACGTAAGCTGGATGTACGCCCAGCATAGTGGAGGAAAGGAACGTGGAGGCCCCTCGACGTACGCCCAACATACTAGATGTTCGCCCAGCGTACGTCTATCATCCAGAAACCCTAAATTTAGGGTCAGCCACTATATAAGGAACATAATGGTTCTTATCCTAGCCTCCATAAGCACTCTCTTAACCTCAGAAACCCTAGATAGCCGTCCCACCTCCATTGTTGGGTGTGTTTGGCCTTGGAAAGCTTGTTTTGGCAAAAGAGAGGCTAAAAGAAGAAAGATGAAGTTGTCAAAGAAGGAGTTGAGTGGCTGGAGCTTGTAGATCTAGAAAGACATCATATTTCTGAGGCTCTTTTGAGGTAAAAAGTATCTAGCTTGACGATCATATTGTGTAGATCTATGTGTTGTCAAGTTTTGACATCATTCTTGTCCCAAAAACCTCATCTTGATGCATGTTTCGAGTTGGTTGAGATTAGCTGTCCTTTTAGACCCTAAGAGAGGTCTTGAGTAAGAAAAATGAGGTCCCAAGGGCTTTGGTTGTCTCACATGTGTTATAGATAGGTCTTAATGGATTAAGACCTTGGATTAAGAGCTTTATGGACGTCCCAAGTAATAACGTTTGAGACTTTATGAATCCTAGGCATATTTGGTCTATGGATCTGAAGTTTAGACTTAAGAGTTAAAGCCATTAAGATCTTACGAGGAGTTGTAGTTCAGAGGAGTTACGTCCGGCGTAACTGAGAGTACGCCCAGCATAGTGGGTCTGTGTCCCGATTCCATTTGGCGATCAGCGTTGTACGCCCAGCGTACCAAGGAGGGTACGCCCAACATACTCCCTCTGTTGGGTTTTCATTTTAGGCCTTAGGAGATTGGGCTATTTGATTTTGGGCCATGACTGGACATTTTGGATGGAGTATTGTGGACTCACTAATTATTATGGACCTTGGATCTAGGCCCATTTGGTGAGGTGGGCCCAATTTAGTAAATTGGGCCAATATTGGGCTTTGCTTCGGACTTTTGGTCTTTGGGCCATTAGTGGGCTTGAGAGCTTATCTAGTGTTGGGCCTTTCATATTTTGATTGTGGGCCTTAGTCATGGACCGGATTGATTTAAGGGTAAATTGGTTAATTTACCCTTGGAAGGATATTGTGTTTGGTCTAATGGTTATTTTGCTGCTTCGGATAGTTCGGGATTTTCGGTGAGGCGGTGATTCGAGAATCTGCTTCTTCAGTTCAGAGTTTCGGCAGTTGTGAGGTGAGTTATCCTCACTATATCAACAGGGTCTAAGGCACCAAGGCCGGCCCTTTATCAGATTGTGATCCGGGTATCGTTGTGTGCTATTACTTTGTTATGTTTGCATCTTGGTAGTTAGGATGGTATTGTGTTAGAGACCTGGTTAAGGTCGGTATCCTGGTATATAGGATGATGTTATGCTAGTGACCGGTTAGGTCGGTATCCTGGTTAGGATGATGTTATGTTATGTGATCTGCTAGATCGGCTTGATTGAATGTGAATTGTTATATGATTGAATGTTTATGTGCACATGGTTGTTGGACTGGGGTTGGGTTGAGGCGGGTCCTGCTTTGTGCTATAGGCCAACATACCCAGGGCGGACCGGTTGTCCAGAAGGCCCAGCGAGCGGTCCGGATAGGTTGTAGGCCCCAAGAGGGCGGACCAGACGTGCCAAGGCTCGGAGAGTGGACCAGACCGACTGAAGGCCCGGTGCGGGCAGACCAGTCATCCTGTAGACTCAGAGAGTGGACCAGGTGGATTGAAGGCCCGGTGCGGGCGGACCAATCACACTGTAGACTCGATATGTATGGCTAGACTCAGAGGGTGGACCAGGTGGACTGAAGGCCGATGCGGCGGACCAGTCACACAGTAGACCCGAAGTGCATGGCTGTTCTGTGTTCTGATATGATATGGCATGTTGTGCGTGTATGGTATATGTGGTTGGTATTTTGGGGGTATCTCACTAAGCTTTCGAGCTTACAGTTGTGGTTTAATGTTTTTCAGGTTCTTCAGGAGACCGTGGCAAGGCAAAGGCGTGATCGTACCGCTCCTCATGATTATGTTTTATGATGTGGTTCTGGGAAGACTCTGATAATAATTGTATTGGAAACCTTTTTGTAATAACATTATGAAAATGGGTTGTTTTTTGAAAAGTTAAAATTGGTTGAAAATTTATGGTCGTTACAATAATACTTTATGGCACAGTTCTCTCTTATCTGGTTTCATCAACATGATGCAACATGTCAATCAGCATGAGCATCAACGTCAGTAAAAGGGAAATTGGTACTGAAGAAAATATGTAGAGTCAATGTCAACTAGCTCTTACAAAGAAGGTGATGCATTCAAGGAATGACACACTGATCTTATTATTTAAGATCAATTTCGAGATGGAGATAGAGGATCCTGAGACATTTAGAAGGTGATGGAGAAGATCATACATAGGCAATGTTAGTGGAAAAATATACAATGTAGCGTCCTTTGGGAAAATTAAAGTAAAAAAAGAATTTTTATAAGAAAGAAGTTATATAAAATAAAAATTTAGCAGCTTATGTTGAGAAGTTTAAAGGTAGCAAAGCATAAAGTAAAAACAAATAAAGTGGCAATGTCTAAACAAATAAAATCAAACCCTATAAACGTTGTTGTCCTTGAGTTCAGTAAGCACAATTTTGTTCTTAGAATAAAAAAAAGTTTTACTTCATGGCAATCAAAAAGAACTTTATAACCAACGTCACAAATTTGATTGATGGAGATGATATTGTTCTTTAGTCCTTTAACATAGAACACTTCCTTTAGCCTAAACACCATGCACTCAAAAGTTCCCACTCCCATGGCAGTTTTTTCATTGTTGTCGCCAAAAACCATCTTGGGACCATCTTTCTTCACAAATTCTGTTAAGAGGGACTTGATAACGATCATGTGTCTAGAGCACCCACTGTCTAGGTACCAAGTATGTTCTAGATTTAGACTTGATCCATGGACAACATGAGAATTATCAGCGTCACACATGTTAAGCTTACATTCAGTAGATTCATTGATGATAGCCATTAGACCCTTAATATCTAGCTCCTCATATTCAAATGTCTCCTCTTCTTCCACACATTCTTCATGATCCTCTTGTTTTGCAATTAAAGCTTTTGGAAGTGATATGTTCTCCTTCTTCATGTGGGCCACCAGTTTCTTGTACAAGACCACATAGTTCTTAGGACTTTAAGCTTCTTTCTTCTCTTTGTAGTCCTTAGCAAAATGGTCAGGGATACCACCGTTAAAACAATTACCTGAGTTTTTCTTCTCTTAAGAGGATCTCCTCGCTGGACTTTCTCCCTTAAGATGAGGTCTTCGAACCCCATTTAATCTGCTTTTTTGGTAAAATTTGACAATAAGTGCAGCACTGGCAACATGTTCACCAATGAGATCTTCATCACTCTCTTCACTCTGATCTGAGTTATTTGAGTCGCTGATGTGCTTCATTGCTTCTTTACAAGAAACTAGGGCTACAAACTTTTCCTTGCTTGAGTCCTTCATAATGTTTTTACAAAGAGCTTTGGTCTCTTCGTAATTTTGTAGATTTCCAAACAAGGAGTTTAGATCCATGGAATTGATCTTTTCACTATTCTTAAGGACATCAACGTGATGTTCCCAACTTTTCCCAAGATAATCCATGAACTTTAGAACCAACTGAGAGGAATGCTTGATGATTCCTAACTTGTGCATATCATTGACCAAATAGTTAAACCTATTAAAGGTTTGGGTTAAGGACTCACCTTGTTGAGCAAAGAAATGTTTATATCTTTGATTGAGGTTATTGATGGTTGTGGCCTGAACTTCCATAATGCCTTCATAAGCCATTGTCAGCATTTCCATCATCTCTTGGGTTGAGTCACAATTCTGCACAAGATGATATACGTGATAGGGAATATAGTTCCTATCGTTGCTCTAGCTTTTACGTTAAGATTTATCAGCCTCTTGTCAACGTCGTCATTGCTAGTCTTTGGTTTTTGCTTCAAGGGACCAACAGGAGCATTGTTGGCCATAGGTTGATACATAGGAACGTGAGGACATTTTTCAACAATTTTATGCATCTCATAGTCCATGGTTTCAAGAACAACCATGGCCTTAGTTTTCCACATGGCGAAGTTGTGTCATCGAAAAGAGGAATTTTGTTGAGACCAAATGATTTAGGATTATTGGAAGTCGACATGATTACTTGAGTGTATCAAAAGCCTACTCTGATACCAGTTGAAGGTTTATATTGATCAGATACGCTTCAAGTATAAAGAACAAGAGCAAACTAATCTAAGCAAATAAAAAATAGAAAGTAAATAACACAAGTAGTTCTCCGAATTGTCTTTCACCAAGAGAGGGCTTGTTTTCACTAACAAAACGAGTGGTCACAAAGACGGTCACAGAGACGAACTCTACATTAGGGTTTACCCTAATGTTAATTATATAGTAATCTATATAAGTATATCCCTTCAATCAAGGGATTATATGTTATCTATACTAAGAACTGATCCTCGTCACAAGGATATCAGATCTGCTATCTATTCTATATATTTGTATCATTACCTAATATACAAACAGTTACATAGAATAACTATCTATGTGTTGGCGCTAATAGACTTGAAATGTTGGCGTTGATGGTGATGTAGACGTTGACGCTGATAGTTAATGTGTAGAGTGTTTGACTCATCAGATCATAAGGTGTGACCTTACAAAGACCAATCATCTATTGCTCAAATATGGTCCTAATAAACGTCTAAAGTGATAAAGTTCCTAACTTTGCCTTTGCATGGCTAAATAAATCTAAAATCCAAAACCTAGTTTCCTAACACCTTCTAATGTCCAAAAACTCTTGCATGGGTGAAATGTAGCAACCAAGATCCCATTTTTATGACATATCAACCTCATAAACATTAGGAAATAGAAATCCAATGGTCTTGAGTAGCTCATACTCACAAGAACCAAAATCATGGGACAATAAGCATGAAAACCAAGAAGCTACTAAGATCTAACTCAATAAACCATCAAGGTGAAAACTTTATACCGTCTGGAGTTGGCAAATGAAATGAAGACATTGGATCTACAAGATTGAGCTTCACCAAGCTTCAAGGATGGGCTACTCCTCCTTCAAAATATACCATGAAACACACAAGAGGCTCAAATCTAGCTCAATAAGATTAGGGTTTCGAGTTGGGTGTCAAAGATAATGGAGGTTGATGATAAAAAGAGCCTCAAGGGGTTATAGTCCTTAAATAGGGCTCAAAAGCCCGAAAATTAGGGTTTGAACCCTACACGATTACGCCCTATGTAACTAGGGTTACGCCTTGCATAAGGCATAAAACCCTCGCATGGGTTTAATGAATTATGCCCGGTGTAATTGACCATCTACGCCCACGTAGAACCTTAATTGTAACACCGTAAATTTCCAAACAAAATTTTCAGTTTTTTAAAATCATATAATTCTCATAACGCATTTCGTAAATCCTCATTTATTTAGTTTACAAAATGCATCTCCATAATTGTTTGATTAATAATCCAGGATCCTCAAAATATAACTCCTTCTCTGGTGTGTACAATCGAGTCGGTGCCTTCCCGCGATCCTGAGAAAACCTGAAACACATAACACATAACACGGTAAGCACGAAGCTTAGTGAGTTCCCCAAAATACCACATACAACACATTAGCCACTTGAGGCTATAACTCTGTAAGACCCTCCGGTCTATGTGTCTCAGTGGGACCCTCCAGTCCCATGGCTCGTTGGATCCTCTGGTCTGGTCTAAGTGAGGACCCTCCAGTCTCACAGCTCGTTGGACCCTCCGGTTTGGTCTCAGTAACACATAATAACAATACTCAGCATAAATCACAGAGACATAATGCAGAATATCACAATACATAAATAAGCACATAAGACATCTCAGTCACACAAGGATACCACTCATGGTAAGTATAATGAGAAGACTCACCTCGGATGATGGACAACCCTTATAAACGTTGTTGCTATGCACCGGCCTCTAACTATGAGGAAAAACCACAATTAACCCAATTAGGAACTAAGTCCAGACTCTCACTCATTAGGTCTAAAGGAAGACCACCAACCAGCCCATTAATAACCTAAAACCCGTTGGGCCCACCAAGGCCCAATAATAAATGGGCTCTCCCAAGGCCCACTCTCAAAACTAAATGGCAAGCCCAATTCAAGGGCCCAAGCACGAATATATATTCCTCTGGTCCAATACTCTATTACAACAAGCCCAAACTCCAGGCCCAACACATAAGGCCCAAAATGTGACTTAGCCCAAAAGTCCACAGTGAGGTTACACGAGGCGTACCTCCCTTGGTACGCTTAGCGTTCTCACGATCCAGATTGGCCATCGGGGACACTGGGGCAGTACACGGGGCGTATAGGAATTACGCTCAGCGTACTCCCCAGATTCACTCTTTCTACTCATTTGGTCTTAATCAGTTAAGACATTAACTCAAATCCCATATCTGGACTCCTTAATGGCTCTTACTCCATAAAGTCAGTGACTTTAAGCCTTTGCATGGCTGGAAAGGTCATAAACACCCAAAACACCCACTCCCTTATCTCAAAAAGCTCATAACTCATGCATGGCTTGATTCCAACGACCAAGATTGTATTTTTTTTTTACATTACACTACTAATCACACTCAAAGGGGTTGATCATAATCTATGGAGCTCACTATCTCATAAAGTCTCCACCTTTTGGGACAAAAACCCTAAAATACTCTAATATGATGCTCAAAACAAAAGAGTGAGAAAGATTGAAGCTTTATACCTCTATATGAAGCTTCTAACTCAGATATGCTCAGATCCAAGGCTTGGACTTCTCACTCCTTCTTCTCCCAAGCTCCTTCTTTACTCCAAGAACACACCAAAATCACTCAAGGCTCTCAAATGCACTCACAAGCTCCATGAACGAAGGATTAGGGTTTAGAGGGTTTATTGACTGAGGATGGTGACCAGGAATGAGGCCATCTCATTCTTTATTTAGGGACACATCTAACGTTGGGGTTTCCACTTTGTGCCTATTACGCCCAGCGTACCCTCTAGTACGCCCAACGTACTAGGTGGCTCTGTTTAAAAATCACGCACACGAGTACGCTAAGTGTACATATATGTACGCCCAACGTACTCAGCTGCCACATTTCTCAAATAAGGGACTTATTCTGCCATAACTTCAAACTTCCATCGCTTCCTCGATATAACCCCGATTCCCATGAACCTCAAACCCATGGAAAGGTGACGAGATGCCCTATGCTTCTAGCAACTCGTTGCAACCCCGAGACCTCCTCAATCTCGGTTTTCAGTCCACGAACCTTAATCACGGACGATCCGAAACGGGATGTTACATTAATCGACAAAAATATAAACTTTAATAACATAAAGAAATATACCTGAGGAACGGGTGTTATATATATATATATATATATATATATATATATATATATATATATATATATATATATAGAGAGAGAGAGAGAGAGAGAGAGAGAGAGAGAGTAAGGTGTTGTTTGTTTTTTTTGAGGCAAAATGTATGCAGTTTACGGACAATATTTGTAGACCTCAATAGTAAAAGAGGCAGACCAAACGTCTGCAGTCTGAAAGAAGAAGATAATTTGTTTTTTTAACATCTGCAATAATAAACTAAAATCTAATTAAACTGATTTTTTTAGCCTAAAAGAGTTTTTCAATAATTTTATGATTTTACTACACATAATTAACAAAAATAGATCAACTTTTATGTATTATTGTATAAAAAGTGAAAAATAAAATGGTATGCGTTAATGTATATATTTGATAAAAACCAACAAAATTTGGTCGCAAAGTTATATATAAACATTGTAATTAGGGATAAAAGAATTTAACATATAAAATAGATGAAAATAAGATTTCATTTTAAATGAAAATGAGAATTTTTAAAATTTTCGTTTTACCTTTTCAATTAAATCAATTAAAAAAAAATTTATAAATATTTTTCCCAAGAAATGATTGATACTGCATTAAATAATGTTTTATAAAATTTGGCACAAAACTATAAGATAATATTAGGAATTTTTTTTATATCTATATAAACAGCTCCAACGACCATTATTATAAATAAATATTTATTTATATATTTGTCACAAAGATCATGATTGTGTCGTCGAATATTTTTTCTTTAAGTATTGTAACTTTTGTTTTCCAAATTGTTTATCATAGATAAAGTTAGAATAAATTTAAGTTAAAAAACAAAGATATATGTGTTTTTTTAAGGCTAGAAGATGTCTGAAGATGTTTGAAGACTCTGGTCCATATATACGCCAAGAAGATGATGCACATACCTTTTTAGGTCTACAATCTTTAAAAAACATTTTGTAATGCCTAATATCAACGCGTGATCTGCGCAACGCAGACAAAAGAGCCCAATAATACATGTAGACAAAAAACAAACAATACCTAAGTGTGACAAGCCACAAGTGAGGAGAAATACGATTGGGATGTCAAACCACAACCTTTACCACAACCACACCCATGAGCCTTATAACAATTATTGTTACAATGGTAACCCTCTAAATTACCCCCTCAACAATTCCCAACAATGTCTCTAATCATCTAACGAGTTCCTTACGAGAACCAAAAGGGGATTATAAGTTGGTTTCCGAAAATCCCTAATCGGAAAAACAAAATTTTGCTACAAATGCTTAAATGTAACCCTTAATGCTCTTAAATATACAAATATACAATCACGCAATGTTCGTTACAACAAACAAGGCAAATTAGCCTATCTCGGATGATTGGATCATTACACTACAAGGATGATAATGATCTACACAAGAGGATAACCATGCGATAAATTCGCAAATGATGTGACAAGTTAATCCGTTGCTATATATATATATATATATATATATATATATATATATATATATATATATATATATATATATATATATATATATATATATATATATATATATATATATATATGTTGTGTTTAGTAAATTCATTTGTCGAAATCTTTTATAAATCCATCGACATTGAACTTGAAATCACAAAAACTGAAACGAGTAACGTATATCTATTTTATAGGAGTGATTAAGACATGAAAAACACAAATTTTGAATGAAAAAAATAAGATATTTTATATCAACATAACAAAAATGACAAAAATTATATCTTAAACAAATAAGACATGGTATTTTATAATTATGTTTAGATATGCATGTTAAATAAGTATTGTACTTCAATTCGTAATATTTAGTTTTAAACATGCAAATACACACTTTTTATTATCTAAAAAGATTAAGTGTGAAAAGAATCTCATCATCTTTTTAACCCTTTATATTTCAGTTTCCCGATGTCCGATTGACGCCAATTGCCAGGGACAACTGTAGAAAAGGATTCATCTCTCCGGTTTCTTGTGTATCCTTTCACTCCGGCCGCCGACGTCCCATCGGCTACAAGAAGAGCATATCAGAGGGCAGATTATTATCGCTTGGTACGCAATTCGTAAGCCCTAATTTTGCGTGTAATTTTCGTTACCTTATCTATGATCAGCCGCAATCGTGATTGCATCTGCTTATATTGTCTAATACGATTGATTTGTACTAGTTTTATTGCCTAGAGTTTATGTTTACATGTAACGATTGCTTTGCAATCTAAGCTCTTTCTTAATTCATATCAAATGTATATTTTTTCTATGTTTAGTTGTTTGCGTCATACGATTTTCTTATGTTTTGAGTAATTTGTATTAAGTGAGATGCTCCCAACGTTTGGGATAAAAATTGATTTGATTTTTGATTGCCTAGTAGTTTATATTTATAGAGCATAATTGGTATGCAGTTTTGATTCAAAAACTCCTTTGTTCGACCTCCGATCTCTTATTTTTGTTTTGTGTGTAATTCAGAGGCTATCTGCTAACTATTTTCATTAGAACAACGAAAAATCAAGTACTTCTGAGAACCTGATTATTTCTAGGGTCTATTTTCCTTGTAAAAGTACTCAACTGGTTTATAACAAATCTTTGTTTTTTGTTTTACACAGGATCAATATTCAATCGGATGTATTCCCAGGATTTGAACAAATTTTAACACCTAGTACCCATAATATGTGGAACTTTGCATCTAAATGTCTAGCTGGCACTGGTGCCCTAAGGTTTAGAAACGGGTTCAGAAAACTAAAGCAAGGTGGCAAAGAATTATCAGATGATGAAGCTTCTTCCACAGTTAGTAAAGATGATGGACTAGAGTGCCCAATATGCTGTGAATCCTTTAACATTGTTGAAAACATACCTTATGTTTTATGGTGTGGCCATTCACTCTGTAAAAACTGCGTGTTAGCCCTTAATTGGGCCATTGTGAAGGTCCCTCCTTTACCAATCCAGTTGCCTCTTCTAATATCTTGCCCTTGGTGCAACCTTTTATCCCCTCGCCTTGTATTAAGAGGAAATTTAAGGTTTCCTCGTAAGAACTACTTTCTTTTATGGATGGTTGAGAGAATAAATGGGGAGAAGGTGAAGTCTGACTCTGGTTCTTGTGGGGAATGTGGTCCCCACAAGAACCAGAACCAATGTCAGACTTCAGTGAATGTGAATGTTCACAGACATCAGTCGTTGGGGACCACCCAAAACAGTGGTGGTGGGTTACAGTCTTATGTTCAGAAGGGTTTGGTATTTTTTGTTGAGTTAACGGCTAAGTTTCCATTGGTGCTGATCTTTGTTCTGATTGTGTTATATGCGATTCCTGCAAGTGCTGCGGTTTTGGGTTTGTATGTTTTGGTGACTATTCTATTCGGTCTTCCTTCATTTCTGATGTTGTATTTTGCTTATCCGAGTTTGGATTGGCTGGTGAGGGAAATCATGGCTTAGGGTTCTGTTTGATATGAATAATAATAATAATTATAATAATAGATCATACATGGTTGTCATGTGAAGAGTCTCTATGTACTTATTCTTTGTTTTGTAGAATATTGATATTGGGGGTCTTTCTTACTCATTCTCTATTGGTTGTATTTGAAAATTGTATATTTGATTGTGTTATGTCTAAAATGTAAAAAGTTTGTATTGTATTGTTTTTAAATTGCTGCCTCAAACTGAGTTGTCTATAACAAATTGTAAGTGACTCGCTATCAATTAATAATAATGATAATATTAACAAATATATGGTCTAAAGTTTTATCTGGAACAGAATGATAAGTTTGGTATTTTTCACCTTTTTAATTTCTTTATCTTTAATAAAGCTTTGCATATAACAAATTATGATGTTTATGACATACATTACATTAACATCAAACTTCAACCAGTTTACCTATTTAGTCATCAAAGTTTTTAAAAATTATAAATTTGTGACTTAAGTTATGGGTTTGGTTTTATTACACCATTGTATAAGTTTATAAGATTTATTACTCCGTTGAGACTATTAATAGCCAATTTAGTTTGTTTCCTACCTATGTTACATAAGCATCCATGTATGTCTCTTTGGAATTTTAATTTTAACATTTTTAAATTTTCTTTATATAATAAGTTATTGAACTTCTCCATAATCTGTTTCCAACTATCAATTCGTGACATATTCCGAGACCCACTAGGACTCCAAGGTATTTGATCTGAAGCTTTCTATGGTCATGCATGCATCCAGTGGAAGACGTAGAAAGTTTGAGTAGTGGTGACACTAAAAATAAATTTCTAAACAAATCTAAAATAATGATGACAATCATATTTCAAGACATTGCACCTAATATAAAATAATTATACTAACAACCGGAATTGGAGTGGTGGCCCACGACCTCTGGGCACCACATAAGTCCACCAATGCATGCAATCGAGGCTAAAGCCAAATCCACCAATGGAGTGGTGGCCCACGACCTCTGGGCACCACATAAGTCCACCAATGCATGCAATCGAGGCTAAAGCCAAATCCTCGGCCTCCTCAAGACAAACACCAAAAGCTTTTGATTTTTGGAAATTTATCTGGAAACCTATAACTCCATGAAAACACTTTAAAGCAATGATCAAATTTTCAACATTCACTCTAAACCAATGTCGAACAAAAAGCGCATCATTACCATAAAGTAGGTGAGAAACGTGAACAGCGTCACCCCCTACTCGAATTAAGTGAAATAACATAACAACAATCGCATCCAACATCGCGACATTTAACGTTTCCATCACCAAAAGTAACAAATGGGGTCGGGAGGGGGGAGAGGATCTCCTTGTCTAATACTCTCTGACCGAAATTTATCCGTAGGACTCCTATTAACCAGAATAAACGAGTGACAGGAAACCAGACAAACTTTGATCTACTGCATCCTTTCAGGACCAAAACTTAGAGGTTTAACCCAAAATTAGCAGGTTGGGTTGAAATTATCAACAAATTTAGGTTAAATGGGTCAACCCTCTAACACATTTAATTAAATAGGTTGGGTTGGGTAAAAGTTATCAACCCATTTCACTTTAATATATATTTAATTTAATAACTATTTAAATATTACCATGTATTAATCTAAGTATTAGTTTATAAATTACAATGTTGTATTGTTATTTTTTTTTTAAATGCAATCCTAATTCTTATATTTTTTTTCTTTGCGCCGACAACACTAGTTACTCTTCCAAATCATTTGGAATTTACATATCTTTAATGTTATTTGAACAATTTATTTGTATTTTGTGAATTAGGATTGTGCTTTTATTATATTTTGAAAGTTTATTTAAGTTTGAAACTAATTTAAGTCGTGCAATATTTAGTTATTTTATTTACTTTTTTATTTTAAATGGGTTAACCTAGGTTTAGCCCATTTATTTAATAGGTTGGGTTGAGAATTACATAAACGGGTCAACCCAGTGACAATCCATTTATCTGAAAGGTTAGGTTGGGTTGGAAATATCCACCTATTAAAATAAAAAGGTTGGGTTGGATTGAAATATTCAACCCAATTAATAAATGGTTGAACCCGAACTCAGGTCGACCCATTGTCAGTATAAACTTCATAACCTTCATTAGAAAATCTTATGAAACATAATCATATGTTTTTTTCAAAATCTATTTTAAGGATCATATACTTTTTTTTCTTGCACCAAGCTACCACTTCATTCATCAAAAGAGTATCATCTAAAATTTGCGCACCTTTTATAAAAATAGATTGTTCAACACCAATGACTCACAACAAGTCTATCAGTAAGCATTTTAACAATAATCTTGTACAAAACTACAATCAAACTAATAATAGGCCTAAAGTGAGTGTCATCCATTTTAGGAATTAAAAGTGATAAAAGAAGAGTTGCAACATGAAACAATAACCCTCATGACTCTAAAATCATTCATAAAGGCTCTGATATATCCTTTTGTCAAGTCTCACATATCATCTCTAATAAATAAAGAACTTTCTGCCACATGACATGTTTTCTTTTAATTTGACGAATGCCAATTTATGGTAATTTTGAATTTTTTTTCACATGTCATTTTATGGATTTTCCTATTTTATTAAATTTCATATAATATTTTAATGTAATATTTGTAATAAATATAGTAATAAATGGATTAATGAGCTTACCTTCCAATTTCAAAAATTTTAAATTAAAGTTTATTGGTTTTTTTGTTTATTTATTTAAATTTAAAAGATAAAAAACATTTCAATTTTAATAATTCATTATTTTTCTTATTTTCTTATAAATTCAAAGTTCTCAATTATTTAGACATTCGTATTAATTTTTTTTAAATTAACTCATATAATATATGAGTCTCACAACTACTGTTTAACAAAAGAAGTTAACTATGTGTTTAGTAATATAAAAAAGCTTGAAAATTGGTGTGACGTGATTTAGTAATATAAAAAACAAGTCAATTTGCCTTAAATATTAGCCTAAAAAATATATAAACAATAAAAAACATTCATTTAAAAACTAAACGTAAAATCATTAAAACTCGAAGAATTCGATGTCTATCATTATATACTTATAAAACTAGCATTTTTCCTTTCACCACATTCATTTGAAACTTTCATATATTTTTCCTTTCACCACATTCATTTGAAACTCCCATGACTTTTCAATTTCTTTCTAAAAATAATTATAATTTTTGTTAATTAAATCATTATCATTTTAAAGATACAATTTTGGAACAATTTGTATAAAATACTTAAGTTATTAATTTAAATATATAACATTACAGTGTAAACTTAAATACAAATTTTACTTTAACTTAAACAGCCCAAAAAATATTTTGTAAATAGTTAAAAGTGATAAATTGTAGTGTTTTTTCTAATAATGATTATAAGTTGGTTAATAAAGTTAAATAAATATCAAACCTAAAGTGTCATCATAAATAAACTAAATTTCAATTTTAAAATAATATATTTACTTCTACGTATAAAGTTATGTCTTTAACGTTTAACATATTATACTTAATTTATTAGATTTAATATGTTGTTATATGTAAACCATTATCAGTTTAAAACTACAACTTTTGAACAGTTTGGACAAAATACTTAAATTGTTAACTTAAATATAATATTATAATGTCGACATAAATATAAATTTCAGTTTCACTTAAAACACCCAAAGAATATTTTGTAAATAGTTAAAAATAATAAATTGTAGTGATAAATACAAAAACTAAATTGTTACAGTTAAAATAAAAAATAATGTTTGATTTTCCTAATTAATTATAGTGATAGAAATTAAAACATTAAACAAATAAATTTTAAAAAATTAATTAACAATAACAACAACTATAAATAACATTAAAACATATATTATATTTAATTTTATTCATGTGTAACTCGCGAGTAGAAGTCATTCAAATGATTGAGATTATGAAGTTATAATAGATGTATATATTATCATATATTCAAAATAATCAATATATTATATCAATTTAGTATACAAACTATTATATCAAATTTAACAACAACGTTATTGTTATATTAAAAAAAAACATATATTTATAAAAACTTCAACTATATAGGTGTTTCTGCGCAACGCGCGGACATTCGCCTAGTTTATAATATTCGAAGGGATACAAAACACTTATTCATTCATTAACACCTCTTCAAAATAATAAATTACAATTTCGGATCACTTTGTCTCCTTTTGTATGACCTACATGTGATTGGCGTTGTAGGTTCCTAAGATTGTTATTCCTTTGATGTAATTGTGTTTGAAACGTTCTTTGGGTAACAAAGTAACAATTGATATAAGAGGGTCATCAAAATCTAGATAGGTTGGGTGTAAGTTACTATGCACGTTTTTTCTTTGTTGTATTTGGTCTGTTTAGCTTCTTGCTAGCATAATAAAATCTCTACTCTTCTAAAAAAACATAAACAAGACATATTCCTTGAATGCCATTTACTCAACTATGCTAACACTTAGTAGAAAAAAAGCCTTAAGAATTGCAGCCATGCGTCCTTGTCGGCGAGAAAGGTGAGAAAGAGAAAAAAAAAATACACGTTAGGAATAAAAAAAAGTTTACTTAGAGTTTCGTCCATTGAGACCTGGAGGTACCCAATTTGGTTGATGATTTTTTTTTTTTTGAAGTGATTAAAGTTCGAGAATGATTCTTCAATGTAGGGAGATGCCGATTTATGTTATGAAAGTTCAGAGAAATGCTACAACATACAAGTAAGAATGGATTGGATTTGAAGATTGACAAATATTTAGTGTCGTTTAGGTATTTTATGAAAGCGTTGGGCAGAGACGGTCCTGAAAAATGAAATATTCTTAAAGGCCCAGGACGAACAAGAAAAAAATGGCCCTTATCTTTATTATAATTTTGTATTTTTAAATAAAAATATATAATGAAAAAAATTGGGCCCTGTGCAGCTGCCCACTTTGCCCCCCTCTAAGCCCCCCATGGCGTTGGGCACTGAACCGAATAGTACAAAAACCTGAATGATATAAATAAAGAACAAAGTACCATACCATATACATATAATCGGTTCATTTTGTTTGTCCCTAGACATAAGACCATCAGGCTTGAGGGAGTGGCTCACCACCCTCCCTCGCTAAGTCCTCGCTACCACACCTTAACCATGCGCCAAACACATGTGCTAAGATGGACTCGTTGGTTGCTTGGCGAAAGAAAAGAGAAGTACGAGTAAGACGGGTGGTTCCATTTGACTATATCAGCTTCAAATGTTTGTAACTTCAGCTTAGCAACTTGTATATTTTTATAGTTTATTTTATTTACATAGTTAAATAAAAATTAAGAAAAGAAATGTTTACTTTTTAAACACATCAACACTTCATATTATCAAATGAAGCTTAGGTGTCCATAAAATTATAATTTGATAATGTTTTAGCACATGCTATCATTCTCTTCAGCCTCGGTAATACTCTCCATGCCAAAGGTCAATGAGAGCTTCTACATCAGCTACCTACCTAGAGAGAGAGAGAGAGATGGTCAATCGTCATTCCCACCATAACTCACAACAAAAATGTTTGATAACTAACTGATATGATGATAGTTCGTGACACTATCAACCACGATTGCCTCCGTAATATGTATTGGATAAGGCCTAAGACTGGTCGGAGTAGGCAACGCCCACTCACGTGTTTTAAGAAAAAAGAAGAAAACGGCGTTAAAGGCCGTGGTGGTGGTAACGAAATATAACGTGGAAACTAATAACGTGCAATAACGGGAGGTGGGGCGGTGTTTGCGCCGTTATAACATGCAATAACGCCCCCTTTGACGTTGCTCACACCCAAGTGTCTAATAAACCACCAGGTTACAACCGAGTGGTTTATGTTAACAACAAAATACTGAGGGGATGTGATTGGATGGAAATAATGGAAATATGGACTGATGGGTTGTGACTTGTGGTGGCAGGAACAGAAACAACTCGACAAGCCTCGCACTCTCTTGAACCATCTTCTTCCTTCTTCATATCCTTCCGTATATATATCTCAACTGTTTCGACCCTCGCCTCCACTCATCACTTAACTCACAAGTTTTGCGTTGGAACTTACCAGAACCCTATCTTTCCCGTATTCCCACTCAATCCCCTCTACTTTTCCATTCCTTAATCAATCCCAAGAACCTTAATTTATTGGTCACTGGACTCACTCTTCTTCCGTCACCGATGGCAACGACGACGTCCTTCCCCGGCGTCCGCATCCACGTTACATCCTCTACTGGCATCGATAGAACTACATTGTTTGCTCAACCGTCTGTCTCCTTGAACTCTTTTTCCAAACCTAGAACAACTACCCTACGTTCGTTGAAATTAAGGAGCAGGAGTAATGATGTTTTGTTGCTCGCTCGGACGGGTGATAGGTTTGGAGGCAAGAGCTCCCGGTCTTTTGTTGTTCGTTGCGACGCTTCATCCAATGGGAGGGTAAACAGTTACTAAAACCTTTCTCTTGATTTATCGATTGAACTTTTTTTTTATTTGTTTAGTTTTCATTGGTTTTGTGCGTTCCTAATTGGAAATGAACTAACATCCCTTATTATATAGTTTATGTGGTTTGTCGATGATCAATTAGATTAGATGCAAGATATTAGGGTTATGAATTGGGGGAGTCAATCCATGATTTGTGAGATTCAAACTTACTTTATTTCATTACCTACAAATAAAATCATATCTTTATGAACTTAACAAACGCATATCTTTGTCAAGGAGCTAATGTTGAGTGTCGTTTTCGTTACCTGTAAACTTGCGGTGGTTTCTTTCATTAGTTACTTGTTTCCATAGTATACTCATATGTGGACATTGCGTTGTCAGATCACTCAACAAGAATTCACAGAGATGGCATGGCAAGCAATAGTGTCTTCACCTGAAGTGGCAAAGGAGAACAAGCATCAGATAGTGGAGACTGAGCATTTGATGAAAGCCCTTCTGGAACAGAAAAACGGGTTAGCTAGACGAATCTTCTCCAAGGCTGGTGTGGATAACACCCGCCTACTTGAAGCCACTGATAAATACATTCAGCGACAACCAAAGGTGAGATATTGTTGTATAGATATTATTATGGATTAATACTTGTCTGAATATTAGTATATTATCTATCCTCACCTTGGAACTCCTGATTACACTATGCTGTAGGTTCTTGGTGAGTCAGCTGGGTCGATGCTAGGGCGTGATTTGGAAGGCCTAATGCAAAGAGCAAGGGATTACAAGAAAGAGTATGGTGACTCATTTGTGTCTGTTGAGCATTTGGTACTTGGTTTTGTACAAGATAACCGATTTGGGAAACAATTGTTCAAAGATTTCCAAATTTCTTTAAAAACCTTAAAGAACGCAATAGAATCCATCAGAGGACGACAAACAGTAATAGACCAAGGTAAAACATGCGAATGATTTTGCTCATGTTTATGATGATTGATAAGGATCTTGGAAATCCTTGAACTAGTATAACCACCCAACTCATCCTAATTCCTAATATATTTTGAACTTCAGACCCTGAAGGGAAGTATGAATCATTAGAGAAGTATGGTAAAGATTTGACTGCTATGGCGAGAGCAGGGAAGCTTGATCCTGTGATAGGAAGAGATGATGAAATACGCAGATGCATCCAGATTTTATCAAGGAGAACTAAGAACAACCCTGTCCTCATTGGTGAACCAGGTGTTGGAAAGACTGCAATTTCTGAAGGGTAACCTTTTCTATATCCTGCATTATACATGTAATATACAAAAAACTCAACTAGTTTGAAGCCTTTGGAACCTAAAATCTGTGTTTCTCTATTTGACAGACTTGCTCAGAGAATAGTGCAAGGTGATGTGCCTCAAGCTCTAATGAACCGAAAGGTACATAGTGCTATCTTATCTTATCTTTTTTTTTTGCTTGACCTTCTTGAATATGGTGTGCATTAACTAACTAACTTGTTATTACATTCCAGTTGATATCCCTTGACATGGGTGCACTTATTGCTGGAGCAAAATATCGTGGAGAATTTGAAGATCGACTCAAGGCAGTGCTCAAGGAGGTGACTGAATCAGATGGACAAATCGTTCTGTTCATTGATGAGATCCATACTGTTGTTGGGGCAGGTATTTGCTTGAATTGAACCCTGGAATCTGGATAATCCTTTCATTTCATGAAATATTCTGTTTTAATCATATGATCTCAAATGAATATAGGTGCTACAAATGGTGCAATGGATGCTGGAAATCTGTTGAAACCAATGCTTGGTCGTGGAGAGTTGAGATGCATTGGTGCAACAACATTGGACGAGTATCGTAAATATATCGAAAAAGATCCTGCATTAGAACGCCGATTTCAACAGGTTTATGTTGACCAACCTACAGTAGAAGATACAGTATCTATCCTCCGTGGACTCCGTGAGAGATATGAATTACATCATGGAGTGCGCATTTCCGATAGTGCCCTTGTTGAGGCTGCAATTCTCTCAGATCGATACATCAGTGGTCGTTTTTTACCCGATAAAGGTAACAATCAAGAATTTCAAGATACTTACCATCTACGTACATGTCAAATCTCACTGAAGAATCTTTGTATCTTGTAAATTGTTTGCAGCCATTGATCTGGTAGATGAAGCAGCTGCTAAACTGAAAATGGAGATCACTTCAAAACCAACCGCACTTGATGAGATCAATCGTTCAGTACTGAAATTGGAAATGGAGAGGCTATCACTCACTAGTGATACGGATAAAGCCTCGAAAGATCGGTTGAGTCGACTCGAGGCTGAGTTGGCTCTGTTGAAAGAGAGACAAGCCGAGTTAAATCAACAATGGGAACATGAAAAAGGTGTCATGACAAATATGCAGTCCATTAAAGAAGAGGTAACTCAAAAAAGTTTGCTTTCACAACATTTCATCATATTGAAACTACCCAACTAACTAACTAACTGTTTTCTATTTGTAGATTGACAGGGTGAATCTAGAGATCCAACAAGCGGAACGTGAGTATGATTTAAACCGTGCTGCTGAGTTAAAATACGGGAGTTTGAACTCTTTGTTGAGACAACTTGAAACTGCTGAAAAGGAATTGGTTGAATACATGAGCTCAGGGAAGTCAATGCTTAGAGAAGAAGTCACAGGTGATGACATTGCTGAAATTGTAAGCAAATGGACTGGCATCCCGCTTTCTAAACTCAAACAATCCGAAAGGGAGAAACTCCTACACTTAGAGGAAGAGCTTCACAACCGGGTCGTGGGTCAGGACCCGGCGGTGACAGCTGTCGCGGAGGCGATCCAACGGTCAAGAGCGGGTCTATCAGATCCCCACCGTCCAATCGCGAGTTTCATGTTCATGGGACCCACGGGAGTCGGAAAAACCGAGCTAGCAAAAGCACTTGCTTCATACTTGTTCAACACAGAGGAAGCTCTTGTACGGATCGACATGAGCGAATACATGGAAAAACACGCGGTGTCTAGATTAATCGGCGCGCCACCTGGCTATGTTGGGTACGAGGAAGGCGGGCAGCTGACCGAGACAGTGCGCAGGAGACCATATGCTGTTATTCTGTTTGACGAAATTGAAAAAGCTCACGCGGATGTATTCAATGTGTTTCTCCAGATTTTGGATGATGGTAGGGTCACTGATTCGCAAGGTCGTACAGTCAGCTTTACAAATACAGTCATCATCATGACATCGAACGTCGGGTCCCAGTATATATTAGATACGGATGATGACTCCATGCCAAAAGAACGTGCTTATGAGACTATAAAACAGAGAGTCATGGATGCAGCTAGGTCGATTTTCCGCCCCGAGTTTATGAACCGGGTTGATGAGTATATAGTATTCCAACCACTTGACAGATCACAGATCAACAGAATAGTCCGTTTACAGGTAAGTTGCTTCATGAGTAGGCAAATTGTTATTGATTGAATTGAATTGAATTGAATGTTTATTTTTTTTTTGTTATGTATAGTTGGAAAGAGTACAGAAGAGGATAGCGGATAGGAAACTGAAGATTAATGTAAGTGAAGCTGCGATTGAGCTTTTGGGGAGTCTTGGGTATGACCCGAACTATGGTGCTAGACCTGTGAAGCGGGTTATTCAACAACATGTGGAAAATGAGCTTGCCAAGGGTATCTTGAGAGGTGAGTTTAAGGATGAGGACAGGATATCAGTGGACACAGAAGTCACGGCATTTTCAAATGGTCAACTCCCGCAACAGAAGTTGGTTTTCAAGAGAGTGGAGATGTCGTCACCGGGTGATGCACCTAAGGATGAACAAGCGTTTTCACAAGCTTTGTAGAGGTTTATGAATGCACATGTAGATGATGATACATAAAGTTATACGGAATATTACACATCGTAGTTGATGTGACATTAGCTAGAGCATGTTTATCTATTGTATGCATAATAAATGCTTATGCATTATGCTATAGTGAATGTTTTTTTGCCACTTAATAATTCGGTCACCTATTATTGTTGCAAATCAAAGTTTTAAGCCGATGCTTTCTTAAGGCTGAGGGGTATCCTCACGTATGAGAATGAGAAGGTAGTAAAGACAAGGCCATGTCATTATTTAACCATTCCATAACCAACCCACTATGGTCTTCACTAGTGAAGAAGAGAGAGATAGACACAAAAAATGCTCCGTGAAACCATCCACTCATCAAGACTTTCGCGTGTGAAAAACCCTCATACCGGATGGCCTAACTCACTCATGCACAATGACACTACCATTGCTTCCACCTTTCAAATGTTTTGAACTGATGCTTACAAAATGTTGAAATGCATAAATGAGTATGATAGCATTCGGATAGCCCTAAGAAAGAATCAAACAATAAATTTTATTTTTAGAGTATCGAAAATTATAATTTTCATGATAAAAAATCACTTTCAACTTTTCTAGTTATAATTTTTCAACTGCTGAATAGGTTTCGAGGCTTAACTTAAATAAGTTTTCACGCTCAATTGCACAGTTATCTTCAGCCAACGAAATTCTTTATTTTATCTTTTTCATTTTCTAAAACCTTGTAAATTATGTGGTTTCTTCCACATCTCTCATGAAAACTCCCTACCCCTTTTGATAGCAAATCATATAAAAAACATTAACTTGTAATACCTTGTCAAAATGGTATGTTTGAACGACTAAGATGAATTTAATGGTAAACTAGAAAGGTTACCCCCGCTACGCGGGGACCAAAAACTTTCAATGTTGTTTCCTTTTGATGAACGCGTGTCCATAAAAAATCGAGAAAATGACATAAACTGCCCAAATTAAAAATGGTCAGCAAAAAATGCAGAAAAAAAAAAAGAAAAACTGATTTTAAGACTGGAAATTTGTTGTGTTTAAACTTTAATATATATACACAATTACAAATAAAGATAATATCAATTATTTTTTGAACGACATCATATATATAAATAAAATAAAACTACAGATAGCTGGCATATTACTATACAAACATACTACAATTAAGGGAAAAAATCATGTGAAGAATAGGGGGACACCAGGTCCTTGGGGTAATATCTTAAGTGCTTGAAGGAGTCACGGAAATTAAGAAGCAACTACTAAACAAAAAATAACCAAAATTCTGTAATGGAAACGGAATGTCCTATTCCATCCCTTATGTGATTCCCACATACCAAACTTTACCTTTTAAATAACTTGACAGCCATACATTTGAGGAGTAAGTGTCAAAATATGTCCCAATAGCTTTCCAGTCAATTCTCTCCTTTGTCCATGCATTCCATGCTCAAAGAACTGAAACAATAACAATCTATCAAAAAAAACTGTAAAAAAAACATATTTCGTGTTGTAATCAGTCATCAACTGAATAGAGTAAAGCCTATGACTATGCATGTTTTTGTTAACAATAGGCTATGCCTTCTTCTAAGACATTAAAACACAAATCAGAATTTTTTTAATTTATTAAAGCTAAAGCTAGAAATGAAAAAAAAATATATATATATTTATTAAACATAATGGTTGTTATCTCTACATTGCTATTTGCGTTAACTGTTTTAAAATTTTCTTCAATAGGCTTAGCAGTAATAATTTCATATTTAAATTAGAGACAATAGTAAAGTAGGAAATGTTTAAAAAGCATAAATCCATGGCATGAGAGTATCCTGCAGCTTATTTTATGAGAGGGGTATATATGGAAAGTTTAATCTGTAGTAAATGATTAAAAAATTACGAAAAAAGAAATCAGTAGGATTGTTGAAATACCAATAACAGGATGGCCAATCCTTCAAATAGTAAACTTTTTCAAGAGAATCACAACAGTAAATTCCAATACAAAAAATAAATAAATTATCACACAGTGAACCAAATGTAAGCAGTAGGATACTAAAGACAGGGGTAACTTAGGAAAGGATAAAAAATTAGTGTATTAAACGGATTTTATTTTTCTGTAATGGAAGCAGTATGATATAAAACATAGGGGTAAATTAGGAAAGATCCAAAATTTCAATCAAACACACCTCGTAAAGAATGCCACTTCCATCCTTCTATGCAGGATAACTTTGTTAAGACCTGTAGAAACTTTCAAGTGATAAGTTGTCCAGAAAATAGCAATATACTTTCATGTACATTTTTCCTATATCATCTTACTGTTAAATTGTGTCCGACTACAACGTGCTACTTCGAAACATTTACCTGTCATTATATTGAAAAATCTTTATCGATCCATTAAGTTAGTGAAAGTTATCAAATTTTGTATTGTATTGGATCATTATGGATTACAAATGTGGAATGTGGAAAACCTTTTGTTTGTTAATATGGAATGAACTACTCCATTTCTGCTCATAAACACAAAACACACAACCAGTCATAAATTTCAAACTTGATCTCTAAAACTTATTTTAAAAAATGAACCTGGTATAAGCTATTATAACTTTTGGTAATCGAAAATCATCAAAAAGGAGCGACCACTCTTACCTGTTATAAAGGAAGTTAAATATAACATGAAATCTAGGATGTGTCGCATGAATCTCCACCAATTTAGTCTTCCTACTGCACTGCCCAAATCATAATGATATTCAAAACTAATCAAAAACCTCATCACAGATAACAAATGTATATATGAATATAGAATGAAGAGAATAAGTGAAATCAAATAGCCAGAAACACTGCACAATCTGAAATTAGCAATAACATGTGATTTCTACCAAACCAACTGTCATTTCTGGTGACCCATTTCAACAAAGCTTCTGCCAAAGCTTCATGGTTGTCTTCTTCATGCCAAAGCTTCTGTTTATCTACCATTTAATCCTTCCTAGGGGATATATATATATATATATATATATATATATATATATATATATATATATATATATATATATATATATATATATATTGTCGGAGATGATGGAGAGAGCAAGAGATTTTGATGGCGGTAGTGCGAGAGAGACTTACGTGTTGTCTATTTTCCTTCTATGTACCTCTGAGTTTTGTTTGATCCTTTAAGTATAGTGTAATCATGGTTTTTAATTTATTACTGTTGCAGGGTGTTGCATCGTATAGGGTGGTGGGCGGTGGTGGTGAAACCCTCTTCGGTTTCAACTGCCAACCAATTCAAACTATAGATTCAATATAAGTCCGACATCTGCTCTTGCCGACTGAAAGTAACTGAAACATATAGAAATCAAAGCCAGTCGGTAAGCGATGTTAACAACTTGTTTTGGCAAAGTCTCATTCGTTTTCTCTTTAGTTTGAGCAACTTTCAAAAGAAACAACAAATTCCCAATTGTAAACTTGGAAAAATTGTGTAAAAAATCAACAAAAACAAAAAAAATCGAGGTCGAAATCATACCTTTGCTCGATCCTTTATCTTCTGCTTAACCCAACGATGATTTTCATTGCTCGTATATGAGAATTGAATAAGGAAGAGGCGAAATTAGGGTTGTAATCAAGTTTATCGTATGAAATGCATCTTCTAGCTTTGAAATCCTTCTTATGCTCTGAAAGAATCATCCGACACTTCCAAAGTCGTCGACCTAGCTGACCCCCAATCATTCCTTCAACAATCGTCACCGACAAAGCATCGAGTGAGTGGTGACCAAATTGAGAAACGAAAATAACAAATGAAGGAAATTTCGGACCTAGTCCATCTACAATCCGCATGAGAGAAGTCATAAAGACGACATATGATAGGAAAAAAGAAACCGAAGGCAATACCGTGTGCATTTTCAGACGTCTAAAGTCGGTGAAGAAGAACTGAGGTCCATGAGTGGAGAGCGTCTGCAGTAACCACATGACAAAAGAGATGAAAAATCCATACAAAGAAGCGGTGAAGAGGTGGAGGAACAAATGGAAGATAGATATTGGCCGATAGAGGCGGTGACAAACACGTTTGCATCTATAAACGATTACGAAGGAAACAAAAAAAAATAGAAAAAATAAGCCATGGGAGGGCACAGGCGGTACATGCAGGAGACGCAGCACTGATGTAGTAAAGTAAACAACTTATATTAGAAGGACTAATTAGACAGAAGAAATAAATAAAAGGGGGAAACATGAGAAAAGCATATGAATTTTACTGTAGTTAAGATACAATAAATTTAATATATATATATATATATATATATATATATATATATATATATATATATATATATATATATATATATATATATATATATATATATATATATACTAGATTATAGCCCGCGTTAAACGCGGGAAATGCATAAAAAAATATATAATCGTTTATAGATATTGTATAATGATTATAAAAAATATATGGTTATGGGTATTATTGAAATGTGTAGAAAATACATTGAAAACGATAAATATATATAATCATTGAAAGATCTCTTTGTAGACATCATTTTTTGTTTTATTAGTTGAACGGCTTTCCCCGTCTCATATAGTTATGATATTTATATATTTATAAGCATTTTAATTAGACGTTACTTGCATAATAATGTTACCTAATTTAAACATATATTGACAACCAATATACGGTTTTTTCTATTTTATTAATAATTGACAACTATTTCATTTATTCAAATAAAGTTATGTAATATAATTTATAAAATGTTAAATGTTATATAGATTTAATTTTAGTATATCATCAATGGAGATTCTTTTCTAAATCATGATTGGTTTATTTATAATTGATTATAAATATAAATGCTAGCTTTTATGTTTGTTCTTATTTATTTGGTGTTCGCAAAAACTTTGCATTAGTTTTAGCGCAACTTTGAATAATTTTAGTATATCATCAATGTAATTTGATATATCTTTCAATTAAATGAAATATCAAATAATGACATTTCATTAATATTGTGATAATTTAGTTTATATATTGTATTTTCACTAATCTTAACGGTCTTATTTTTTTTAATAACCGTAACGCTTTTACTAAATGTATTTTTTATAAATCTCCTAATATCTTATAATTTTTATCTTACTTTATAATTTTGTTATAACTATGTTATTTTCAAGATTGACTGCTTTAATAGTGTTTTTTTTTCAGTCTATTCAATTTTATATTTCATTGTACAACATCATCGTTTGTATGTATTCTGAAATTTCACTTTAAAAATGTTTAATGTTTACACCTTGATATTAATTTTATTTAATAAACTCATGTAATAATTATGGAATATATATCTAATTTTAATTAACATTCACTTCCTTTATTATATCAACTTCCTCGTTAAACGGATATACTTTTGGAAAATAATAATTATAATAGGGCAGTATTATCTAAGACGTAAATGTTTGATATACTTTTGGATAAAAAAAATCAAGATCATTAAAAATAATTTATATAAAGAAAATACAAATTTCAATTTGTTGAAATTATGGATAAAATTATTGGCGAAAATTTATTTGGAGGAAGTTGTATTTTGTAAGGTATAATAATATTACAAAATTTGAAATATCTATATTTGTTGTGTAAATTAATAAATTTTATTGTTACTATACAATACAAAGATAAAAAAGTATGTTGATATGATATACAAAAACATAATAATTTCAATGAAATTTTAAAATCATACCAAAATTAATCGGATTCTTATGACATAAAAATTAAAAAAAAAATCATAATCATCTCTAATATATAAAAATAACATTTTCGTAATTAATGTCAGTTCCCAAGATAATTAATTTTTGTTTTGTTAAAGGTACCTAATATCTTTTCATGTTTATTTGAAAAGTTTCAGAAAAGTAGTTAACTGATTTCATGTAATTTGTGAGAAAGAAAATCGAAATATATGAATACATACATTTGATATAGGAACAAAAAATAATCGAAAAAAAATATAAAAAGCGAAAGATGGTACTGACCTTCTAGCGCACAAGAGCAAATGTTTATAGCAGAGAATGATGATGGAAGTTATAAGCAATATTAACGATGTTGTAGGAGAAGGTTTGAAGAAAAGAAACGATTGAAAAATGTGAGTCGCGGATTCAATGATGAATATTATATGTATGTGATAATTTGAATATGATTTTTCGGTATTAATGATTTCCTGATAAAAAAGATTTTATATTAATGGTTTACTAATATAAACGGATTTATATTAATGGTTGATATTAAGGCCTTGATTGAAATGATTTGTTAGTAATATGTTTTTAACATTAACCATATTAAAATCTTAATAACTGAAAATTCAAGATGTAAAATATGGAAAACTTTTATTGGAATTAAATACATTCCATTTCAACGAATGTAAGTTATTGATTAATGATTGAAAAGCATTTATTGGAATTAAATACATTCCATATGGGGAAGATGATTTCAGCAATTTGATCTAAGGGTGGAAAAAATAAGATTGAAATACAATCAATGGTCCAGATTATTTAAAATGATGTCATAAGGTTTCTCTTTTAGTAATATTTAAGATATATATATATATATATATATATATATAATAATAATAATAATAATAAATGCGTATAGAAATCATATTTCATTCCTACAAAGTAATTTTGTCAAGTTTTATACAAGACTATATGGTGCAATGTTTTAAAAACCGGTTTGAACCGGCCGATCGAATCGGTTGGACTGGGAATTGGGAGAGAGAGCGGTTCAACTATCACCGGTTTTACATTAATTTTTGAACCGGATTGAACCGGCCAATTTTTAGAAAAAACCGGTTGAACCGGTCAAAATAAACCGGTTGAACCGGTTAAACCAAATAAAAACACATGAAAAATAACCATTTACATAATAAACTTTGAAGATTTTTTTTTCAAATCTATTTAGTTTTCTATAATAAAAAGATATGGTAAATGTTATAAATTCTTTTGATGTGTTTGTATTCATCAAAAACTATATTTCGTTTCGGTATTATATTTTATTTTCTTTTTAACATATATGGATTGATGTAAAACACTAAAATTTATGGTTATGTGTTATTTTAATGTATTTGGATTCATCTACAACGTATTTTTATGTGTATGTTTAATGTTTGAACTTGTAAACATTAAATTCATAATTTCTATATGTATGTATGTGCACTGGCGGACCTACAATGGGGGCAGTGGGGTCACTTGCCCCCACAACAAAATAATAATAAATAGGTATATTTTAAAAAAAAAATTATCTTGCCCTTTCAAAATAACATATTTTTACTCTTAAATTTTTTTTTTTTTGCCCCCATAAAAGAAATTGAATTATTTTTTGCCCCCTCTTCGAAGAATTTCTAGGTCCGCTCATACGTATGTGTAGGAAAATAGAAAAAAACATGAAAAATATAAAAACCGGTTCACCCGGCGGTCGAACCGGTTAAACCGGTTGAACCGGGAACCGGTCACCATACCGGTTCAATTAAAAAACCGGTTTTTAAAACATTGATATGGTGTCCCGTGTCCATAACATGGATGCCTACGACATTTAATGTGACATGTAAGACAACAATAAATATCACCCCTCAGGCTGGAAGGAGTGATGCCACAGGAACCGCACTCCCTCCTTTGACACATAGGAGCCACATCATTTTTACCACACAAAATGTGGTTCTTTACCACACCACACCCAGGGAGTGGAAACCATGGTAAAGAAAGAGAGAGATGAGAGAAAAAAGTAGAAAGAGAAAGACACATGAATAAAAAGAGAGAGAAGAAAGAGGGTGCGGCCATTTCTAGCCGCACTGTGGCCAAGACCGCACCCAGGAGGCGGTGTTTGCGGTTGACGTGGCGCTTTCACGGTTTGGAACCGCACTCCACAACCTCCAGCCTCATAAGCCACAAATTTCATATTACATGAACGACAAATGTTTGCAACTGAAAAAATGGTTGACAACTCTCTCTCTCTCTCTCTCTCTCTCTCTCTCTCTCTCTCTCTCTCTCTCTCTCTCTCTCTCTCTCTCTCCATTGAGGCATTAAAATGGCATGGATAAATTTTATCTAAATGGATTGGCGCCGATAACATTCATGCCGTTTAGCCTAACCATTGAATCCGAAAAAAAATACAATATCTTTGTATTTTAACTTATATTTTATATAAAAGTTTCAATTTACATTAACATTTTAAGCTTTTTTTATATAAAAATTTCAATTTACATTAACCTTTTAAGGTTTAATATATATTAGAATAGTGGTGATTTGAATCCATATTTGCTAAATTAGCATTTATAAGTTTTGGTGAAAATCCATATTTGCTAAATCAGAATAAGAAAAAAATTTCCACTTTGCATTTTACCGCAATTTCTACACCTTTCTTAAACATTTCTTCCCTTTTACAAATAAAACAACAGCCACCCTATATAATGATTTTAATTCAAATCTCCCGCACAGATTCAGATTGTTTTCTTTGTCGTTCCTCATTTCTCAGAGGGAGTTGCAGGTGCCTCATCTTGACGAGATATCACAGTTTCAAAAGCACCCACCAACGCCCCCACCTTCGTCTTCATGTCCTCCACAAGCTTACTCGCTGTTTCCTCTATCACACTATTAAGCAACTCCTGCGCTTCTTTCCTCCCCACTTCTTGGTGCTTCAAATTCACTTTCTCCGATTCTTCCTCTTCATCGCTATCCACCACCGTTCCCGCCTTAAATTTCAGCCTCCGAAGACCATCATCCCCGTCGACCTCCAATACTTTCCCTCTCCTGAACTTCACACCACGAGGACCATCTTTTCCTTCGGATCTCACCACCCTAGATCTTCTTGCTTTCTTCTCATCATCGTCGTCGTCGTCTTCGTCTTCGTCATCCTCTCCTTCTTCTTCTTCCAAGATATAACCTTCTTCATTGTATTCAAACTCTTCTTCTAGCAGAAGTTCTTCATCACAAACTTCATCATCCACAGACTCTGAGTTTTCAACCTGTTCGTTGGAAGAAGATTCACAGTTTCCAGATGATGACTCTGAGTTTTCAACCTGTTCTTCGTCCAAAACCTCCTCGGATTTTTGAAGGATGGTTGATTCTGTTGTAGTTAGGGTTTCAGGAGATTCGATCGTTTCTTCTTCAACGCCCATTTCTGCAGCCTCAACTTCTTGCAAGATCATTTCCTGCATCTTATCTGCTATCATCAGCCTGAGCTGCGTTTTTGTTATCACGGTTTGATCCTTTCGAGGAGACGCATGTTTATTGCTCTTTTTGGGGGTAATCTTAGTAGCTTTTTTGTTTTTAAGGGTAGATGAAGAATGGTTCGCTGAGATTGGCTTAATAACTTTTTTAGAAGGTAGCGAGTTATGGAGCTTGCCGACTTTAACAGGTACAGCAGGAGCACGGATTTTGGGAGCTCGAGAAGGTTTAGGTTTTATTTCTGTTATCTTCTTTCTCTCGACAGAAACTACAGTCCTTTTGACTCGATTATTCTTAGTGACTGATCTTTTTCTTGAAGCCAATGTTCTTGTAGTTCTTAATTCCATCTTTTCATCTTTCTTACCATGTTTACACAAATCATGACAAGAACCAGTTGAGGGTGTGAGATAACGAGAAGTTGTCATAGCGTATATTCTTTTTGGACCCAAATTTCTTGTATTTTTGTATTCCATCCATTCATCTGTAGCATTTTTACAGGAATCATGACAAGAACCAGTTGAAGGTTTGAGATAACGAGGGTTGACTCGGTATTCTTCTATGATAGTTTTTTGAGTGGTTGATGATATGATGTATCTCCGGGGTTGTTTGCCTCCCGAAGCACCCCCAACAGCATTTTCATCTACTCGGGTAGCCATTACAATAAGAAGAAAGCTTAAAAATTAAACCTGACACCACACAAGAACATGCATTGTCACCAATGTGATAAAAAGATGATGCACATCACATTTCTCTGTACATTTTTATGAACATTAATTTGAAATATAACTCAATTTTCACTGTTTTGGAAAAGGTGATTGATGTTTATGGTTGAGAATTTAAGTGGAATCTGGTTTCTGTTTAGAGATTAATCATCAATAATGATTTCAATCATGGAAACATATATCATAATCATTATTGCATAGACACAACAGAATTCACAAAGCACGTAGTGTAATTGAACAGAAATCTGAAAAAAAAAAGTATCGATCTTAAAAGGAATTCCGATTAGGAAAAAACAGCAATCGATAACAAAATGTAGGTTGTATATGTATATATGATCATTATCCTTCACATACAATTGAAATAAAAGATACAGAATCAAAATTACGAAGAAGATGAAAGCCTAAATAGGATGTACCTTTCTGTTACTTGAGCTTTTTCTTAATTAGATTTAGGAAGAAGATGAAAGCAAAATAGGACGTACCTTTCTGTTACTTGAGCTTTTTTCTTAGGAGAAGGGAAAAAAGTCAGAGTAACAGAAAGGGCATTGATTATAGATGGGTTATGCCTTGGATTAAGAACCCTAATAGTCTCAATCATATATAAAGCAGCATTTAGCGGGTTTCATGGCAAAAGACATGGCAGAGAAAACAAGAGCTTCAACCGTTTTTAGTAATATATAAATTTAGTTAAATTATTTATTTTCGATCACAAATCCAAAATAAATATTAAAAAAAAAAATCCCAAAAAAACAAGAGGATGATTTCTTTTCAACTTTACCCAATCATATACTATTCCGACATATGTGCAATTGCAAGATGCTATTTTCTTGCATTATGAAACAAAGTTTGTTGTGTATACATATATTTGTTTATAGTTTTTCTTCTTTTTTGCTCCAATTAATCATGATCGTTTACGACCTGAAACTGTCTTCTTAACTGCACCAACGGAAACTAGAAACTGATCGAGCGATGATAAAGTTTTCATGTCATCTGGAGGAAAGTAACTTGCAGCCTTTCCCATAATCGATGTAAACAGAAGTTGAAGAGAAGGTCGTGTAACATAACGCTCCCCTAACAGATCATCAAGAAACGCAAAAGCTGCTACAAAATCGGATCTGTTTGCTTTTACAGGAGCCGCAAAGTGTGCAGGAATGATTCTCGTAAATCTCCAATCTCTCGAAATGCTGTCGATCCAATCCCTCACCTGAAAAAAAAAAAAAAAAAATCATCGATTTGATTTCAGTTTTTCTTTTTCAGATCGAGAAATGGTTAACTAATGAACATGCCTTTTCTGGAACTTTGCTGAAGACTAATGTTTTAACAATGGGGGAAACGATTAATTTCTGTGACATTTGGGAGAAACTAGCGTTTGGTTCTAGGAGATTTGATGGGCCAAGAAACAAGATTTGAAGAACCATTCTTTCCCACCCTGTAACAAGAGGATCAGTTACATGAAATGGCAAAAGGGTACAAGTGTAATTTACTTTCTTTAACCAAAAACAGACCTTTTTGCCTGTTCATGGAGTTATCAATGACTGGTTCTTGAGAGACTTCTTTCCCTTTACTAAGAAGCTTTACAGCAAGCCCGTTTTTAGCAGAAGCCAACAAGGAATCATTGCTTATACACTCAGGAGGCTGTTTAGGTACAAATATTACAGCATCAGTTACAAGTAGTGTCTTTGAAGGCTTATGATAAAATGCGACCTCTACGTATGGTCCGATTCCTGAATTAATCAACAACGAGAACGGATGAATGATAGATGAATCTTGAAGCTAATTGATGAGAAGCTTAATTAAGTGATTTTAGGGTTTATATTACCGACTTCAGGAGAGCTAAGAATCTTTTGTTCGATCTCTGAACCCCATGGGGTTGAAAGATCTTCATGTAGTAATGTTTTAGCACGAAAAATCCCGAAAAATTCAAGTGGTAAATTCAGAGGCCAACTCCATTGTCTTGGTGCCACCCATATTTGAGCTTCTGGGAACTTTCTGGAAAATGGGGCGACAAATATTTTATGCTCGTAAGCAAATGTAGGCAGGACAATGTATTCTACTGGGGCTCCTAACTCCTTCACTAACTGGAAAATTGAAAGAGAATTACAGTTTGAAAATCAAAATCCAAACAAAGATGTTGAAATTTGACATGAATTAAGTAGCTACCTGAATGCATTCTTTAGTTGGGGCAATTGGTGCATGAACCCACAATCCACCTGATTTGAGTTTGATTACAGTCATTCTGATGTTTGTTGAGACGCTGCTGAATCCCAATGCCTGTTCTTGCTCGAACAGCCATATGCAGTCTTTTACAGCCTGAAATAATCATGGTGGGAGAAGATCTTAATGTAAATAAATACACACCCATGGAGAAAAGGGCTTTACCTCGGTCCTGATAGTGCGTCTATTGAGAAAAGGGCCAAGAGGGAATGGGAAACCAGTGAAATTGACGTAAAATCTACCACTACCACCGCCGGTGGTGGTTGTAGTGGTGGTTCCGGCGGAAGCAGAGACTATCAACCTGGGAAAATCCAAATCCCTAGGTTTATTGGCGTAACCTGGTTTGAAATTTAAAGATAAACCCTCTAATGGACACCCACTAAGGAATTTAGAATTGGATTGTTTGAGAAGATCAATAGTGGTTGATTTAGGTAAAAGAACAGATATGGCCGTCGCCATTTCTGTTAATTTTTCTGAAATTGATGAAAGTAACCGGAAACCGAAAGTTGAAGAACAAAGAAGAAAGAAAAAAAGAGTTTGAAAGGTAAGGTGTGTGATTCAAGGTTATGCTTCTTACACGTGGACTCCCATAGTCCCATGTTGGGGGATCTTCCTACCTGGATATTCAGACTTTTTTTTTGTCTTTTTTATTTTGTGACAAATAACTGGTGATAATTAGATGATGAACATTTGAAATCGTGATTTTTTTTTTATATTACGTGTTTGATCGATTACTGTACAAAAACAATCTTACGTGTTTGATCGATTACTGTACAAAAACAATCTTAAAGTTTTGTTGTTTGTCCATTATTCGTTTAAATAATTACCAGAATTTGTGTGAAATAACATAATCAAAACAATTAGAGGTCCAACAATAAATTGAGTTTGAATGAAATATGTTCTAAACCATGAGGAAGTGATACTGACATGTTTCAACCTCACGACTCTTACACCACATTAAATTTTTATAACTGTTTATGCATTTCAACCAAACACATTGTCAAAAGATACATACAATCATTGAATAAATATCAAACCAGGACACTAAATAGTAAATACCATATTAGAAAAGATTAGGCACCATAATCCAATAATCCAATCTACGATTTTCATAAATGTCACGTAAAAAATTCATAATCATTGTTGTTTATTCATATCTAGTCACAAATTTTTCAATCCTTTAGAGAATCAGGCTGAGCGTTTCAGAATAGTATTCAAGAATCCACAAAAATACGCAAAAAAAGAACTTGGAAGCCTCACCAATTGTATATAAACCTTGAACAGTAACTTGTATAATACATATATTAATCACATGTGTCTTTTTTCCCTTATTTTCTGATATATTTTTTTTTATTCAAGATCTTCATTGTCCAACCATTCTGATCTCAACTGCCGTATCATCATTTGTAAATATACCAGCAATCTTTATCTGCAACAAGTTATAAATATATACACTAATTCAACAACAAGATTCAAAAAAAAAAAAATAGTTTTTATTTTTATTTTTTTAGACTAACAAACCTGCAAACGATTTGACCCGGGATCGATTCTCATAATATAACACAGGCGCATTTGTTTTGTTTGAGGTTACTTGTCGCTTTCTTTTCTGGTAAATGACCAAAAAAAGAAGGTTGTCTTATGTTAGAGCAAGAAGATACGTAAGCTAGTGGGAGAAAAAACTGTTCTTTATATTCTCCATCCATCTCTTGAAAATTGCAAGATTTCTATTTATGGAAAGGGATCAGAAGGACATGTATATGGCAATTGGCATCGTTACAAAAGAAAAAAAAAATGATAATATTGATTTGGGTCAAGATTCTCTTGCTTTCTACCAAAAAAAAATTATTCTTCCAACAATCCCTCAAATCAACTGTTCAAAACATCATGTCAGATGTAGATGAGGCATACAGTGACCCTCTAAGTGGTTGACTAAGGCCCAAATCCCAAAGCCAACAAATCAATGAGCCCAATCGACATTGGAATTAAAAACTTTTCTAGAAGCAAGTGAGCTACTCACTTGAAGACAAGATTCTCTTGTTTTGTAGTGATTTTAGATGTACTTTAAGCAAAAAAAAAAAACCTTTACAAAAAAATAAAGTGTTGCACAATTTAAATGAGATGGGGAGTAGTTGTTGTAAAGTTGAAAGTCATAGTTAGAAATTTCTATAGAAAAACTAGACATGCATATGAATTTTGGAACGAAATAAAAGGCTATGTATGTCATACTGTATGTTTATTTATGTATTGAACAAATCATTTTCCAGACTAAAATTCAATATTTTTAACAAATTTAGACGAACCTTTTTCCTGTGGGGGTTGACTAATAACAACATGCATTGTTGTAATTCCACCAGGGACATCACATAAAGCACTTCTGCATTCTCCTACTGTTCTATTGTTCTCCAATATTTTTCCTGCACTAATTATCTTTACATCTTTTACAGTTCTTGGTGCATTCTCCTTCTCTGTTCCACAAAAAATAACAAATCCCCATTCAATAACAATACAATTCTTATACTTTAACCATAATAAACACTTTCAAGTAGATCATAATTCATAAGGGCTTTAGAAGAACAATGGAGAAAGTTTCTTTCTTTCTTGTATCACTAAAAACAAGTCCCTTTTGAGTTCTGAATCCCAAAAGTGATTCACAGAAGTAACAGAAATATTGTCAAAATTGCATAATAATTGGTGTATAGGGTATAGACTAACCTTTAGGCCATTGAGAAAGGATGCTTTCTTTCAAGGTTGCAACACTTGCAGCTGCTGGAAAGCTTTTTGGACCAATATCTGATCCATCAATCAAACGAAACTTAATCTCTAGTGAATCTTGAACAACTCCCGACATATCCCAATTTCTAAAACCCCCCCAAGATCTATATGACTTTGAGTGCAAAGGAACAATTATGTAGCCCTAGAAGCTACACAGAGATGGTCTTGATTTTGATCGACAACCATTAATGGTGATCACGCTGAAAACTTCGAATCCTTGAAATTAAATAGTCTCTGAGCTGATATACAACCACCTGAGAAGAATATTTCAAGCATGAGACAATCAAATCTACTGATTGCAAAGTAAATACAAGAATCGAGATCTCTCAAGCTTTAAAGAAATTAAAGACACACAGATTCTTTTGATAAATGGGTATTTCAATTGAATTGTAATAAAACAAACACTGAAACCTTCAACTAGATCAGACAAATCGATCCAAATAAAAGTCAAATACCACCCACGAAGCGTATCATATACTCAAATCTTCAAGTGGGTATCGTTATAAATCAAGTAAAATCAAGATTATAAATTTTCCCACATGTATGATGATTGAAAGATTATGGAAAACCCTTACTTTGCTCAAGAACTGATCTGTGTGGTCTCTCAGAGCGTTAAATTTGGTGAAGAATAAAGTGTGCACGATTCTTAACCCACAAAATTAAAGAATTAAAAATCTCGGTGCGATGATTGATTAAACATAAACAATACAAGTCAATCAGAAGAAAGGAAGAAGATAAAGAAAGGAGATTGAGGATGGGGAGATGGAAGAATAAAATGGGGGTGTTTGGGAGTTATCGAAAGTCTTGGAAATGTGTGGCCAAATGTGCCAAACTTTCTTCAGCTTTTTCTCCTTCGAATACTCCTCCGAAGTCTATGGTTTAATCGACGTATTTTCTTTTCCCCACTTCTCCTATAAATATACATATACTCTCCTACTCAAACAAAGTATTCAAGATTTGTGTTCTTGCATTGTGTTGCATATTGTCATTCTTAAAATGGTTTGATATAATATTTTAAAATGTTAAACGGTTAAAATGGTATAAATATTGTTCATACAAATAATTTGGCAGCAGTTCCATCCATTATTAAAAAGGATGCAAAATAATTGTAATTGTTATGTTAAGGCTTTTAGAAAACAAAGTTTGTTATGGTAGGAAACTTAAACATTTATAATTAATATTGAGTTTTTCAGATATCTTGCATTAAAAATTGGGGCAGAGTATTTTGAATATAATATATCTCAGGAGTTTTACAAATGAACTAGTTGTTTTAAAAAGTCAGATTGAACAATAGATATATTTTGTTCTTATTTAAAAATTTTATAGAGAATGATAAATTGAACATTTACTTTTAAAAAGACAAATTGTATAATAGATATATTTGTTCTTGTTTGAAAATTTTATAGAGAATGATAAATTGATAAAGTGTTCTTAAGTTTTGTTTTAACTTTTAAAAGAACTCTAAGTTAATTAAAATCTATCTTTACTGTCTAAATATTTGATAAGAGCATATAAATTAGGACGGAATTGAAAGGGATATTTTTGTTATTATACGTCCTCCTTATGGTTTGGGTTAATTTATAAGTTTTAACTTTTGATTACAAGACATACGGTTTGAATTTGTTTAGTTTTTTTGTCTTGATAACTTAAAACTGTGATATTGCCCTAAAGATTTTTCTATCTTTCTTATTTTTTTTTTATTAAATAGAATAAATTATTAATATATTAATTAGAATGGTTTACACTCCCTCCCTTACATCCTAACATACATGTCTTCGTCGGAGAAACACCATCGTCCTTGACTCAAAGCCATCACAGAAAAAACCTTAGACCATCATCACCATGCGTATCGGAGAAATCAAAACTTATAAAATCCTCTATGATAAATCTAACTAGAAAAAAAAAATCAAAACATGATTTCTAAAAACCTACATCAAATCCATTCCTCCCCCGTTGAACGCTCGGGTGACTCTCCAGATGAATTATCTATTCTAGTGATTTCACATAATAGAAAGATGTCATGGAAGACTCCTTTGGCGAACTTGTAGCAGTAAATCGGGGTGTAGATATCCTTAAAAAAGAGTTTGTGGTATAATAATAAGGAAAAATGACGCAACAGCCCTATTATGTATTTCGACTTTACGCTTTTAGTTCATAAAGTTTTTTTTTTCATACTTTTAAGGGAACAAACTGTTTTTTGTTGTGTCAATTTGGTCACTTTTGACAGAATAAAGGGGCCAAAGTTGTACAAGTCAGAAAGTTGTACAAGTCAGAAAGTTGAGGGTTATATTTAATTAAAATGGAATTAAGTTTGTACGTTGTATCTTCTTCATTCGTAAATCGTATTTACAGATTGCTTGAACGAAATTGGAGACCAACTTCCTGATCTCGAATGAATGAAACAAAAATGGAGGGCGAGACAATACCCTTAAGCGAGAGTGGTGGTTGGCCGGAGAGGGTCGACGGAAGCAGCAGCGGGTGGTGGCGATGGTTCACAACAGCGGAGATGTGGTGGTAGGGGCTGTTCTGGCTGGAGGCGGTGAGCTCGACACTAAGGGAAAGGATGGACAAGCAGTTGGTCTGAAGCAAAGCAAACAACAACAACATGTGGCTGGAGGCGGTGGTTGGAACTTGGGTTTTACTCCGATCAACATAAAAATAAATAAATAAATAAATAAAAACCCCAAGGGGGTGGAGAGGGTGGTGCCTCTCGGTGGTGAAGGAAAAAGGGGTTGTAGGTGGCTGAGAAAGGAGTTCCGACAGCAACAATTATGGTAGGTGTTGGTGATTTCCGGTGGGGAACAAGATGGTGGCAATGGTGGTTCTATGGTGGCCCAAGTCCAAGAATGAGAGGGAGGTTAAGGCGGTGGTGTTTTTAGATGTTTGATTTATCTAAGTAGCGGGGGGATATAAGGTGGAGTTTGTGGTAGATGGGTTCAAAAGGAAGAAACAAGTTTTTCACATTTTCGTGTATATCACCATTTAATCAAGAACGGAAAAAATTTAGCAGGTTTCTTCATTTACTTGGTTGACTTTAAGATAGAGATGGTGGGCCCTTGGTTTTAAAAAGCGAGATGCGCTCCGATGCGATAAGGGTCCTGAAGTGCGATGCGCAATGCGAATGCGCGTGCATCACGTAGATGAGGCGCACAAGTAGTCATTAGTGAAACACAATGTGTTATGCATGATTACCAGTATACTAAAACACCATAAATGTATATAAATAGTAGTGCATAGTAGCAAATATTGATAACTAAATAACTAATAGTCTAATAGTAAAGCAATATGAAACTAACAGACCTAAAAGTAGTGCATACTGCATAATAGCAAATATTAATAACTAAATAACTAATAGTCTAATAATAGTGCAAAATGAAACTAGTAGACCCTAATATCATTTCCATCACTCATCATCATCATCATAATCATCAACCTCAAGCACCATATCTCCATCCTCATCACCGGACAAGCCAATATCCTCTTCCCTTAACAACTTTTATGCATAAAGTGCACGTGAGGTTGTTTCTAATCTTAGGGTATTGGGTACCATATTTTCTTGCCGGATCAATGTTAGATCGAGTATCCATTATAGAAGAGTAGAAGTGTAGAATAAAACAAAGGTGAGTGATGATCTAGGGTACATAAAAGTATGGCCGATTAGTTTAATTAAACAATGCATTGGCTTTTTTAATTGGATTTTATATAAAATTTTCAAATAAATCAGGCCTATCCAGGATGCATCGGGATGCACAGAAGCGTGATGCGCTTGGATGCCCTTGGATGCGCACGCATCACCTCGCAACATGGACTTCGCATCGCAACAGCATACTGAAGCGTTTTTAGCTGCGTCTCGCTGCGCTTCGGTGCGCATCGCGCCTGATGCGCGCTTTTTAAACCAAGGGTGGGCCCTAATTTTGTTATTTTTTTCTTTACTAAAAAAATTTCAAATCATAAGCCACATCAGTTTTAACCTGATATATTAGGTTGCAGTGACTAAAAAAGCAAGTCGACATCAACTTTGTTCCCATAAAGGGCACAAAAAAAAAACTTTAGGGACTAATAGGGTAAAATCAAAATATATAGTAGGATCGCTGCATCATTTTCCCTAATAATAACTATTGTATGTGTTGGTAAAATAATACTATGAAAGGTTTTGGAAGATATTGTTGACTTAGGCTTTGTTCCTTTTTTATTTTGTTAAGTCCTGGATTTATAAAATGGACTGAATTGCTAATGATATTTGAACTGATAAAGTATTATTGATATAAATATTGTTTCTTTTTTGGTTTAAATGCACTTAATGAATCTGAATAATGATTATTTTACCCTTATGTTTAAAATAATAAATTACCATTCTTTAATACTTGTTATAGAATACAAAAAAAAAATCATTTATTTAAGAACCATTATAAATTAAAAGTGTATATCATCACACTAAATAACTTTTAAATTTTAAATAAATTAAAAATAATGTGATACTTAACTAATACATTCTGATAAGAATAATTCTAACATATTCATTATATTAAATTAATAGTTTTTTGAAAAAATTAGGTGTATATTTAAAAAGTGTTCATCGTCGCAATGAATTAATATCCTTATAGAATTAGAACTTACATGCCAATTATTAAAAGACATACATGAAGCATGTTGTTTTTTATTCTCTTTTTAGTAATTGTATTCTTGAAGGGTTTTTTTTATATTGTTAGTATTTTGTTTAGAAGCAGAAAATCACGAACATGGTCTATAAAAATAGACTAGTTTATGAGTAATAAAAAAGATTCTAAAATCATGAGCATACCCTTTTAATTTGGAGGAAATCATGGGTGGTGTGGAGGGTAATTTTGGAAAAACAAATATAAGATTACCACTTAATGTTAAGTACATTTGTTTTTCAAGATAATTTGTTAAGATTAAGTAAAAAAGAACAGGTCTTATATAGCAAAATTTATTAACTTTATAAACATTAAGTCCATTAAGTAAAAAAAAAACGACTCCTTAGTATTTCTGTTAGCCGGTAGCCAATGTTTGAGAGTGTGAAAACAAAACCTAATGATGTCTAAATGATTAATTCATGATCTTAAACTGTATCCACGATAATGTAAAACACATAAGTGAAAGACTCGGCTAAAACGGAACTCGTATTAGAAAAATATGGTTGTTGGAAGTTTGGAGGATGGAGTAGAATTGAGTTTGGAAGCACATTATCCAAAATGCACAAGATAAGACAAATTTGGGAAAAACAATCGTGATTTGGCATTGAGATGATAAAAGAGGGTGGAAACATGTTTTAATAAAGTATATTGATATCTTAGGCACATACAGCGGGGAGACTAGTATAACCCATGTTTTGGAGTCAAATCCTCCAAAAGAATGAATAAAAGGGGTATGCCAGCTTCTAATTTCTTAAATCACTCAACACCCTTCCCAGAACCTCTCATATCCCTGGAAAAGACTCCTATAAGGCCTATAACACAAATTTACAAAGTATTGAAGGATAAAATCAAGCGGAATATAAGAATTTGCTAATTTCCAATTTAAACAAGGTATGGTTTGTTTCTTCTCTTGATAATTTTTGTTTGATTACTCAATTGAAAGGGGATTATAAACACTAGTTGTTATGTGTTGTTAGATAAGAAAGATTTTATTAAATAAGAATAAATATGGTGTAGAATATTTGTTTAGTAGCTTTAAATTCCAAGTAAACACTTAAAATCCTTGGTATGTGTAACATCCAATTTCCGATTATCTTTTTCCATTCTTTCATTGGGGTTTTTTAGTCCAAAGGAAAGTACAAGGATGGAGTGAAGCAAAAAGCCATTAATCGTTGTAACATCCCAAAAATACCGAGTAAAAATTTCATTTTAAATAAGTCAAAGTCATTCATTTATTGTTCCAAAAGACAATCGGAATCAAATTATTCTCAAAACATAAAAGTAATTCATAAACATTCAGTGCAGAATAAATCATAGGAGAATAAATCAGAATAATTCGTAAACGACCAGAGTCAAATTATTCTCAACAAACAGGGACCGAATCTCAAACTATAGCCCAAAACTCTCAAATTGTTCCAAACCATAGGAGTATTTGTGTAATATATATATATATATATATATATATATATATATATATATATATATATATATATATATATAGGGAAAGGTTATATGGAAAATAAACAATTAGGACAACACATGTTGGAACCAATGAAAGCATGACAACATATCACTTTGGAATAACTACATAAATAACTTCCATAGTAGATTGCTTATGAATAAAAAATGGACACGTGTCACTTGATCATTAGTTCCAGCATATATATATATATATATATATATATATATATATCTATATATATATATATATATATATATATATATCTTAAATATTACTAAAAGAGAAACCTTATGACATCATCTTAAATAATCTGGACCATTGATTGTATTTCAATCTTATTTTCCACCCTTAGATCAAATTGCTGACATCATCTTCCCCATATGGAATGTATTTAATTCCAATAAATGTTTTTCAATCATCAATCAATAACATACATTCGTCGAAATGGAATGTATTTAATTCCAATAAAAATTTTCCATATTTTATATCTTGAATTTTCAGTTATGAAGATTTTAATATGGTCAATTTTAAAAACATATTACTAACAAATCATTTCAATCAAGGCCTTAATATCAACCATTAATATAAAATCTTTTTTTATTAGGAAATCATTAATACTGAAAAATCATATTCAAATTATCACATACATATACGATTCATCATTGAATCCGCGACTCACATTTATTTTCAATCGTTTCTTTTCTTCAAACCTTCTCTTACAACATCGTTAATATTTGCTTATAACTTCCATCATCATTTTCTGCTATAAACATTTGCTCTTGTGCGCTAGAAGGTCAGTATCTTCTTTCGTTTTTTATATTTTTTTCGATTATTTTTTGTTCCTATATCAAATGTATGTATTCATATATTTCGATTTTCTTTCTCACAAATTACATGAAATCAGTTAACTACTTTTCTGAAACTTTTCAAATAAACATGAAAAGATATTAGGTACTTTTAACAAAACAAAAATTAACTATCTTGGGAACTGACATTAATTACGAAAATGTTACTTTTATATATTAGAGATGATTATGATTTTTTTTTTAATTTTTATGTCATAAGAATCCGGTTAATTTTGGCATGATTTTAAAATATCGTTGAAATTATTATGTTTTTGTATATCATATCAACCTACTTTTTTTTTATCTTTGTATAGTAACAATAAAATTTATTAATTTACACAACAAATATAGATATTTCAAATTTTGTAATATTATTATACCTTACAAAATACAACTCCCTCCAAAATAATTTTTCGCCAGTAATTTCATCCATAATTTCAACAAATTTAAATTTGTATTTTCTTTATATAATTTTTTTTAATGATCCTGATTTTTTTTCTCCAAAAGTATATCAAACATTTACGTCTTAGATAATGCTGCCCTATTATAATTATTATTTTCCAAAAGTATATCCGTTTAATGAGGAATTTGATATAATAAAGGAAGTGAATGTTAACTAAAATGAGATATATATTCCATAATTATTACATGAGTTTATTAAAAAAATTAATATCAAGGTGTAAATATTAAACATTTTTAAAGTGAAATTTCAGAATACATACAAACGATGATGTTGTATAATGAAATATAAAATTGAATAGACTGAAAAAAAAACACTATTAAAGCAGTCAATTTTGAAAATAACATAGTTATGAAAAATTATAAAGTAAGATAAAAATTATAAGATATTAGAGATTTGTAAAAAGTACATTTAGTAAAAGCGTTACGGTTATTAGAAAAAAATAAAATCGTTAAGATTAGTGAAAATACAATATATAAACTAAATTATCACAATAGTAATGAAATGTCATTATTTGATATTTCATATAATTGAAAGATATATCAAATTACATTGATGATATACTAAAATTATTCAAAGTTGCGTCAAAACTAATGCAAAATTCTTGCGAACACCAAATAAATAAGAGCAAACATAAAAGCTAGCATTTATATTTATAATTAATTTAAAATAAACCAATCATGATTTAGAAAAGAATCTCCATTGATGATATACTAAAATTAAATCTATATAACATTTAACATTTTATATATTATATTACATAACTTTATTTGAATAAATGAAATAGTTGTCAATATTTAATGCAATAGAAAAAACGGTATATTGGTTGTCAATATATGTTTAAATTAGGTAACATTATTATGCAAGGAACGTCTAATTAAAATGCTTATAAATATATAAATATCATAATTATATGAGATGAGGAAAGTCGTTCAACTAATAAAACAAAAAATGATGTCTACAAAGAGATCTTTCAATAATTATATATATTTATCATTTTCAATGTATTTTCTATACATTTCAATAATACCAATAACCATATATTTTTTTATAATCATTATACAATATCTATAAACGAGTATATGTTTTTTTATGCGTTTCCTGCATTTAACGCGGGCTATAATCTAGTGTGTATATATATATATATATATATATATATATATATATATATATATATATATATATATATATATATATATATATATATATATGTGGACCAAACCAATACAAAAACAAACCATATGGATATGGATGGTTCATGTTAAAAAAAAAAAAAAAAGATAGACATATTGTCCCATGGGAGTATTTGTGTAATTTACTCTTTTATAAATGTTTATTTCCCTTTCCTAAAAAATAATAATATAGACTTGGGCCACAATAAGTTTTACCTTGTATCTTATCATTTTTTTTCTTTTGGAAAAGCGAAAATCTTGTCACTTGGATGAGTTAGATCACGCATACTAGACTTTTATCATATGGATCACTTGGAATCTATATTCAGACCATTTGACATGTTTATAACGAATATAATATTATAATACACGTAGAAATTCAATTCAAATTGGACTAGAAACTTTAATAAAGTTACTCGTTTTAAATAATCGATTACTTTTTCTAACCACAAACTTTGAAATGCAACTAATGTTTGTGATGACAAATCTTGTAATATGTGACTGCCTTTTTCCTACAATAAAGCCTAAATTTTGATTGTTAGCATACTTATATCTAATTTTGTACTTCCATATAGTTTAGGGACCATTGTTGCCATAGTTAGATTCATCTTAAGTCTATAATAAACTATTCATCTCTTTCAATATAATCTTTCTCAAGCATTTAGCTTCATCAACCATGTTTATCCTCAAACGATTCATTAATTCTAACAGTGATGGATTTTATACAAACAAATTTTAACAAAGGGTAGATTTCTACTTGGATCAAAAATGTTGTTTGGATCATATGTTTAGGAACTTGGCTCCACACGTCCCACTTCCGCTTTAAAGTCCAAACCTACGATACTCATCTTCCCAATATTAACTGCATATTTTTAAGGTGTCCATTAACAACAACTGCAAAAACACAAATTCCACTGAGTTTGAACTAGATATGCTTACCAACAGCATCTAATCCAGTTAATTTGGGCATGAACTGCCTAATATGCCCTTCTGCTGCTTCATCAGCTTTAAGCGTTTCACACTCAAAAGAAATTGCAATCTTCCTCTTCTCTTGCTCCTTGGCAACTAAACTAACCACATCCTTCTCCCATCTGTCAAGAAATGGAAAAATTCATGAGTTTATTTGAATATTTACAATATAAATAATGTCTAAAAAGATTCTTAATTTACATAATGAATACCCACCCATGAGCATGATCAATGTTGCATAAGCGTGCAGCATCATGACCTCTTCGTTCAACCACTACATCCCTTTCTTTCTTGCTCTGTAACAACATGTAAAAACTGATTACAAAAGCTTAATATTAAGCAAGCTAAAGACTAAGGATTAAACTTACATTGAAGTCTATTATAGTCAGTTTGACCAAACGGTAGTCTTCACCCCTGCTACATTCCCTTTCACATGCTATCTCTGTTTTCATGGCAACACATTTATTACCAAAAAACATTGCATCTGTTAAAGTCTTTAATGCCCAAAAACATCTTTTAGAGATGGAGACAAACAAATCAGCTTCAATGGTATTTGGAAAAGGGAAGTAATGCAATAAAAAAATGCATCGATGAAGTTCGGAAATACCAGTGCCATGAATGCCGTAACAAACGGAATGAGGAAGATGAACAAAATGACCCGAGATTGACCCATCTGGTAACAACGCTATTGATGCCATTCCTTCCATTTTCGACTGTTCATCCTCCACTTCCTCTACTGCTACTTCTTCACCATCTTCTACTTTTTCTGTATGTTGCATCAAAACGGAGGTAAAATTATACAAGGGTTTTTTCTTTAGTATCAAATTTGACCTAATCGAGCATTACCCAGAGTAAAAGAATTAATACTTACGCTCTGAAACTCGTAATTTAACTTACCCATTTCTGCAAGCTCGTTTTTTTCTTCCATTAATAAAATCGTTGCGCGGGGAATCTGGGATTGAAAAAGGAGGGTTTTAGGGAAAGGGGGCGCTTTATATGTAGGGAAAGGTCAAGGCGAGATTGACTGTTTCTTGGTTTGTACGATGTGCATAAAAAATGGTACATTGTTAAGATATGAAAAGAGAAAGATTTTAATGGGAATACGCATTTGCTATCAGAGCCTTCTCCATTTTGGTCCAAACAGGTTTGAAACTCTGCAGTCTGCTCCACTCACAGTTGCAATACACAAAACCCTGCTTCCTTCGTAGACATTCGCGAAATCTTTTGCGTCTGTATTATATGAATATCTATCTCGACCTATTTTCAGTTTATTTTCTTGGTTCGCTTCTCGAGTGAATTAGTGAAAGCTACTAAGCTTGGTTGCTTAGGGTGATTTATGGCTGCATCTTTGACGACTTCGGTTGTTTTCCATGTACCGACCCTTGGGCTCTCTGAATACTATCATACCCGCATACATATTTCAAGATTTTCTGAATTTCTTAGTTCAGACATTACATCGAACAGTTGGAGTGCGAAACGGAAAGTAGTGTCTTCCTGCCGTAATTCTAGAAGTACTAGACTTGACAGGGATGTACCCAAGGTTTCAATAGCATACGGATCGGTTCTTAATGAACATCCCATGTGGGACGATGGAGAAGAAGACGTTGACGATGTTAGTATGGCTTCTTCCCTTGTTTCTGAGAACAGACTGCAGTTTTTAGAGGAAAGGGATGAAAAGAATCTGTCATGGCGCCTTTTGAAGCTGAGCAGAGCAGATAAGGTTAGAAGCGCACTGGAGCTTTACGCCTCCATGGATTTCATGGGTCTAAGACCTGAATCACATGCCTTCAATGCTCTTCTCTCGTGTTTGTTGAGGAAGGAAGAGCTTGATGATGCTCTTCAAGTCTTTGAATCCATGAGATCAAGTGGGCGAACAAGTGGACATAGCTACAACTTAATCTTACAAGGAGTTGCAAAAGCTAGAGGCTTTGAAGCCGCGTTTCAAATGTTTCAGGAGCTCATAGACGATAAAGAAGAAACAATAAAAGCCGACCAAGTTTTGTTCAACATGATGCTGACATTATGTCGTGATGAAAAAGATTGGATTAAAAGCGAATGGATTTGGAGGAAGATGAAGGAGAATGATTGTGTAGGAAACTCAGTAACATATCGGTTGTTAGTCACCATGTTTCTAGGGTTTTGTCAGTATGGATTAGCAGTTGAAGCGTATCTTGAAATGGTTCAAAACGAGGTTGAACCAGATACCCGCACCATGGAAGCTGCAGTAATGTCGTTTGTGAAAGATGGGAGATGGGATTTTGCGTTAAGTGTTTTTCGTGATATGATGAAAAGAAAAGAGAATCCAAACATCATCGTATTCAATGCATTGATTCATTCACTTGGGAACAATGGTCAGGTGAATCTTGCATTTAAAGTGTATGATTGCATGAGATGTTTAGGGCATGTTCCTACATCATACACTTGGAATGCACTTCTCATTGCTTTATGTAGAGCGGATCAATACAGTGATGCACTTGAGTTATTTGAGAAAATCCAGCAAGAATCCCCATCTGAGTTGGGATTGCATTTATACAATACTGCATTAACAGCCTGCAACAAGCTTGGATCTTGGAGAAGAGGGTTGCAGATACTATGGGAGATGGAGGATTTGGGATTGGAGATTCCTGTTACATCATATTGTCGTGTGATTGGAGCTTGTGAGGTTGGAAATGAGCCAAAAGTTGCATTGCAGGTATACCAACACATGGTTCATAAAAAACACAATCCCGACACTTTAACTTTGTTGTCACTGATTAGATCTTGCATATGGGGTTCCCTTTATGATGAAGTGCATGAAATCTTGAAAGTAAGTTTGACTTTTCTGTTTCATTAGTTAAAATCAGTTGCAATTTTGGTTTGGGTTATGGGTTTACGTTTTTACTATGTGCAGCTTGTTCCTCCAAATGCACATCTTTACAATGCTGCTGTTCAGGGATTTTGTTTGAGAGAAAAGACAGAATCTGCCACTAAGTTGTATCAGGAAATGCGTGAACTTGGGCTTTCAGCTGATCATAAGACACGAGCAATGATGCTGCAATTCTTACCAAAAATCTAATCCCATGAATGTATTTGTATTAGTGAAGCACAAGATTGATGTTGAAATTATTTATCATTGTATAGATTTATGTAGATGATGTTACAATTAATTGTTCATGCACAACATACTCAACTAGTTCCCTGATGAATTCCGATTAGTGCATATACGTAACACAATCATGTAAAAAAAAAAAAAAAAAAAAATTTACTGCACATTCATTATAAATGTTTCTCATGAATACAAATACTTGGCATATGTGAAGTTCCTGTAACAAAGCAATTCCAACCTTGTACTACTACTACTGCTGCCTAAAAAGTAAAAACTCAAGACACAATTATGTAAAATCAAGAGAAAATTAAGAAAGAATCATCATAATTTCTTAAGCTAATTAGCCTAAAGTTGAACGTAACTCCTATTGGCTAAAAAATATAGGCAAAAATAAAGAAAGTCTTGTGTTACTGTTACATACCAAAAAGGCAAAAAAAGAATCAATCTTCTTACACTGCCACCACTCTCACTCATGCATGCATGCATTAATCTTTGTTCCAGGTGGCAACTTTTGACTTTTGCCATTCTATTTGTGGCTATGATTTTCTTGCTTCTTCTATAATTGACAAACATACTTTGATCTTCTTCCCATATATATATATATATATATATATATATATATATATATATATATATATATATATATATATATATATATATATATATATATATATATATATATATATATATATATATATATATATATATATATATATATATATATATATATATATATGTATGAATATATGACTGAATGTTCTTTTACACATCCTTTTGTTCATGCCCAAAGCAATCACTACTCCAAGATGTGACAATTCTTGACAAATTCATTGGAGTAATTCACATATTTTGACCAAAAAGGTCGAAGATGTTCATAGCCTATCTGTAACCATGGTTTTGATTGCCCATTGTAATGTATCACAGCCGCCTTCTTTACACTCTCAATGTTTGTCTTCTTCTGGTACCCCAACCCCAACATATGCCACGTAGGATCAATGCCTTGCACATGTCCCCTAAATGCAATCAAAGCTGGTGGCAAAGTCCCAAGTTTCCATAATGTCAAATTCGACCTTAGATTCTGCAACAATTTTTTAAAAAAGAAAAATTATCTTTTTTTGTGACATGTCTCAAGAAGAAAGAAAGAAAGAAATGATGATGATGATGATGATACATTACATACCTCTTTAAGCCATAAATGATATGTTTCTCTTATGTTGGTCAACCTCCATGCATGCAGGTCAAACACATTCATCCCATATGCCCAGGCACACTCATTTGGATCCAAACTTTTTGCCACCAGCGGGTGAGAAAAGTTGAAGTAGTTTCTGAATCTTTTAGACATCACCCATGAATCTTCACCTTTACACGTTTCAACAGCCCCGTTGACTTTTCCACCAAGGTCAACTTCCCAAAGTGGAGACAAATCCCTTTGAATTACAACATCATCATCCAAGAAAACCACCTTCTCAAGGTTCGGGAATAGCTGTGCATATAATAACCATTTTTCATATCTAAATTTCAGATGCATATAAAAATTTTAAGTAAATTACAAAAAGGGTCCATGTGCTTTCTGATTTTTACAGCGTTTAGCCTAAATTTGACAACTTTTTCAATTTTGATCCTTATTTCAAGGTTTCATATTGATATTTTAATTCCTAGACTAAGAACCTTAAAACAAGGACCAAAATCAATATGAAAACTTGAGCTAAGGACCAAAATTGCGAAAACATGGTAAAAATTAAAAAACATAGGGACCATTTTTGTAATTTACGAGAAAATCAAACTGCTGGTTACCTCTGGGAGATATATGCGAAGATGATTGAGCAAGGATATGTATTTAGGGCTTCTAGCTTGTAATTTTGAGGCAAATGATCTTGGAGTAACAGTATCACCAACATTAGTGCCTGATATATGATTTCCATGATAGTAATTACGGATTCCATTATGATTTTCAACGGCTTCAAGAACAGGAACATTGTCTCGGGTCAACCAGTCAAACTGATGAACACCTTTGACTTCAATAATGGCAGGGGAGATGGGGTTTAAGGCAAACCATGAGTGCATGCCTGCGTATGTCTTCTTATCAGTGATGACATGGAAAACAATCTTTTCAGGTGTTAGAGATGACTGGACTGCAGAAGTGACCACAACAGCAGCTGCCAAGATGTTGTCGGTTGAAAGGATAAAATGGTAATATGAGTTGTCAGAAAGAACAGGGAGAAATTCCGGTGAGGGCAACTGGCGGCGTGCATGGGCGTTAGATGAGTATTCATCCGTTAATCTCAAAGAGAGACAATGGATGCCTTTTGGAACTGAACTTGCTGCAAAATGTTTGTTCATTAGTTCTTGGAGTTTAGATTCTCTAATCTCCCTCTCAGATCTCTCCATCTGTCAAATTCATTTAGAAAAGGTGTTAAACAATAATGCTGAAACTTCTTCAATTCAAATTTCAAAAAGATGTCAATGTTGTTATGTCTCTTGGCTTTCAATTTCATACCATTCCTTTCAAGATGATAGCAAAATCTTTGGCACTGTACTTGTTGCTTTTCATTTCAGAGACAAGCTGTGTAAAGTTATCAGGGATTTGTAGGTCATGTGAAACTTCTTCGGGGTTCACTTGATTAAGGATCTTGTAAAAGTCTTTAACAAGTTTCTGTTTTTTTTTTCACAAGGACAATGGTATAAGTTTTCTAGATACAGTGTATGCATGTAGAGTTTGAAATGTATGTAACAACTAAAAAATAAAGAAATTATTTAAATAATATTTTTACCCCTGAATCATCACCCCTTCCAAGAAGCTTTGGACCCAAACGCCTGCCTAAACAATCTGAATCATGGAAATATAGATTAATTGTATAGGATTTAAGATTCGATGAACTCAATTAGAAAGATTAGAAAGCATATCAGATTGCTTCCTCATCTAAGCAACCATATTGAGAATAAATACTCTCCTTTCCCTATCAACTTTTAACTTGAAAAGAATCCAAAAATTCTACCTAAGATCACTCTTCTTGTCAAAATTTTGATAAAGCCAAAGTGTCAAATCAAGATCTAGAAACACCAAGGTGATGAGAGGTTGAATCATAATTTTCAAATCCCGGTTGATGGAATTAAGAAACAATAATAACAACAATAAAAAGATATCAAGATCTACAATGCAGTCCTAATTTCTGATTAATCACAAATATATGTGTGTGTATTATAACAATTAGATGAGAGAAAAGTAGATCGAGAAGTGATTAATTAAAGAAAAAGTAGTGGCGTACCGAATGAGGAACACTTGTTGACACCTTCTAGGGTAACAAGAGCGGTGAGGATGAAAACAAAAGGTAGCAAGAACGCTAGGATGAGGAAGGTATGGAAAAGAGTTCGATAAGAAATGTGCCGAGCTGCGACCTTGATCTTCATCAAGTCAATAAACCCATTGCTGCTCGATATCGTTACACTTCTCATGCTAGGTGAGAAGTGTAGCTGCATAATGATCCCCTAATTTCTTGTCAAACATACAAGAGAACCCTAGCACCACCGACGATGAATCCCCTCAAAGTAATTCTCTCTGATGTAAACAAAAACCTCCCCAGCCACTTTTTCATCATAACCAGATCCACCAAGATTATACTTGCAGCGAATAATTCAATCACTTTGTTCAACACCAACACCAATGTATTGAATTGATTCCCATCCAACAAATGCGCAAAATTAGGGTTCTAAAAACCAGCGAAATATCTACAACAATCTGTAATCCAGACAGAATCAGAGTATCCTTCTTCGATGATTAACTGGATTTTCCTCCCTTGTATCAAAGAGAGTGAATGTATAGAGAGAGAGAGAGAGAGAGAGAGAGAGAGGGAGAGAGAGAGAGGGAGATTTATACTACGCTTGTTTTGCGTAGCCTGGTTCGTGAAAATTGTTCTGATTCAGTAATTCGTCAAACGGTCCTCCGATCCAATATTGGGCTCATCTGAAAATAAAATAAAAATACGACACAAATCACAATAATACTTTTTTAGTCAAAAGCGCGTTTTTAATAAATTAAATAAAAAAAAAAAAAAAAAAAAAAAAAAAAAAAAAAAACTAAAAAAATATCACCATACAAGTAACAACGATTTGCTTTTCGACGGGAATTTAAACATGTATTTTAAATTATTATGATTCCTTTTTTAAACGATAGAGAATATAAATTAAGAATTCTAGCACGAACTTAGTGAAAAAAAAAATTATTATACAAATACAAAAGTCTACAAAATAAGAAGACCAAAACACCCTTAAAACTCAAAAAACCAAAACCAAAAGTTAACCACCATCAATGTGGTATGGTGGAGATCAATTTGAATTTAAACACTCTAAAATTGAATTTGAATGAACTTATATTGAATCTCACAAGTTTGAACCTTCTAAGGTTCAAAAAAGAGTCAACAAACTATTTCCAACCATGAAAACAATAAACGAATTGGAGAAAAAAAAAAGTATTTGAGTTTTGACCCTTAAAGCATAACCACATATCGGCTCTAGTCTCATCGTATCTTGTCAAAACTCAAAACCTCAAAACACTATTCCCTTAAGAAATATGATGAAACTTTAATTAAAATGAAATGTGTTGCCTTCCACCGTACCTAGATAATCAACTCACTAGTTATGACATAGAGAACATAAATTATGCCTTCATGGAAGCCATGGATCCATAAAATATTATGAGTTCCGCATATTAAGTCTTGAATGGATTAAGTACTTATTTGGGAGCCATGACTTGTTTGGGAGCAAAAGAACCAAAGTACAATGCTCAGAGTGGAAAAGATCTTGAATATGGTGAGCTATGTACATTAAACGAGCATGTAAATTGCAATATAAATTTTACACATGTCGTATAATTGTATGATGAGCCTAAAACATATTTTTGTTATGTATTCAACACATATGACCTCTTATTGCCCTTAAAAGGATGACAAAATTGCAAAAATTGTCCCTGTGGTATGCAATTTTTTTGGATTTTAGTCCAAACAGTGACTTTTTTGGTTTCGTAGTCCTTTTGGAGTGGTTTGTATGTGAAAATGGTCCCTCCGAAAATTGAAATGACTATAATACCCTTGGGGTATTTATTTTTCATTTTTCTTTTATTATTCTTAAAATTTAATATTTATTTATTTATTTTAACAATTAAAAAAATAAAAAAGGGCCCACCCCTCTCTCTCTCTCTCTCTCTCTCTCTCTCTCTCTCTCTCTCTCTCTCTCTCCAGTTTCAATACCCAAAGATACAACCCACCATCATCTTTTTCATGACCCTCGTCTTTTTCAAACCCTAACTCCTCCCCACCATCTCTCCTTCCAGTCACCAAAATCAACTACCAACACCACGATCAGAATTCAAGACTTGTTCATGTTGCAGATTCGGTGAGTTCCCAGTTTACCCACCTAGATCGTATAAGGATATGGTGGTGTCGGAGATCTATAGTAGCAGCGACAGTGGGCGGTGATGGCAGCTTCGCTGCTTCCACTTCCTGTTCCGATGAGCTCGATGAGGATGGAGGCAAACTGAGATGGGTGCGACGGAGGGAAGAAGTAGCGGTGACGACGACTTTTGTTGGTGGAGGAAAGAGCTCTAGCGGTTAAGTCTTGTTTAGGCTCACCGGGAAAGATGAGGGAAAGAAAGAAGCAACTGGTGGTGACCGAAAAACAGTTAAGTCTGTGAATGAAAAGCAGCAGGGGCAATGGCTTCTGGCAGTGGCAGCCGGAACTATACAGTAATGGCAGCGGTGGATGGTCGTGGGTGGTAGGCCTTGGTTGCCTCGCTATCTTCTTCGTTTTCCGGGCAGCAGGTCGTCGAGAGGGAGGTAGTAGGAGATGGGATGAGGTTTGATGTTGTTTGGTGGTGATTCACGGTGATCAAAGTCACCGGTGGTGGTTATTGATGGAGGCAGCGACGGTTCTTGATGGGTTTTGGTAGCAAGCTCCCAAAACCAGAGGAAGGCAGTAGATGGTGGTGTTTTGAAGCTTGCTTGACGGATTTTAATGGTGGGGATATAAGGTGGAGTTGTGGTGGATGGGTTCAAAATAAAGAGACAAAGACAAATGCTTCACCTTTTTGAGTAAACCATAGTGGACCAGGAAGAAAAGAATTCAACAGGAGAGAGAGAGAGAGAGAGAGAGAGAGGTGGGCCCTTTTTTATTTTTTAATTGTTAAAATAAATAAATAAATATTAAATTTTAAAAATAATGAAAGAAAAATGAAAAATAAATACCCCAAGGGTATTATAGTCATTTCAATTTTCGGAGGGACCATTTTCACATACAAACCACTCCAAAAGGACTACGAAACCAAAAAAGTCACTGTTTGGACTTAAACCCCCAAAAAATTGCATACCACATGAACCATTTTTGCAATTTTATCTAAAAGGTTTCATGTAGGGTTGTAATAAGTGTCTTAACCATAAAATAAGGTTAAGAAAGTTTGGAACCCTCTCAAAGGTATGTTGGTTATTTTGTAACCATTGGTTGTTAATCAATATGTCACAATTAGAAGCGTTTTCTTTCCATTAAAAAGTAAGGAGGCTTAGCTTTTGGCTTCATATGAGTTTAGCAGGAGTACATGTCCTTATATATGATATATATTATATGCAGTGTGCCATACTACAAGTTTTATTTGTGCATATCATGAAACGTTTTTTGGAAAATATTTTACTCACTTGAGAAACTTGTTGGTTTGAAAAACTTTTGGCATCCTATTTGTACATTTATTTAGGATGGGAAACAAGTATGGCTAGCTACCACTTATAGGGTGCTTGTGTGATGGTTTATAAATTACCTAGTTTGACTAGAAGTATTTGTGTATGCGCTTTAGCCTGATTCTGATGGTTTTCCTGTGTGTTTCTGATGGGTTTTGAGCATTACATTGATCCTATGGTGCACATGTAAACCCTAAAGCTTTGGATCTAGGTTTCTCTAATTGTATATGCAAATCATCCAAAGCTTATAAACCCAAATTCTAGCATACAAAAAAAATCAAAAATCATAACTAAACTAGGGTTAAGAAATTACCTTTCAATTATAGCTTGAAGATCTTGAGCTTTGAGAACCTAGCACCTCAAATGTGATGCCTCTAATGAATCACAAACACTAAAGCAAGTTGGATGATCTTGGAGAGAGAGGAAGGAGGCTCAAAATTGGCTCTTGATCTCTAGGGTTCAAGTGGTAGCCGAAAATGAAAAGTCTGGTGTCCTTTATATAGGTGAGCTACTAAGGTTTCAGTTAATACCCTAATTGGATTGCTTAGGCCATAAGCAGTCCATATGAACTTTCCAAAAACAAGGCCTTTGACGAAATCAATGTGGGCTTTCCCCTTGATTTCATCCCCCCCCCCCCCCCCAATTTCTATGGGATCCACAACCCAAAATCCAATTATCTTATAATTGCAATTCCAGTCCCCAATGTTCAATTAATATCTTTTGATCACAAAATTAATTTCTTAATTAATTCCTGACCAATATTAATTAACCAATATGATTTCTCTTTTAATATATTATTCATATAATATATTAATAAACCATAATAACCTCTTTCTCCATTATTCATCCAGTCAAGTTGCTCTGGTGAAGGCAACCCAAAAGGACAATGCTACAACCGGGTCAAGTACATACTAAATATAGTTATGGGCTTAGACACCTAATCCAACAGTCTCCCACTTGGATAAGTCTAATATCTATAGATGCAAGTACGACTTCAAAATCCGATTAGCAATCGTAGCTCTCAAAGTCGTTGTCGAACTCTGACACGTCCTTTAGATAAGGGATCATATAGTCCTCTGTTCTCAAGATATCATGTGGACAATCACATGGAACATAGTCATACTTATTTTCTAGCAGCAAGTTTCTCGATCTCTGATTCATCTGACATAGAACTTAATTGAACACATCAATTCAGTCCTGACCGGGACTGACACATAAGTCAAACCAAATCATCGAGGGGCCCAAGATATCAATTTTACCCTCGTAGGATAAAAGGAACAGATAAACTTGACTTATATGCTTTTACTATTTACTCGTCAAATCATACACAACAATGTGCTTTATAACATCAAGTTACTGATGCGTTTACGCATTATCAATGCACAACCAAATAGCAAACAATAAACCATATATCTAGGTTTAAATACTATATGATATTATCGTCTCAGAATCACTCGTGATTAATTCCATGAAGTGATTCAAGTGAGTGTGGGTTTAATCCAATACTTAAATCTTATTTCAAGAGCACTTATGAACATTACAGCAAACCTTTGTTATGAAAGTACTTTGACTAAGCCCTATTAGTCTTTTACTCCTGTTTCTCACCATCCTTATCCCTAGAATATAAGCAGCTTCTCTGAGGTCCTTCATAGCGAAGCACTTCCAGAGCCAGGACCTAACCTCCTGCAGGGTTGGGACGTCATTTCCTATGAGCAGCATGTCGTCCACATACAAAACGCGAAAAGCTAACTATACTCCCACTGGCTTTGACATATACACAAGATTCATCCTCGCTTCGCAAGAAACCAAACTCTTTGACTTTCTCATCGAAATAAATATTCCATCTGCGAGATGCTTGTTTCAATCCATAGATGGATTTCTCAAGCTTACACACTCTATTAGGGTGTTTTGCATCGACAAAACCCTCTGGCTGACTCATGTAAACATCTTCAGCCAACTTCCTATTAAGGAATGTGGTTTTGACATCCATATGCCATATTTCATAATCATGAAATGCAGCTATGGCTAGCATAACCCTTATAGACTTTATCTTCACTACAGGTGAGAAGGTCTCATCATATTCAACTCTTGGAGTTTGAGTAAAGCCATATGCAACCAATCCCACCTTATAAGTGTGTACTTTCCCATCCATGTCGGTATTCTCCTTGAAGATCCATTTGCATCCGACCGTCTTACGACCCGGTACATTGTCAACCAAGTTCCAAACTTTATTGTCATACATGGATTGAATCTCGCTGTCCATAGCCTCTTTCCACTTTGCAGACTCCGGGCCTACCAAGCTTCCTTGTAGATGTTAGGTTCATCCAGATTTACTAGTGTACTATTACTAATAAACGTATCACCCTCACTTGTTATATGAAAACCATATAACACAGGTGGAACACTAACTCTACTGGAACGTCTAAGATGTAAGGACTCGTCAATCGGTTCAACAAGAGTTTCCTCCTCGGGTTGAACGCTAGTGTTAGAGGTTCCTTCACCGCTTGATTCTTGAAACTCTTCAAGATCAAATTTCCTACCATTGTCCTTTTGGCTTATAAGTTATCGCTCTCAGAAAACCCCTCTCTTCGCAACGAAAGCAACATTCTCACTCGGTCTATAGAAGAGATATCCAAAGGACCTCTGCGGATAGATGATGAAAATACACCACTCACTACAAAGTTTGAGTTTGTCGTGACTCTCTCGTCTTACGAAAGCCTTGCAACCCAAAACCTTGATATGTGCCAATGAGGGAGATTTCCCTGTCCACATCTCATGAGGTGTTTTGGCAACCTTCTTAGTAGGGACTAGATTAAGATATGGGCGGCAGTTTCTAAGGCATATGTAACGCCCGTAGATCAGGGCTAGTCAATTTAGAGACAATAAGAGTCAAAAATGACTTTTTGATAGAAGATTATTTAGGATGAATAATCCTAACTAAGTTGTAGTATATGTTACAAGGTTTCCGTGCATATAAAGAACGCCAAAATCCGAGTTATAACAAAGAAGTTATGACTTGTCGAAGTTTCGCGACAGAACCGGCACGACACAGCGCGACGTAAAAAAAAGTGAATTTACGTTAGAGCGATATTTAGCCTTAGCAATCTAAACGAGAATCGAAGATCTCGTTGTTGGTATCGAAGCGATAAAAAGTTAGGCGAGAACGGACGTCAAACGAAGAAGTTATGAATTTATAACGAAGTTTTCTGTCGCGGCCTATTAAAAATAAATAATAAAAATAAAAGTCAAAATTAGCCGACGGAGTCTAAACGAAAGTTGTAGAGCGTAGTCTCACCTTCGTGTGGATATAAAGAACGTCGAAAACGGAGTTCGTATGAAGAAGATATGAATTTCCGAAGTTTATTAATCATTTTGTATTTAAATTTAAAAGGAAATTCGGAAGCATTATCCGAAGGAGTCACCGGTCTGATCCGAGGTACGCGCCGCGTACTCGAGTACGCCCCGCGTACTCCGAAGTGTCGACATTCGCAACAAGTGGCTTCGGATGACGAACGCCATGACGCATTCGGACCAGTACGCCCCGCGTACTCCGAGGCTCCAGCCTCCTATAAATAGGATGCGAAGGCAGCCGACCCAATTGCCAATTTCTTCTCTTCTCTCTCCCGTTTTGCATCGTTTTGCGTGCCAGAAATACCCCGAAGCCCCGGTATTATTCTCTAGCCCCGAGGCAAGTCCCGAGATCCCGAAGATCCCGAGAAGTGCGGTTCCCGAGCCGAAGCTCTGCCTACGAGAAGTTCGATTTTTGTGGAGATCTTCCAGATCTGCGGTGGATTACTACTTCTGCAAGTCGTAGTGCTGTCCGATCATCTTCTGATCAAGTGAGTGTATACTACCTTTCATAAACACGATAATAATACAAGTGTGGTTTGAGTGTATTAAGTATATTGTTGTTTATATGTGTGGGTGTGTAGTTACCTTCTTCTAACACATAAATATGAAGTATTTGCTATTAAATACATGCTATGTGTTTATATGTTATTTGTCTATTTGAGATGGGCATGGAAATTGGAGTTTTATACAGGTGTTAAATGATTTAAACTGTGTAAGTATTTATATCTACAAAAATTATTGGGTAGAACATAGGTAGATGGAATAGTTGGTGACTATGGAGTTAGCGCCTATTGTATAAACCTTGGTGACTATGGAGTTAGCGCCTTTTGTATAAACCTTGGTGACTATGGAGTTAGCACCTATTGTATAGACCTTGGCGACGATGTGACTTCGTGCCTATTTGATGAACTTTGGCGACTATGGAGTTAGCGCTTGTTAAATAAACCTTGGCGACTATGGAGTTAACGCTTGTTAAGTGAACCTTGGTGACTATGGAGTTAGCGCCGCTTGAGTGAACCCCGACGACTATGGAGTTAGCGTCTGATAACTATGGATTTAGTACTCGATAGATAAACTTTGGTAGCAATGGATTTCGTGCCGATTCCTTAGGAATAAGTGAATGAAGGATAGTTGGTTCTTAGGGTGGAACCTTAAGAAGATAATGGGGATGGGTATTTGGGTTGATTGTCTGATAATTGAATATAATAAATGTATTATTGTGGGTTGAAAACCCTATATGCTCACCAGGCTCCCAAGCCTGACCCACTCAGTTTTCTTTTCATTACAGGTAATGACACAAGAATATAAGTCGGCGGACTTGACGAGAGATTTTGGATTATAGATCAGTAGTTGAATAACTACTGTAAGGTCTATTTTATATTGTTTATGCTTTTGGTCTGTAACGAACATGACATCCCGAGGTTTTATTATTTAATGAAAATACATTCTCTTTGAAAAACGTTTTGATAAATTTTATCATATTTTATTTTGGGAACAAATTCCGCAACTCTTTTAATCAAAAGATTACTCTGATTTTATAAAAACAAAGCATAAACAAATCGGTCTTTTCTGGCCGTGAAATTGGGGATGTCACAGTTGGTATCAGAGCATTAGTTTAAGCGAACTAGGAATTTGTAGGATTTCTAGACTTAAACTTAGAATGCTAAGCGATGATTGTGAGATGAGTGTCTACCATATTTTAAGACACGAGCACTAGTATATTTTAGGAAAATTGCCTAAAATGCTATTATGTGCTAATTGTTATATGTTTGCCATATATGACATTATTTGTTCGGATCTATGGTCTGTTGCCGACCGGATCTGGAAACCTTATGTGTATAGGATTATAAGCGTACGTCTACGATATTAGAACTAGCATATAAACGTTTTGGAGTGATAAGGATGATTTGAATATCTATCATGATTAAGGATCTAATTTCACCATATTCGGTGTATAGATAAAAAATGGTGAGAACGAGGAGTGGAGTTGGAAATGCTGATGAGAACAGGAATCAAGTACCAGTAATTGAACAAATACCTGTTGTGGCAGCAGCGCCTGAACCAATGACAATTGTCGGAGTTCAAGTGATGATCCAGGCAATGTTGAATAATCAGATGGAAGAAACTAGACGTCTGATCAGACAAAATCGCGAGGAATTGTCAATTCAAGTTGAAGAGCCCGAAGTAAATGGAGGGCAGT